>NC_139226.1:92135760-92708260 GCF_055691185.1 Crinia signifera | reverse complement strand
TAATCTGGTGCCCGGCCCAGGTAGTGTTGCTGGCCCAGGGTACAATGTGTCCTTTGCGATGTGAAGGAAGCTGTGTGTGATACAGGCTTATTATGTACGGGATAACGGTAGACTGTGCTGGGGGGCGCACCCCGGTGCCCCCACCCACATTATATACCCCTTATCCTCTGCAGCACATCCATGCAGCACCCCTATGCAGCACCTCCATGCAAAATCTCCATGCAGCACCTAAAGGGTTAATACAAAGCAAACGACATCCAAATCCATAATGCCCAAACTGGGCATAGGTTAAGTATATGGTACTTGTGTTTTATTAGGGCACCCATTACGTAGTGGTGTATTCAGAATAGCAATACAGCACTATGCTGGCTACATAAACTATGTAAGTGACTCTGGAGCCCTAAAAATACACAATGCTTAATATCCCCACTATCCACGTCATACCCTCAGTATCCACGCTGGCGTGGAGTTCAATTTATAAAATGTGGCGATTGCAGCGAGCCACCGAGCCCGAAGCGTGGCGACCGGATGCGTATCCGCGTCCCCTCGTGGGGCTCGCTGTGCTTGCCACACTTCGGCTTGATGGCTCGCTGCACTCCCCACACTTTATAAAGTCAACTCCACGCCAATGTGGATACTGGGGGTATGACGTGGATAGTGGGGGTAAAATGGATGGTCTCTATACTTACCCTCCTCCAGCCCGGGCACCGCGTCGATCCTCGCTGACTCCCCCCTAACTCACGCCGGGATCCACGGTGACTCCCCGGCAGTCGCATTCAGTCCCCCTGCTCCGGCAATCACCACGGACACTGTACGCAATTAGCGTAGTGCCGCTGGGGGGCAGGGAAACCATGTGATTCGCCGCCAGCAGCACTATGCTGAATTACGTACAGCGTTTGCTGCAAGTGCCGGAGGAGGGGGACTGAACGCTGCCGCCGGGGAGTGACTGTCGCTGCCTCCGGGGAGTAACCGTCGCTGTCACCAGGGAGTCATCGGGGATCGCCGCCCGGAGGAGGGTAAGTAAGTTAGTTTTATTTATATAGCGCACTTTCTCCAACAGGACTCAAGGCGCTTTACAGACATTAAAAATAACAATGCACATACTGTAATACAAAGGGTTATCAGTACAAGGAACAAGCAACAATTGCAGTACAGATATACATCACACATATACATCACATGTACAGATATGCACTAGATGCATTCTAATAAGGGACACGGACATGGGGAACATATATTCACTGAGCTGTGCAGCACCCAGGCAGCCATTCAGCGGCGCCACATGGTGATTGCACAGCCATATAAGTAGCCAGTAACACTAAAGATATATATATAGTGCAATAATTAACCAAGGTTAATTGTAAGAGCGCCTTTATATGTGTTGTTTTCTAATAAACGGCTGCTCCCGGGGGTGGTCAGTTCCCCACTATTAAACAAACAAGAAAAAAGAACCGGAGGTGGAGCAGCGCTATAATACAATAAGGAGTGTATGCATCAAATTAAAAAGTATAATAATTTAATAGCATAATAAATACATTAATTAATACATTAAACAACACAATTGTCTAAAATAAGGGAAATCTGTTAGGATAGGGGGGACCTGTGGAGTATTTGATAGTCACCAATGGGGGTTTGATATAACCTGCATGGATAAGTTCTGATGTCCAATTGCAGAGTGAGTCCGTTTGAAGGTGTCCTGAATATCCTAATGGTCTCCTGGTTCCAGACCCGTTGGCGGATGATGTTTTGTAGCCAGCCCGGGTGGACCTATAGAGTTGAAGTCCAGTTAGGTCAGGTATTTGGAAACGGTATGGTAACTCTGATGTTATAGTAAGGAGAAGGATCCAAAGTGAGCAGGTGGTCAACTTCCTCTCCAGCTGGTGATAGGTGTTAATTCTCCAGTGTCAGGTCCAGCAACACCAACGCATTTCGCTGTGTTTACTCACTGCTTTGTCAAGATGTAATGAATGGTAGGGAGGTCCGCTTTTTATACCTAACTTCCTGTATGGGTAATTTGCATAGATTATTGATGCATACACTCAGTACAAATAAAAACTTATTTTGTTTGCTCAGAGAAGATAATAAATAATGAACCATTATTCGACATATAAAATGAACTTATAATTATATGCAATTGCTACAGGTAACTACGTTGTAACCTTTGTGGCTTCAATCACTTCCGGGCTAGGAATATCCCTTGAACTCACTAAATTCTACTCAATCCTCTGTTGTATTTGTTTTTAAATATGATCGTATTCCCCCAGTTACTATAGCATATATGGCTCTTTAGGGGTTATTTTTAACTAAGCCAATGTGGCTGATTTCCTCAGATCGGTGGTATAATATTTTACGTTTTTTTTGTTTTCAGTGCCGGAAGTGACGTTCCGTCACTCTCCGGCAAATCAGAATTCAGTAACCATAGTTTCCCTAGCAACACTATTGTGTACAGGGGCAACCAACGTCTCTGTCATACCGGAAGTGACGTTTCGTCATTCTCCGGCTAATCAGAATTTGACGTATCGCTCTTATATTCCTCAATATCGGCGATAGGTTTTCATCGCACCTTTATTTTCATATTAATATCTGGCCTCGCATTTCCTAGGCTCTATATATAGATCTCTCTCCAATATTTTTCAGTATATGTAATATTCAGCTTTCTGTAATTGTTATAGGGTATGTGCGATTACGTCACTTCAGGTATATGCTTTTTCCAGAGTCTGGAACGCAAGGAAGTATATCTAACTTTGTTCATGGAACGCATCTATACCCAGGGTGTTTGAATCCAACAAATGGCATTTTCTTAAACATAAATCGTGTTCTAGATCCATCATAATTAGTCAGACTGAAGTCTAATCTAATAATGGTGGTCAGTTAATACGAGAAAGTACATATACATCAAAAGTTATAAAAAAAGATATATATATATATATATATATATATACTAGATGTACTCTAATGAGGGACACAGACATGGGGAACATATCATTACCTAGCTGTGCAGCACCTAGGCAGCTATTGAGCAGCGCCACATGGTGATTGCACAAGTCAGATAGGTAGCCAAGTAAAACCGTACAGATATAGGACACGTACAGATATATACTGGATGTACTCTAATAGGGGACACGACATGGGGAACATACATTTACTGATCTGTGCAGCACCCAGGCAGCCATTCAGTATCGCCACATGGTGATTGCACCAGCCAGATAGGTAGACAAGGAGAAAAAAAAAAAAACAGTACAGATATTGAACACTACAGGGGGGACACTGCATACATATTTGGCTAGCGGCACAGATCCTAGGCAGCCATCCGCGGTGCCATCTTAATGTTGCTGCTCCCAGGGATGGATCCAGAGGCTGTGCTAGAGGGAGAGCCAGCGTAGTGGGTGGTGGTGATGGTGATGGGGGGGGGGAGTGCCAGTGAGGCCGGGGAGATGGGGGGAATCAGTGAGGCCTGGGGCTGGAGATGGGCCCTATCTGGGCTGAGGTTCACTGCCGCTGCAATACAGGCACCATACCTCCATCTTAGGGGCTCCCCGGGAGGGGGGCCGCATTGCTCACCTGGAGCTGGGACATCAGGTGGGGGCAAACGGCCACTCACAGTCCACCTGCAGGTCAGGAGTCACCTCTGCTGCAGGCCGGAGTTTGTCCTCTGATCCCAGTGTCAGCCCGGGGGTTTAAAGCTGGGTATATTGGCCATGGATCCTGCTGGCAGGGATGTACCCGGGCTCCTCAGGCCTCTGGTGTCGCTGCATCTGGTGTTGCCGCCTCTAGGTGGTCGTGCTGGGGGCTGCAGCTCTAGCACCGCCTATACCCGGCTGGAGGTTTCTGCTGTCCTGCGCCAGGGACTGCGCCACCATACTCCGCACTCGGCACTCTCCGTTTCCCCCCTCCTTCCTCCATATCATCCTCTGTCCTCCACCTGTCCTCACACAGCAAAACACACTTCTGGGGCCAAGGATGGGAGCTCCGAGGATGGAGTATCGGAGCTCACGTGGATGCGACCATCCCCGGCACCCACCGAAAGCAATAGTATAAACCACACCACCCTGCTCCCAGTGCTGCCTCCTGTATTATCACGACGCCCTGATAATACACAGGTTCCAATTATATTATTTCATCGCCATATTAATTAAATCAGTTTTAAGAAATATAAAATAGGAATAATAATCAAAAATATCATTATTACTTATATATACAGATAAATAACTGATAGTATATATATATATATATATATATATATATATATATATTCCACCTAAAACAAACAGAGGGGGCGCTTCATGGTGTAATATCGTTTTAATAAAACGTGGAAATCACTTTAAAAACTTTTCTCCCACGGAGAAGATAAAGCCCTTTAGCCCCTTTAGGGCTTTATCTTCTCCGTGGGAGAAAAGTTTTTAAAGTAATTTCCACGTTTTATTAAAACGATATTACACCATGAAGCGCCCCCTCTGTTTGTTTTAGGTGGAGTTTACGTTTGGAGTCCCGTGGGAATCGGGACATTCAGAGGGGAGCTGCACCTAGTAAAATTCATTTGGACTGGTGTGGATTATACATCCAAAGAACTTGTTTCCTTGGACTGAACGGACTTAATAGTGTCAGCGCACCTATATTTGTTTTATATATATATATATATATATATATACCCAATACACTTTGTTTTGCTGATTAAGTTGAACCATCTCCTGAGTGCCGTTTATTCCCCTTTGGGGGTTTGGACAGATATTGTATTTCCTTCGGGCACCGGGGGCAGCTGCTTATTATTACCTGTGGAGTGCCGGCAGATTTGGAGCTGTATACTGCATATATATATATATATATATATATATATATATATATATATATATATATATATATATAGGGAGCAGACTCTCTTATTGCGCCACTAATTTTTGTAATTTCTTTGTGAGGGCTGCCGAACTCACATGGACCCCTGTTGGATGGGGACAAGGAGAATGTGGATGGCAGTTGTGGGTTGGCGCCCCTTAGTGAGACCTTTGGTAATTAGATCTATAAAGCCTTTGGTCAGAATTCCATAAACAAGCAAGTAAAGTCCAATGATTCGTATAAATTTATTAAAATGTCTTTGGTTCCACACTACAATGGTGGTTTGATCAGACCATAAAAAGTTCAGTGGTATATTTCACAATAGCACTATAGACGATCCCAACGCTTTTCGTCCCCACACGGGACTTCATCAGGGGTTCGCTAAAAATATAGGGACAATTTCCACTATTTTCCTGGTAAAAGGTGTCTTCAGACTGGGTTTATATACTAGGTCCTTATAACTTCCAAGGTACCCTCAATATTTCATTGGTCCAGATGAACAAACGCTTCTTTGCTCTGGTGCTTGATCTCTCAAAAAGTTCGATACAGATAATCTATTAGGTCCGTATATGTGCAGAGGTTTGAAATAACTTGAGGTTTCAGGGTTCAAGGGTATTCTCCCTGCTAATACGCCCACAATTCCGTTCACTTCTTTGGGATATTAAGGTATAGGAGCCGTTAGGATAAGCAATCGATATATCGGTTGTTACTGCTCCAATTAGCCCTGTCTGGTGGACACTCTCATTCAGGGGCCGCTTTAGATCAATGTATACTCGAAAAGAGGTGCATTCAGTATGCAGTCACAAATTGATCGGATATACGGTTATCACTGTCCTTTAGGAGATGTGTGCCAGTGTAAAGGTTCAGTGGGAATGAGTCATTCCCACTACGTGTGTACGCACCTTAACATCTAGCCATCTAGCCATCCATCTATCTATCTAACTATCATCTATCTATCTATCTATCTATCTATCTATCTATCTATCTATCTATCTATCTATCTATCTATCTATCTGTTTTAAAGTATACATGTATACATATCATTATAATTACTCTCTCTGATGATTGAGTACCATACAGGAGGGATAAGCAGTACATGTGAGTAATAGCAGTGAATGTGAAAGGGGATCCCAGTAGCAGCAGTGCGTGGTCTGCAGCAGTCAGGAGACCCCAGCAGCAGCAGAAGCAGCAGCAGCAGCAGTAGCAGTGCTTGGTCTGCAGCAGTCAGGAGACCCCAGCAGCAGCAGTGCCTGGTCTGCAGAACTCAAGGAACCCCAGTAGCAGTAGTGCCCGGTCTGCAGCAGTCAGGAGCCCCTAGTAGCAGCAGTGCCTGGTCTACAGCAGTCAGGAGACCCCAGCAGCAGCAGCAGAAGCAGCAGCAGCAGAAGTGCTTGGTCTGCAGCAGTCAGGAGACCCCAGCAGCAGCAGTGCCTGGTCTGCAGCAGTCAGGACCCCCTAGCAGCAGCAGTGCCTGGTCTGCAGCAGTCAGGAGACCCCAGCAGCAGCAGAAGCAGCAGAAGTGCTTGGTCTGCAGCAGTCAGGGTAGCAGTAGCAGCAGTGCCTGGTCTGCAGCAGTCAGGAGCCCCTAGCAGCAGCAGCAGCAGCAGCAGCAGTAGTAGTAGTAGCAGTGCTTGGTCTGCAGCAGTCAGGAGCCCCTAGCAGCAGCAGTGCCTGACCTGCAGCATTCAAGATACCCCAGCAGCAGCAGCAGAAGCAGCAGCAGCAGAAGTGCTTGGTCTGCAGCAGTCAGGAGACCCCAGCAGCAGCAGTGCCTGGTCTGCAGCAGTCAGGGGACCCCAGTAGCAGTAGTGACTGGTCTGCTGCAGTCAGGAGACCCCAGCAGCAGCAGTGCCTGGTCTGCAGCATTTAGGAGACCCCAGCAGCAGCAGTGCCTGGTCTGCAGAACTCAAGGGACCCCAGCAGCAGAAGCAGCAGCAGTAGCAGTGCTTGGTCTGCAGCAGTCAGGAGACCCCAGCAGCAGCAGTGCCTGGTCTGCAGAACTCAAGGGACCCCAATAGCAGTAGTGCCTGGTCTGCAGCAGTCAGGAGCCCCTAGTAGCAGCAGTGCCTGGTCTGCAGCAGTCAGGAGACCCCAGCAGCAGCAGAAGCAGCAGCAGCAGAAGTGCTTGGTCTGCAGCAGTCAGGAGACCCCAGCAGCAGCAGTGCCTGGTCTGCAGCAGTCAGGGTGCCCCAGTAGCAGTAGTGCCTGGTTTGCAGCAGTCAGGAGCCCCTAGCAGCAGCAGTGCCTGGTCTGCAGCAGTCAGGAGACCCCAGCAGCAGCAGAAGCAGCAGAAGTGCTTGGTCTGCAGCAGTCAGGGTACCCCAGTAGCAGCAGTGCCTGGTCTGCAGCAGCCAGGAGCCCCTAGCAGCAGCAGTGCCTGATCTGCCGCATTCAAGAGACCCCCAGCAGCAGCAGCAGAAGCAGCAGGAGCAGCAGCAGAAGTGCTTGGCAGTCAGGAGACCCCAGCAGCAGCAGTGCCTGGTCTGCAGCAGTCACGGGACCCCAGTAGCAGTAGTGCCTGGTCTGCAGCATTCAGGAGACCCCAGCAGCAGCAGTGCCTGGTCTGCAGCAGTCAGGGGACCCCAGTAGCAGTAGTGCCTGGTCTGCAGCAGTCAGGAGACCACAGCAGCAGCAGAAGCAGCAGCAGCAGCAGCAGTAGCAGTAGCAGTGCTTGGTCTGCAGCAGTCAGGAGACCCCAGCAGCAGCAGTGCCTGGTCTGCAGCACTCAGGGGACCCCAGTAGCAGTAGTGCCTGGTCTGCAGCAGTCAAGAGCCCCTAGTAGCAGCAGTGACTGGTCTGGAGCAGTCAGGAGACCCCAGCAGCAGCAGAAGCAGCAGCAGACGTACCTGGTCTGCAGCTGTCAGGAGACCCCAGCAGCAGCAGTGCCTGGTCTGCAGCCACAACAGGTTCTCCTGGCTCTGGAACACGTTTTATTCATTTAGAACACAAGGGATTATTTCTTCTCCTCAGACCTGGAGGCAGCGAATAGGGCTTTTTAAGGTGGGAATGATGGGGTGTTAGGTGAGCTGTAATTGAGCCAGTGGCTGATGCTACAGTCTGAGTCTGTTTGTTGTATCATCATTATTATTATTATATTCTGTATCATTATATATCTTCCAACCAGTAATGGTCCGAGGACAGGTGGCTCTCACATCACTGAGCACAGCTCCCCGCAGCAAATGACCTGTAAGGTGGGGTGGGGTGTGGGGCTGTACCCTTACTAACCATGCTATCAGCTCTCCCTGTCCCTCTGCCATAGAGTCTGTGTGCCTAGGCCAGAGTGACCCCTGTGCTATATTATGTGCTGGCACTGACTCCTGCACCCATCAGCAGGCACACAGGACTGAGAGCCAGGGGCACCATTCCTGCATGCAGAGGTCCTGCTCCTGTACAACAGTCGCTGTCTGTAGGCACATTCCGCAGTGCCTGGCATAGGGTATCTAATGCAGGGGAAGAGGAAGGAGAGAACCAGAATCATACATGGAGAGGCTGCAAGGAATTCTCTGTCATCTTTATGTCTGTCATAAAACATCATTATGTACAAGCTTACAGAAATAAGTCTATAAAAACAAATTATATATATATATATGTATATATATATATATATATATATATATATATATATATATATATATATATATATATATAAAACACATGGGAAGATGCACTTCATGGTGCATTAAAAACTATTTTTTAATGAAGTAGAGCCACAAGTTGGTATAAGTTTTACTCGTACCAAATGGGCTGGTTACCATGTTTCACGCCATGTGGTTACCAACCCACACCGTTTTTACTTTGGTACGAGCAAAATTTATACCAACTTGTGGCTGTACTATTTGCTTATTTAAAGAAATGTTTTTAATGCACCATGAGGTGCATGGTGCATCTTCCCATGTGTTTGTATCTACATTTTCTACCTCTTTGGATTTGGCGGTGAAGCTTGCTACAGTCCTGCATGTATTGTCATATACTCAGGGGCGGATTTAGGAGTGAGTGCGCCGGTAGGCACAACAATAATGACCGCCCCCCCCTGCCTAAGTGTATTATTTGTATTGATTATTTATAAGCCCTCATTTGAGAGAATAGAATAAGTAGGACAGATTACAGGGACAGTATCTGCATTCCCTATCCATGTACACTCTATACAAGATGGAATATGGAACAGTACAGTGGATATTGTGCAGTTACTGGTACATTTCAGGCTGACAGCACCAACAGAAGCATCCAAGTGCCGCCCCCAAACATGTGCCGCCCCTAGGCACGTGCCTCACGTGCCTAATGGGAAATTCGGCACTGCATATACTCCCATACATTTTCAGGTTTTTGTTGCCACCAGATAGATCAGACAGAAAATCTGTACGTGTGTACGCACCTTTAGATTCGATGTTAGATTCGATTTCTATTAGATCTGGCATTAGATCTTCCCATTTAATTTGGCATTAGATCTGTACTTTCACATTAGATATCGATTTCGATATCAAATTTGATTTACGTTCATGGTACATTGTACACATTCGATTTACTGGATCAAATTTGATATTTCCTTGGCATTTCCACAGTCTATTTTTCTTTTCGATTTTGAGAAAACGGTAGCGCGCATCGAATCGAATGTGTCCTAAAAAACATTCGATGTGGATTCGATTTTGCTTCTATAAGTATGTGTACACAGCCTCTCTCTCTCTCTCTCTCTCTCTCTCTCTCTCTCTCTCTCTCTCTCTACATCTGGACTATCTGTCTATCTATCTGTCTGTCTGTCTGTCTGTCTGTCTGTCTGTCTGTCTGTCTGTCTGTCTATCTATCTATCTATCTATCTATCTATCTATCTATCTATCGGATGTCCCATCTGAGAAGCAGCCCCACAGGGGTTAATGCATGGCCCAGGAAAGGACCTCAGCATGGGGGCACTCTCGGATAACCCACCCTGTGGGATACTGGCCCCATGTGGTTGGGGACAATCACTACATACAGCCCAAAAAGAGCATCTTAATCCCCCCTGCCTAATCCCAGCATGACTGCGCTGCCAGCCCGCAGCCTATAGCACCAATCAATGCCTGTAGTAAGGGATATCCCTGCCCACACATGTGCTGATCAATACCCCAGCCTGGCACTGAGCATGCTCTGATCAATACCCCAGCCTGGGACTGAGCATGTGCTGATCAATACCCCAGCCTGGGACTGAGCATGTGCTGATCAATACCGCAGCCTGGGACTGAGCATGTGCTGATCAATACCCTGCACAGATGGGACTTGTGGTGCTACTGCCTTAGCTCTCTCTCTCTCATCTATCTATTCATTCATTTATTTATATATATATATATATATATATTAGTAAGCATGCACAAAGCAAAAGCTTCGATAGCTAGTCTGCTACGTTCTGTAGTTGTGCATGTGTGAGAAAGAGATGTAGTTTCACTCTCTGCCAGCAGATGTCAGTGTTTTGGAGATACATGGATATATATATATATATATATATATATATAAAATTATTATTATTACATTTTAAGCAGTTTGATGAATTCACTCTATGACATCACACACAGTCTGCATTAATGTCGCGGAGGATCACCCTGACGTCACTGCCGAGTTCTACACGCAGTTTGTTGCGTTGCAGCAGTGTTTTCCCCTCCTGTTTAAAACAAGACATTATTGGGCAGTATTCAATGGAGATATTCTCCGTGCACGGCGAGCATTTTTTTTTGCTCGCCGTGCACTCTCCGTGTTCCGGAGGGCTCGTTGCCTCTCCTGCTGCCACTATTCAATGTTTATAAGACTCGCCGCCACTCGCGGCGAGTCTTAACCCCTGCAGCGGACGAGCGTCCGCAGCAGGGAGCTGACAGGGACGTGGCATCCAGGGAGATTAAAGTCTCCCTGGATGCCACAGAACATATGTGAGGGTAGGGGGCCCCCCTGGGACCCAGGCAGCACAGGCTGCCCCCCTCTATAGCCAGCGGGGGACCCAGTATTCACTGTACCCGAACGTGCTTCGGGTGCAGTGAATATATGAATATCTAATGAGCGGCTCGAGCGCTCCGGCCCCCTGCTGGCTGCACTGTGTAAAAAAAAGAAAAAAAAAAAAAATGTAAAAAAATATTTTTTTAAAAATTAAATATATATTCATGTGCTATAGGCACATGAATAAAAATAACATGGCCCTCCACAGAAAAAAAAAACCTGATTTTTTGACACCAAAATTAAAAAAAACACCCTTTTAGTTTAAAAGTTCACATTCCTGCTCTCCATCAAAAGATGGAGAATTTCTTCACGGAGAGAGACGGCGAGAATCACTAAGAAAGACGGAGAATATTTCACATTGAATAGGGTGGCTCGCCTTTGGAGAAAAAAAACCTCTCTCCACGGCGAAAAAAGCACAAGTTCTCCACAAAAGACGGAGAACTTTTCTCATTGAATACTGTATTATGGGGAACACATGATAATCAGGGACAAGCCTAATCAATTATCGGGTGAAATGAGTCTGGTGTGCACTGAGATGATGATGACACAATATAAAGTTAATAAATTTGCTGTGAGGACTTCCAGTGTTTCAGGGACTAAGTAAAGACTGACAGCTTTATAAAGATTTATGTTCCAGTGGAACTACGCCCAACCCCCCCCCCCACACACCCCCCTGTGTCTGATGAGAGTACAGGAGATTTATGCGGCCTGTTTAAGAGAAAACTTCTGGTATTCTCCATATTAAATAAATAATTATTGCCCATTATATTGACATGCGATATTTCCCCCTTGAGTGGTGAGGGCCGGATATAGGAGCAGGCTGGGTCCTTTGTAAAAAAATAAAAAATGAAATAATAAAATGTATAGGTTTTTCAGGTTAAAAATGTCCTGTAATCCAGTCTCACGTTCTACTGATTCTAGGTGCAGAGTGATACCTTCTATTGCTGCTATTTTACACTTCTGGCCCAGCCTCACAGTCTGCAATCCATCACCCACCCTGGCTATTTCACACTGATATATGGGGCTGGATTTGCAGCCCTGCAGAACACTGAACCATGCCGCAGTGTGTATAGGAAAGGATTCATTTAAAACATTTTTTTTTTTTAAAAGGAACAATTTAAAGGTTGGCAGACCATTGATATTTCACAATGGAACCAGCCCTAGTGCACTATGATGTGACAGAAGAGGATCATACCATCTTTCTGGTTGACTAAACATATTACACCATGGGTCTGATTCAGTCCTGCTCGCTAGGCTGTATGTATTTGGCCAGGACTTACCTTTCATTTGAACGTTGTCCTCCGAATTCAAGGTGGGTGCTAACGTCATATGATGTCAGCCACCCGCCCAGGGGTGGGAGGAGGGGCCCGAGTCACTTTACACAGGGGGGCCCCCTCCCACTTCATTACTGCACGCAAACTGCACAGGAGAATATTACACTATCAAAACACAGAGTAAAGGCAGTATAAACGTAGTCAATGGATAACTGCAGGGTGGGGGATTCATATATATATATATATATATATATATATATATATATACACAGACTCCGGGTGCCGCCTTACCCCTGCTCTACTTGGTTACAACGGTAACACTTGACTGGGCACCGGAGCAAGTATTGCACAGCATTTGGAAGTGCTGCCCCACGAACCTCTCTCTCTCTCTCTCTCTCTCTCTCTCTCTCTCTATATATATGTATATATATATATATATCCTTTGTAAAGCGCAACGGAATATGCTGCGCTATATAAATAATAAATACATAAAAAAAAATTATATATATATATATATATATATATATACCACATGAAAAGCCTGTGCTTGTCCCTCTGTACATTACTCTGTAGGAGGCCTCACAGGCTCGGCGCTGCCTCTGATTAAAAACCCTCCCATGACCGCTGCTGCTGCTGTCTTCCATGGGCCTGAGAAGCATGTGATGAGCTCCATCAATCAGAGCCCAGCAGAGCAGGGATAGGCCCAGCATTTTTATTGGTATGCCCATGAAAGACTGGTCATTCCCCTGCTCCAGCCCAATGCCTGCCCCGTTCCCACCCCCCCCTAGTAAGCGAACAACCCGGCGAGTATAAAACTCCTTTTACAGGTTAAAATGTCCTGTAATCCAGTCCTGTTGGTTGTTGTACCCAAAGCTGGATACACATTATACAATTCACTGCACCTCCAATATTGGACTAATGATCTAGCGCAAACACACTGAATAATTTTGCTCATTGATGTCCCCCACTGAACATACAGTCGTTGAAGATATAGGCCCTCATTCTAATTGACTCGATCCCCTGCATGTTCGCACGGGGGACCGATGTTTTCTTACTGCGCATGTGCATATTCGTATATGCACATGTCAGTGGCGTGCGGTGGGGTGAGGCACAGCCTTTTCTGTCATACTAGCGTATATGCCAGAGTTTTAAATTGATAAATGATGTCAAAAATACAAATAATTTATTACAAAATTCTTATTTTTATTATTCTAATCATTTTTATAGTCAAAACGCTGGAATAAAAAGTCTATGGCAGGCGAGGCAGTGCCTCACCTGGGGACCTTTTCTGCACATCTCTTATCAAAACTCAGCAAGTATCCAGCAGTGTATACTGCTGCACATGTGTATAATGCTGGTATGTACCCCATGGCTCATATATTGTGTGCAAATCTGATTCTGGTACTTGCCAGGGACTCTTCAGCCATTTACCTCACCACACGTCCCTGGCGCATGAGCAGGGCTGCTGTGCGGGCACCTTTGTCGACTTGCATAGTCGGCATGGCACTTGCATGGGGGGGCGAGATGGAGGTGGGCATGGGGAAATTGTCACAGTTCTTGGACCTGGATGCCAGACTGACTTAGATTTGCGAGCCGGGTAGAAATCATTCGATGGTCGTGACCATTGAAGGATTTCAGTCCTGCACGCTACCCTGGGAATGGATGTTTATTGAAAACATCCATTCACAAAGTGGCGGGGATATTGGTGGGGGGCGGACATTCGCAGAAGGCTTGCTAAGCAGCAAATTACCGCTGCTTAGTGAGTCAACTAGAATTACCCCATAGTTAGATTTGATTGCATGTTCATTAATGAGCTTCCATTATTAACAATATAATGGGTACACACTAGATCAGGGTTGCCGACTTTTGAAAGCTCCTCTTCGGGAGAAGCCCGGAGAGGAGACTTCCAGCAGGAGTTTGGGGGCGGGGCTTAAACGTGACATCATTAAGCCCGCCCCCATGAAGGAAAGTGACTCCATTTGACTATCTCCGTGGAGGGGGCGGGGCTAAATGACGCGCTTATGACACTTTAGCACCGTCCCCTCACCGGAGATCTGTAGGTACGGTAATTCAAACGCCGTGGTCGGGGAGGGTGAGCCGCAATCAGGGGGGGGGGGGGGAGCGGGGGTCCCCAGAATCCAGGAGGGTTGCCCACCTTTCTGGGGGGCCGGGACAGTGACCCGATTTTCGGGACCCTCCCGGCCATTCTGGGAGGGTAGGCAACCCTGCACTAGATGATATGCACAATAATATCATTAAATATAACATTATATATACAACAAATCGTTATCGCGCATATTGCTTAAAAATATAGAATAGTATGTACCCAGCTTACGTGTTATTTAAAATAAATCTGTATGTTTAAATATTCTAAATATTAAATTAAATGTCACCCCACATCTCTTCAGGAGATCCGGACCAGGTTTTGGTTTGGCACGGATCCACAAAATGCTGGTTGAATTCGTATTTCTGAAGAACCATACCACACATGTCTAATATATACAGTATTGGCAATATTCTTATATAATGCAACAGCAACATTTTAGAGAACGGCATTTTAAATTAACAAAATATTGCAAGCATATTTAAAGCTCACACATTAGACTGTTATTCCCACACCAACCAACCACAGCGAGCAATAAATTCTCATTAGAAGGAGATTAGTTTCGTAAAACATCCCTTTTGTGAGCGCTCCTACACCAGATCAAATTCAATTAGCCGTCTATGTGGTCAGGTTTTGTCATTTGAACGCCGATTATTTATTTTAAAGGTGTGAAGATCAGAGCTTAAAGTTTTCCCCCAAAAAATGGATCAGTGACAAGATTGCGGTTTGGTTGTACGGACGGAAAGAATACGCGCGACTCTCTGACAGCTGCCTGTAATACCTCTTCTAAAACTGGCAGAAGCCATAATGTGCGGATTAAGGATCATATGGTTTAGGAAACAGACCTTGGAGAACATGACAATAGTGCCGATAATATGTGATAGTGCCGCATGGAAACGTATCACATTACCATGATAGAATAATATACAACATGTACATAAGGACTGAGGCCTGCTATTACATAACTACTGCCAGATAATACTTTCTATAGCCAAAGGGAAAATAAATCATGTAATAACTCTTAATATATCTAGCACAATTAACATATACAGTATACATACTTGTACCATGTTTTGGCCAAAGCCAGGGCCGGATTAAGCCTTCAGGGGGCCCGGGTCACTTTAGGCAGCCCCTCCCACAGGAGATTATTACACTGTCAAAACACAGAGCAAAGGCAGTATAAACTTGGTCAATGGGTAGCTGCAGGGTGGTGGATTAATAAATATATGTTTCCCTCTGTACCTTACTCTGTAGGTGACCTCACAGGCTCAGGCATATGATTAAAAACCTCCCATGAGGAGGCTGCTGCTGTCCTCCATGGGCCCGTCAAGCATGTGATGAGTGCCACCAATCACTGCTCAGCACAAGCCTCTCAGCCTCTGACCTCTTGTGCAAAGTCTCTTGGGAATTAGAAAAAAACAGATACTAAGATATATGAATAGGGCGCCTGTATTATAACTGCTTTGTCAAGCTGCAACAAAAAGAAGGGGTGTCACCCCCTTATAGGTAAAACAATATATAAACAAAGGTAGTTGCACTACACAGTAAATTCAGGTTGTGCAATAATTAAGAAAAATAAAATTTATTGCTTAATAACACTTTTTAAAAAAAAAGGTTGACTGAATAGCTTAAAAAGAAACATACAGTATTAAAAAATATATGTATGTAACATAAGAAGAATAGCTGCATTACATTGTACGCATTTATATAGGGTTTTTCACAGTCACCTCATCTCCTTGTGTGTCCCATTCTTTTTGGGCCCAAAAAGGTGTAGTTCGTCCCGATGTTTGGTATCAAAGTGGGGGGGATGGCATTCCTCCACAAAGATGGATTATCTGAAGTCAGGGGTTCACTTGATCCTAAACAGGCGAATTAAAGTGGTGGCATACCTCCACAGTTGATGGTGAAGCCTGTATGTTGATCCTGCAATCCGGGACAACACAAATGGGTTTGACTACCACTGCAGTTTAAAAGAGGCACTTGGAGATGCAGTCAAGGAGAAGCAGGTTGTGGCAGCAATTCTGGTGTACCAATTCCCAACGCGTTTCGCTGCTCCTGCAGCTTTTTCAAGGTGGTTTGTTTGGTTCACAGTATGGGTATACAGGGGCAAACGCAGGATTTTCAGAAGGGGGTTTCCAGAGGGGCGGAGCAAAGCATGGAGATGGACACTTAGGTGAGCCAGTATATGCCGGGTCAGTTAAAGTATTATAGATAGACCAAATGTATATAAATAATAATAATAAAAATATATGTTTACATATTTATACACATATATATATATATATATTTATTATACACATACATATACATACAGGGGCGTCAACAGCAGTGTAGACCCCTGGGCATAGCAATGTATTGGGGCCCCTACCGATGCTTCAGCAGTAGGGGTGGGGGAAGCTTTGATGTCCCGCAGGTGGTAGGGGGTATTATATAAACCGCTCAGCATGTAGGTCCTGGATCAGTAATTTCCACTAATTACCCCTTTACTGCACAGATGGTGGGAGATGGGGTGGGAGAAGGGGGCATTGGGCTGAATGAAGGGGCCCTGATACATAACTTCCAGGGTGGTAAAGGATGTTTAATACGCATAGGAGGGGTGTATTGTGGAGTGGGCTAATTATCCATAATTTTCTGGGGGGAGGACAGCTTGCTTGACTGCAGATATCTCCAGTTCCCATAAATATATTTTTTAGATTTTAATGGAATTAAAAACTAGAGAAACCCACCTACAAAATGGTATTGGGGAATAGGGGATCAGAGTTCAGGAGGCAGAGCAATCTGCCAACGAGTATATAAAACTACATACCAGGTGTGTGGAGCTGGAGCAGTAAACAGCTGCTGGAAGGCCGATATCTCTGGTTCTGGGAACAGTAGAGCTACTAGTGTCCATCAAAAGGGAAGAGTCCCAGCTTTTGGAATATACCCTCAGAAAAACTCTAAGTCAGAAAGAACCTGAAATATCTGACTGGGAAGATCAATTAATAGGCTTGGATGGGGACCACTGCTTTGAAGTTAGATATCTCTGGTTCCCAAGGGACGATTTTTAAAATTCTTATACCCATGGAAAGAGGGGACCCTCAGCGTTCAGCCTACGGCCTCTAGACTCCTAGGGGGGTTTCTGGGTACTCAGAAACCCCCCTGCGTGCGCTACTGGTATAAATACCCTTTGTCATTAAAACATAATGCACACCTGATGATACCTTATTTACTTAAGACATTCACAAATTGTAATTATAGACATATGAGTATGAATAGGAGACAGACCTTTAAACAAATTTACATTTATAATCCAAAAAACGAAGCCTAGAAGTGGTAAAAAACACACTTAATATTCAGTATTTTGATTGTATCCCTGACCGGCGTTTCTGGACTGCCGGTTAAGCATTTCCGGTCAAATGGAACGCAGATGGAACGAATATTCATAGGTGGAATTTTATATATTTATGTTTATATTGTTAGCTTGTTGCGGCAGATGAAGCTAAGTTTGGAATTTGTCAACTCCCAGTAATTCACTGCACACTCGGTGCACCTTGTCTCCTGATGCTCAGCACCATTAATCATTGTCACATTGGCAGATAGGTGAAGCTGCTGCACTACCTCATTCCCATGCACAAAACCTTTAGCTAAATATTTTTAAAATGTGTGCCAACCACAAGGGGGGCCTAGATAGAGGGGGGCCCAGGGGTACTGACACCTGAGCCCCCCCTTTATCCGGCTAAAGCATATAAACTTGAATTACAAGGGACTGTTTAATGCAGAGTTGCCTACTTTATGGCTGCCCTCTCCGGTAGAGGGCAGCCAGTTCCTTCAGTTAGGGGAAGGCTTAAGAAAGGAGTGGGATGCGTGCCGATTTACAATGGTACATCATGTTTTGGGGGCATGACCAGCGCAATTGCGTCCTTGTGGCCATGCCTCCCGCCGTGCAGCATTCGCACGGTGGGGGGCTGCTCTACAATGACACGATATGCGTCATTTGGTCCCACGGACCCACACCGACAGGGGGAGGGGGGGAGGGGGGCGCGGGAGAAGACATGCATTTCGGGAGGCTTGTCCCAGGCTGAGAGGGGAACCCTATTTCCGGGACCCCCCCGGCCATTCCTGGAGGGTAGGCGACCCTGGTGTAATGGTGTGTACACACGGTGCGATTTGTACTATCAATTTTGACTATGTAGTCAAAATCGCATAGCACATTCGGGCCAATTTAGTCCCTGTTCACACAGGTCTGAATTCGTCCCCGCCTCGGATGGTGCGGGTCTGCGCATGCACATATGCGGTAATGCGCATTTGCAAACCTCTGAAAATTTTTTATTGACCGGGGCATTTAGTAGTGAGCAATCAGAGTTTCATGGGTGTGCGTACAAAAATGGTGGCCACGCCCATAGAAATGCTGGGAGATCCCCGGAAAATACAGGATTGCCACCGCCTGATCGGGGCGGGCGGATGCCTGCAATTCGGCAGTTCATTCAATTCAAACAATCATCTTCACAGCATCGGATCTCCCATGTTTTGGATTCAATATAAGTCCCTCCTGCAGCGATTTGGTCACCATTTTACAGTAGACACTGGGAGTACATACAGTAGTTTGCCAGGATAAAAAATAAGCAATATTATTCTCCTGGGCAGCATTAACCCACTGGTGTTTTTATGTTACTGACCACAGTGTAGCATTAATCATTTATTGGTGCAAAATGGTGCTTGCTATGATTACTATAATTATATAAGCACATTGATTTGCAACAGAGTGTAAAAAATAAATATATAAAAAATAAATAAATATTAAAAAAATTAATGTGTGTTCATTGCCAGGTCATGCCTCACTGCATTTTTGTCATAAAAGTTTTTTTGTACAGACTGTACAGCTTGTGTGTTCAATAAAGCTGTACAGTATGTGCCATGTCTTTGCGTTAAGTATAAGCACTATACGCCGATATGGATTATGATCAATTGATGGAAGAGCAGGAGCAGCAACCAAGTACTAGTGTTGTGGCTGCTTCCAGTCATAATTGTGATATTAGTATGTAGTACTTTAACATCAGCTAAATCTGGTTCTAAAGGGCATAGTGGGTTTAAGAAAGGTACTTAAAATCAATACAATACTGTACAATACTGAAGAAAAAAAAAGTAACTTCTAATATAGGGAAAATGAAATGCAAAAAAAAAATCTAAATTGCCAATACTGGAATCCACCATTAGATAGGGAATCCAGATGATAGTTTGACGTTCAATAGGTTGATACAGTATTGTTGACATGCACAAGGTCAACATAGCCAAAATGTTGACACAAGCAAAAGGTTGACATGGCAATAGTCAACACATGAAAAGGCTTATATGCATTTTTTACTTAAAATTTTCTTTACTTTTTCATACTTTACCATCCACATGGTATTTTTCATTTCTTTGTTTTACAGCACCCGAGGAGGGAAAAGGCCATGAAAGAAGAATTTTCAAGCATTACCATCCACAATGCCCCCATCGATTATAATTTTCAGAATTAAACAGATTTAATTAACTAACGAATCAGTTCTTCCTTCCTTCTGTTCTAGTTGTTAACTACTTAAACCATATTGCTTTTACAATTCTAGGGAGGCATATATGTTTTTTTTTAAATGCCATCTTCTCTACCACTGCAGTGCCTTTCTGTTTCCTAGATATGCCATGTTTGAAGTTGAAATTCCATGTGTTTGTGCCACCCACGGCTGTCGTTTAGTCAGCCAGCCAGCTTGATGCAATCTTTTAGCCTAAACTGGATGAAAACAATATTGCGAGTTGACTCCTCCACGAGTAGTCAAAAAAATGTAAGTATGAACCAATTCTGACATAAAATCTATTCTATTCTATAAGTATTATCTTCCCAAATAGTCCCAACATTAAATTATATCTACATTCCCCCAACCCTAATTCTACATTCAACAAACAGTCCTCACATCACCAGGCATTACATTTATAGTCCTGTCACACCACCTATTATATTAAATGGCATCTACTACTACTAATAGCAGTTCCTGTCCACCCTTTAATGATTAACCTTTATCAGACCAACAAATGAGAAGCTCAGCCGCAACCCCAGTATATTACAATATAATACAGTATCTCTTTAGCATCAAATATACAGTAAGAAGCAAATGTTTTATTGTGCTACAGCCTCATAGGTGGCTGCAACCATATTAAATGCAAAAGGGAGGGCTGGATGCCAATCCAAAACATTCAATAGGGGTCCAGTCATATGTGGATTGGCAATACGGCTGCAAGGGAAGATTCCCGGTAACCCCATGGGTACTTGTTTAGTTTCACGGCGGCAGCACGAGACGCTCTAGCTTGAATATTGGCAGCTTGCCAGACTGCCTTAAGCTACGCTTGTAGCGTAGTGACTGTTTGAATTCTGGCAGCTTGCCTGCTGACTAGCCGCCTTACATTATCAGACTACTTGTTTCGTTTCAGAGCGGCATCGCGTGCCGCCTTACGCTGACTTCTCTGTGACAGGACAGCGCTGCTACCCCTAACCTCCTGTCAAGTGAGCGCCTCTCACACAGCGCTTGTGCCCGCATGATAACATTGCTCCAGTAGCAATGCAATCATATGCTCCATGTATGTGATAGGTTTGAGTGCCTCAGATGCTCAAGCAGCAATGCAATGATACCCTCCTACCTCTGACCTCTGAGTAGCTATTGCTCAGATGTATGATATGGCAGGTTGGAATGTGTTCCTGAATCACCCCCACCATCCACGGCATCCCGAAGCGTGGCGAGCTCAGCGAGCCCCGCGTGGGGCGTTGGTAGGCGTCCTACCGACCTTTTCATACCCCCACTATCCACGGCGGCGTGGAGTTGATTTTATATAGTGTGGCCAGCGCAGCGAACCACTGAGCCCGAAGCGTGGCGAGCGCAGCGAGCCCCGCAAGGGGACGTGGATAACTTCACACGCTTCACCACGCTTCGGGCTCGGTGGCTCGCTGCGCTCGCCACACTATATAACATCAACTCCATGCCAACGTAAATGGTGGGGGTATGAAAAGGTCAGTAGGATGCATACCGCTGTGCTCGCCATGCTTCGGGATGGTGTGGATGGTGAGGGTATGAAATGGAGGCATTTGCCAGTATGTAACATGGAGCACTGGCAAATGCCTCCATCATTGTGCATCAGACGCAGGAGAGTCTCATTGCTTGAGTGTCTGAGGCGCTCCTACGTATCACACACATGGAGCTGCTGCTGGAGCATCTGAGATGCTCCTACGTAACACAAAGATGGAGCGCCTCTCCACCGGCGCCCTCATGATCCCCTCTCCACGGGAGAGAGGATATCATGCGGGCACAAGCGCTGTGTGAGAGGCGCTCACTTGACACGAGGTTAGGTGTAGCAGCGCTGGGCTGTCACGGGGAAGTCAGCATAAGGCGGCACGCGCTGCCACCCTGAAACGAAACAAGTAGCCTGATAATGTAAGGGGGCTAGGCAGCTGGAAGCTGCCAGAATTCAAACAGTCACTACGCTACAAGCATAGCTTAAGGCAGTCTGGCAAGCTGCCAATATTCAAAGCTAGAAAGTCTCATGCTGCTGCCGTGAAACTAAACAAGTACCACCCGATGTACTGTAGAGGCCTGTTTTGTTTGCTGACATGTGGCCTTCCCATCTGCAGAAAGCCCAGCATATCCTGTACACTGCAGTGTCCCTGTTCATTTTGTTATTCCATCTTTGCCGTAACATTTATTCTGCCTTCTAGTGATGCTGCCAATGCTACACATCACGTTATACCTCTGATGCTGCCCACGTCTGGTCACTTCTACAAAAGCCACTTTTAGTTCCCAATGGGTCCAGCAAAGAGGGCAAATCCACCCTCCCCTCAAAAAAATAATTATTATTGCCCTTTTTGCCAATTCACAGAAGAGGCGGCGGTCTTGAAGATCTCCGCTTAGTACATTTACTTCTTAGTTTATGACCAGCATTTATTTAGATAGGCAGCAAGTGTGCAGGTTTGTCTAATGGAGCAAATTACAGCATTGCATTCTATTTAATTTTAGAACATTTTTTGAAAAAAATAAATCTTTGATGTTCTGTTAACTAAATAAATTGAGCCAGACGTTGGGATCTTTGAAATGTCATGTCGGACACACTCCATGCCAGCATGTGTACTGAATAGGTAACACAATCCCCTAGCAAATGTCATTTTCTGCATGTCTGTAGCAATCTCTGGCCCAGAACATATTTCCAAGAACATTCTCATATCTCGTCTCGATTTCATCCAAAAATCTAATTTGTAAATGACTCAGAATGATCTTTACCATTTACTTACGAATTGGAAAATCACTCACTTTCAGAGATGTAATCATTCTATGAAAGACGTTATCACCTGAATTTTTAATAATTTATTTTACATGTAATAGTAGCCTTAGCAGAGGTTTATAAGAATGGATCGTAATTCAGTTGCTAGAGTGAATAGTGTAAACTACGATGAGGGATTGGCAACCATTATGGCTATTGGCAAAAATTTGACAGAATCTATATACACAGGGGTGAATTTAAGAGTAAGAGTGCCCTGGGCACAATAGTAATGGCCGCCGTCTTCCCCACTCTTTGCCTAATTTTAATATAAAGACAAGCAGGGACCAATCGCACTGGAAAGAATTTCGGAAATGAGATGTATGACCCCTCAGTTGTGATATAATACAATTGATTATGGATACTAACAGGAGGGTGTGCTGCCACTGGACATCAGATAATGACAGAAAGACGATGGACAGAGAAAGGAATGTCTCTGTGTGGTGCACCAGAGAAGAAGGATTACATAAAATATAGCTTTTAATTTATTATTTTCTAAAAAGGAGCGAAATAAAAACACAAATTGACACATACATACACAAACATGTATTTAAAACGGGATAAAGCTATCCCTGCAACATGAGACCCCACTGTTGCCTGTACCTTCCAAATAATATTTATAATTTTAATATGACAATTTTTCAAAATAAATGCTTGGTTTTATACTGTTGTCTGTTTTTTACACATGGGCATTGGTGGTTCGCAAATATGTTTCTCTGTAGTGGGTATCACAGTTTATTTAGTTGACACTCACTGTGTCAGTAAGTCAGTAAATCTGATTATTTTTATTCCTCTGTGATATATCGAGGTGATAGAGAATTTTTACAGTCACTGGCCGTGATTTTAATAATGTGTTCGGGGTTTTGACATATATACGTCCCCCGTAATGCTGCTGCTGAGGAACGAGACCCGAAGCCGACCGTGGTCTGTCTTCTGTATCTCGTCTCCGACGCAGTTTCTAATAGCCGCCAGAGACTATCACGAAGGCTGCAAACGCCGGGGAACGGATACCACCGGGTGTGCGCCTAAGTTAGCTGGGCACAGAGGTCGCGGTCACGGACGTCAAGTGCCGCGCCTCTGGTTCAGCTACTACAGAGTGCGATGCACCACTTAGATACTATGCCCTATCTAAACAGATCAAAATGCATTCAAATTGGGGAAGGGAACAGGGGGTCACACGGAGTGTTTGGTCAGCGCACGCTTCGCTGGGGAGCTTCGTCAGGACCAACCTGGAGGGGTGGCCGGAAGCTGTTTAAATACCTGTGCCACTCATGAATATGCATGATTGGTTCATCAGGTGAAATTAACCACTCGCACCTGTGTGCGATGTCACACCTTTATATGCAATGGTCTATTTTTGTATCATTTCATTATCTCAGGGGTATGCAATCCCAGAGGCGTATGATTTGCTAAGGATCCTTTCCCGCATCAGTACACAGGAAATAAAATGAAATAAGATACAATGGATATCTCCCAAAGAATCTCTTGATTGTTGTATTGTCTATTTGCGTACACACTGGGCAATTTCGGCCTAGGGTACATACCAGGTGATTCCCATTTTGTGCACACACCATGTGATTGCTTCCGATAGTACTTTGCATGATTGGTTCATCAGGTGAAATTAACCACTCGCACCTGTGTGCGATGTCACACCTTTATACGCATTGGTCTATTTTTGTATCATTTCATTATCTCAGGGGTATGCAATCCCAGAGGCTTATGATTTGCTAAGGATCCTTTCCCGCATCAGTACACAGGAAATAAAATGAAATAAGATACAATGGATATCTCCCAAAGAATCTCTGGATTGTTGTATTGTCTATTTGCGTACACACCGGGCAATTTCGGCCTAGGGTACATACCAGGTGATTCCCATTTTGTGCACACACCATGCGATTGCTTCCGATAGTACTTTGCATGATTGGTTCATCAGGTGAAATTAACCACTCGCACCTGTGTGCGATGTCACACCTTTATATGCAATGGTCTATTTTTGTATCATTTCATTATCTCAGGGGTATGCAATCCCAGAGGCGTATGATTTGCTAAGGATCCTTTCCCGCATCAGTACACAGGAAATAAAATGAAATAAGATACAATGGATATCTCCCAAAGAATCTCTTGATTGTTGTATTGTCTATTTGCGTACACACTGGGCAATTTCGGCCTAGGGTACATACCAGGTGATTCCCATTTTGTGCACACACCATGCGATTGCTTCCGATAGTACTTTGCATGATTGGTTCATCAGGTGAAATTAACCACTCGCACCTGTGTGCGATGTCACACCTTTATACGCAATGGTCTATTTTTGTATCATTTCATTATCTCAGGGGTATGCAATCCCAGAGGCTTATGATTTGCTAAGGATCCTTTCCCGCATCAGTACACAGGAAATAAAATGAAATAAGATACAATGGATATCTCCCAAAGAATCTCTTGATTGTTGTATTGTCTATTTGCGTACACACCGGGCAATTTCGGCCTAGGGTACACACCAGGTGATTCCCATTTTGTGCACACACCATGCGATTGCTTCCGATAGTACTTGCCATATAATTTGGCAATGATGAGATTTTATTGTTGTCAATAAGATTTCAAAAAGGAGAGAGGAGGAAAAATGAATAAAATTTCATGAGATAACGGGAGGTTCCTTTTAAGGAATAATCACAAGGATGGAGTCGTATAACAAGTGTTAAATGAGAGTGTATAATACAATAAGTGTCAGCATAGTGACATAAATATATAGTTATAATAGGAACGGTATTCCATAAATCCCAATAAAATATTTCTTAAGTGCAAATAGGAACAGGAATTGAAAGAGAGGTCCATGTGGTAAGTATCATTGGTGCAAATAGTACCAATAAAGTGACAAAGACGTGAAGCCCGACCAGCAGATATGGAATCTGTTGGTGTGTTGCTGTCAAAAGGTAAGTGCACCCAGATAGTATAAGGATCCCATATATTCAGTGGTAAGTATAAGATATGAGTAATAAACAAAAGACGTGAATATATTTAATGAATGATGCGACAAAAAAATGGGGAGAATAATGGTGTGGCGATCCGATCGCCGTGGTCATCATTAAATATCCCATAAGGGATATAAATAGCATTGGGTGATTGTATGACATAGACAATTAGTGGTATATTCAAAAAGCAAAAAAAGGGGAGAAAAAACAAGAAAAAGAAAGTGAAATAAAACGAAAACACAGCACACTGTGATAACCTCTTAATGCTAAGAGAAAAATAGGGTGATAGAATAATTACAGTGTTATGTTTTGCGGTCAAAATTACAGATTTGTAATTGACTCAATCCTCGAATGATTTTGTGTGATGAGGAGATAGAATCTTATAAGAAAACTGTATAGTTGTTCTCTTCATTAAGTCCTCCCGGGGACATGGTTCCCATAAGGAAGATCAGGCGGGTTTCCTGCTTCAATAGTTCTCTATCCCAATCCCCTCTGCGTATATCCATCTCTATTTTGGCCATTCCAAAGACCTTTAGACCCTTGGGGCTGCCTTGGTGGTACCTGGAGAAGTGTTTCGCTACGGGGGTGAGGGTTTTGAAGCGTTGCTGATCCCTTGTGGCATTCTTGATGCTAAGCAGATGTTCCGATATTCTCTTTTTTAGAGGTCTACGGGTTTTGCCGATATAGTGTTTGCCACAAGGGCATTCCAGATTATATATCACTCCCGCACTTTCACATGTGATATATTTCTGGATCTTCCATTGTTTATGGTATCTGTCTGTGTAAGACTCTTGTGGTATCATGTACTGACATATTCTGCAGGTTCCACATTTGAAAGAACCCTTTTTGACAATTTTCGTTGTGGTCTCTTTAGTAAAGTGACTATGGACCAGTGTGTCCCGGAGGTTATTACTCCGCCTCCAACTGATGTTGATCCTGTCTCCAAGTATGCCCTCGAGGTCTTTGTCTGATTTTAGAATATTGAGATGTCTGTTCAGTGTTGTTTGTACCTCCTGCCACTCTTTGCAGAAAGTGCCAACAAAGCGTATCTTCTCCATCGGTTCATTAGTAGTTCTGTCCTTAGGAACGAGGAGTTGTTCTCTCTTATACTGGTTGGCCTCTTTCTTTGCTTTGCGGATACTCCTTCTACTGTAACCCCTGTTCTCTAGTCTAAGGTCCAGTTGTTCTGCCCTTTCTAGGTAGGTGGTCTCTTTGGAGCAATTTCGTCTGGTCCGCAGATATTCCCCTTTGGGTAATCCTTTAATCACTGGGGGAAAGTGAGCACTTGTATTATGGAGTAGGGAGTTGGTGGCAGTGGTCTTCCGGAACAAATCTGTTGACATTGACCCATCAGGTTCGACGCTGATCTTCAGGTCTAGGTAGTCGACCTCCGTTTGACTGGCATGGTAAGTGAGTTTGAGGTTTAACTCGTTCTCATTCAACAGATTGATAAACTCGATCAGAAGGTCATGGTTGCCTTCCCACACGATGAACAAGTCATCTATGTAGCGTAACCATAGTAGTATGCACTGGGTGTATTTATCATGATGTTCCGTGAATACCCTCTCCCGTTCCCACCACCCCAGGTACAGGTTCGCATACGTGGGGGCACAAGTGCTCCCCATCGCAGTCCCCCGCACCTGGAGGTAGAACTGGTCCTGGCATACGAAGTAGTTCTTCGACAGTACAAATTGTAGAAGGTCAATGATGAACTGGTTGAGTGGAAGATCTCTATCCATACTCAGAAAATATCGTGCCGCCTGTATACCATACTGGTGGATAATGCTGGTATACAGGCTCTCGACATCACAGGTTACCAGCCATGTGCCTGTGTTGAGGGTGATGCCTTGTATTTTATTGAGTACGTCCATTGTATCGCGTACATATGAAGGCAGTGTCAATACAAATCTCCTCAAGTGATGGTCGACAAACTGGCTGGCCTTTTCAGTGAGTCCCCCTATACCTGATACAATAGGCCTACCGGGTGGGTTGTTCTCATCTTTGTGTACCTTCGGTAGCAGGTATAGGGTAGGGATTTTGACTGTTCTGACTTCCAAAAACTCATATTGAGTTTTGGAGATAGTTCCTTCTCTTTTGGCTCGTAAATACATGTTTGTGTATGTATGTGTCAATTTGTGTTTTTATTTCACTCCTTTTTAGAAAATAATAAATTAAAAGCTATATTTTATGTAATCCTTCTTCTCTGGTGCACCACACAGAGACATTCCTTTCTCTGTCCATCGTCTTTCTCTAATTTTAATATATTTATTGATTGGTTATAATATGTCAGTTGAGTTTTCCACTTGAATGGAATAATTTTAATTATGTAAAAAATGTATAAATAAAAAGTATAATAAAATAAAAAATGGTACTTGTGTATCTTAGCGGCGCCCCCGATTTCCATCGCGCAATGTTTTAATCGAATCGCATGCCATGCACCCGATGGCATGCGATGCGACGCGATTTTTTGGCCCCTATACGATGAAAGATTGTATAAGCACCCTAAAGGGTGCTTTTAAGCACCGTAATGGGTGCTTACAATGTTAAATGCACCCCCACGCCACCCCCCCACTATAAACGTGAACCCGAAGCGTGGCGAGCGCAGCGAGCCCGCGAGGGGCGGCGGTACGCGTCCTCCGACCTTTTCATACCCCCACTATCCACGTCAGCTTGGAGTTGAGAATAGAAAGTGTGGCGAGAGCAGCGAGCCACCGAGCCCGAAGTGTGGCGAGCGCAGCGAGCCCCGCGAGGGGACGCGGATACCTTCACAGGTATCGGAGTCCCCTCGCGGGCTTCACAGGTATCCGCGTCCCCTCGCGGGGCTCGCTGTGCTCGCCACGCTTCGGGCTCGGTGGCTCGCTGCGCTCACCACACTTTCTATTCTCAACTCCACGCCGACGTGGATAGTGGGGGTATGAAAAGGTCGGAGGACGCGTACCGCCGCCCCTCGCAGGCTCGCTGCGCTCGCCACGCTTCGGGTTCACGTTTATAGTGGGGGGGTGGCGTGGGGGTGCATTTAACATTGTAAGCACCCATTAGGGTGCTTTTACAATGTTTAATCGCATCGCATTGTATGGCATTGTATGCCATGTACAATGTCATACAATTTTAAAATTGTATGGCATTGTACAATATCGCGCGATATCGCGTCGCATCGCATACCATCGTATGCCTTATGGTATGCACAGTGGCGTAACTATGAAAAAATCTCCCCCCCGCCACAACTCTTTTGCACGCCCCTCCCCCCTCCCCCCCAGCTCGACCCCGACCCCCCCCAGCTCAACCCCCCCCCCCCAACCCCCTTACCATTCCACGTAGTGCCGCTGCGTTTGCCCCGGGACCTTCCGCCGGTGAATCTGTCTGCGCTGCGGCTCTCCGTCGTCTCCCTGCTCTCCCGGCTCCTGCTGTCATAAAAAACATGTCACTCAGAAAATGGCTGCCCCCGTACAGCAGACCGTTTTTAAGGATGCTAGAGGAGGCCTCCGCCTCCTCTAGCATCCTCAAAAACGGTCTGCATTCAGGGGGCAGCCATTTTCTGTGTTTCACGTTTTTTATTGCAGACGGAGCCGGGAGAGCAGGGAGACGGAGAGCCGGCGAAAGGTCCCATGGCAGATGCAGCGGGAAGGGTAACAATAGCCCCGAAGCCCCCAGGCGCCCTCACCTTCCAAGCGCCTCCCCGCCACCGCGGGGGCTGCGGGGCGATAGCTACGCCACTGGGTATGCAATGCGATGGGCGCCGCCAAAATACACAAGTACCGATAAAATCATACATATATTCCGCTCTAGATTAGCTTCCAAATTATATCTCTCAATTTGTAAACATGTAATACTGTACACTCAACAGCTCTATGACAGAGGATGTAATATGGAATTATTCATACATCTGGTATTCCTATTAGTGATGTCTGGTAGGCGATATCTGGTATTTAAATCCAAAACTATAAATTAAAAAGTCCTTTTGTTTCATTTATTCCTTACTGCATAGCAGAGAGGCAGGTGGTCCCCACCCCAACACAGAAAAAAGCAAGGCTTAAGTAAATGTTACTTTGAAGTGGAATATTTTTTAAACTAATGACAATATTCACCAATACCTGCCTGGGCCTCTTCCACTCTAGCCAGCAACGCTGGACTTCTGAGGGTTGAGTATTTAAAAAATGGGTACATGGTGTTCAGGTCTCTTAACCGATGTACCTAGAGTTAGTGCACTTTACGTTGTGACTTAAATACTGTATGCTATCATGTGAGACCTCTTCATACAAGCTGAGTAGCTATGTTGTTATCTGAGACGGAATACTTATTCAGTTCATCTATGTTCCAGATCAAAAGAATCAAAGAGTAAAGTATGAGTAAGTAAGTAGATTGTAAGTAGGACTAGGTAATTAGGTTGGGTAACCTAAGCTTTTGTATACCTAAGGCTGGCAATTCAAACTGCATTAATAGATCATTCTGTATCCAACACTGATATGTGCATATGGGGTAGTAGATGTCTCCTTACCAAGGCAGGCGGCCCAGCTGTGACTCTATAAGGGCCAGTTGTGTCTAGCTTCAAAAAGTAATAAAATGGAGAGTGATAAACAGGCATCCAATCATCTCCTAACTAACATGTTACAAGCTGGGTTTAAAAAATTACATGTAGGAGCTGATTAGCTGGTTGTTTATCACTCTCCACTTTATCACTTTTTGAAGCTTGCTAAGTCTGGCCCTCAATCCCTTTCCTCACTTGCTCCAAAACTCTGCCTAGGATCCCTCCCCAGGTTAGTGACTTCACTCTTCTGCAATAACTCCCATTTATTTCACACTCTCACTTGCATATTACATGACACTGCTGCTGGGAATGGTGGTCTATCTGGTGCCAAAGCCACCAATAGCAACGTCGAGCATGGAAACTATGTGTGAGCATCTCCAAATCGGGCGGGAGACATTCAGTTGCGTAACTATGTTTTGGGTGCCCCCCCCCCCCGCATCTAAAATTTGTGCTCCCTCCCCCTTCTCCCCTCCTCATCTCTGCCGCCTGGTCCATTGCTGCCCGCCGGGAACAGCAGATTCTTCTTTCTGCGGTCCCGGTGCTCCTCTTTTTAGAACCGTTATTTAGGATGCAAGAGAAGGTCGCCTCTAGCATCCTCAATAACGATCTGCTGTGAGGGGACAGCCATTTTGCAACTGACATTCTAACAGGAGGAGCGCCAGGACTATAGACAGGAAGCTCTGCTGGTCCCAGCGGGCAGCAGTGGACTGGGTGGCAACGGTAAGGAGGGGGAGGGTGCACAGCCGGCAGATTCAGCAGTGGCGGAGGCTCCATTAACCCCCAGAAATAACTTTCACAGTCCCCACGGCACACAAACTTACCTAGCGCTTCCAAGCCACCGTCGCGTCTGCGGAGCTATTGTTACATGGTCACAACCCGCTCCCCTATCATTATTTTAAAAACATTCATGTTCTGAGCTGCAAAGGTTCTCCAGAAAAGGGGTGGGGAGTGGAATGTATACCCTCATCCAGGGGGCAGATCCAGGGGGGCGATCAGTGTGATGACCCCTCCGTAACTCTTGCACTGAGGGAGAGGTGACAACTGTTGCTCAACATCTTCCCTGGACGCTTCTACATACCAGCACCTGCTGGCCCAGACCTGGGTTAGTAGTACCCACTGCCACGCCCCCTCGTCCCCCCTTAGCACCATTGCAACACCCACCATCTCCTTTCACAGCATTACTGTTCAATGAGAATTGGCACAATTGGGAGGTGTTTGCTGAGTGACAACATTATAAACCGTTTCAACAGTCAACAGAATACATTGAGTTACAATATGCTTTCTGGTTGTTATAGTATAAACCTCATGTAAACTGATCGGTCGATGAAATACTCTGGTAATTTTTTTATTGACATCTATAATTTAATTGACTCAGGTCTTAAGTGCACAAATACAAGCTGCCAAGATGTATAGTTCTGGTAAGGTTACAATAGGAAAATGAAATCAATATTAACTCCTTTCCACTTGCCATAAAAATGTCATTAAACTTTGCGTTACCCTGTGCGATGGTAGTAATAGCGGTAACAGGTCTATAGAGGAGCACAATGGTCAGCTTGGCTTCACCTGAAAAATGAATCAGTGTCAGTCTGTTTTCCTATATTATATACGGGTAGAAGAAATGCTGTGTGATCATTTATAACTATAGCACAAAAGTTTATGTCGTATACATTTGCATGTTCGTTTTTTTAACCTCAAAATATTATTCATATTGGTTTGCAAAAGTAGACCAACTCCATGTAAACCAACAAATATAGTGGCCCATTTATCAACGAGTGATAAAATTAGTTGTGAATGATAAAACTTGATAAATGGGTTTGGCCAATTAGCTTCCACTGTAATTTTTCAAGCACATGATAGTTAGGAGCTGACAGGAACTGCTTAACTGGAGCACTATCTATCTAACTATCAATCTATCTACTATATATCTATCTATTTATCTATGTATCTATTATCTATCTATCTATCTATCTATCTATCTATCTATCTATCTATCTATCTATTTATCTATCTATCTATCTATGATAAATGGTAGATAAATAGATAGATGATAGATAGATACATAGAGAGATAGATAATAGATACATAAATAGATAGATAATAGATACATAGATAAATAAATAAATAAATAGATAAATGATATATCTATCTATTTATGTATGTATCTATTTTATCTATCTATTTATGTATCTATTATCAATCTATTTCTCTATCTATCTCTCATCTATCTATCTATCTATCTATCTATCTAGCGATCTATTTATTTACGTATCTATTATCTATCTATCTATCTATCTATCTATCTATCTATCTATCTATCTATCTATCTATCTATCTATCTATCTATCTATCAGCCTAATACAGAGATGGAGGCATCTGTGGCCAAAGGTCCCCACTACCAAATTTGCAGACGAGCCTGAACACCCATCATCAGATCGTCATTGCGACCATTAATCGGGGCATCGGCTATCTCAGTGAGGCTAAAGGTGCATATATACAGTGAATGTTTTTCACCAGTTTTAGCAATTTTCCTTGGGGGGGGGGGGGGAAGCATGGGGGGGTGGCTTTCCATAGCAGGATGCAATGGAAAGTCATCCATAACCTCGCTCATCTGCTGGTATTACCACCTGATGAGCAGCCAAGCCAGCGATGATGCAGCAGCGCACACCAGTGCTCACCGCTTATTGCTGCACCATACACACACTGGCGGCTTTCAAGCTGAAATCAGCTGAAATCAGGAAACTGAGCTGTTTTCCGCTCAAATTTGCCCAGCATGTATGGGCCTTAAGGCTACTCAGGATGGCCATCTCAAGCTACTTAACATGCTATGAGTTTTGGGCATGCACCCACAGCTGTGACCACTGTTTGGGATGGTCACAGCGAACCCTATTCTGCCTCTGTTGACCTTTCCTGAAGGATGGCTAATACCTGCAACAACTGGGACTTAACCTGTAATAGCCACCTTTCAAGGGACAAATTATGTCCGCCCCAACTCCAGTGCCACCAGGTCTTGAGCATGGACAAGGTACTGGAGATCTTTAAAGGAAATGGTTGAAAGGTGAAACTGGCTAAATGAGACCTGCCTGAATAACAACTAACGGCACCTGGCCAACTTCAGGTGAGACAGTAAACGGAATGAGTGACCTAGTTGCAAGTACAAAAGACACAGCAAGAAAACACAATACACCACACACAAATACACTGCAAACCACACAAAGGTACAGGTAACTCCCATCAGCCAGAGGTAACCCAGCCAGGGTTAAAGCAAACCAAATAATGCAGACCTGCAGCAATACTCGGGGTACCCCAGAGGGAAAGTAAGAAGTGTGGACCAAAATAAGCAACACAAGACTCTTGTCCCCAACATTGCTGATATATGAAAAAAGAAGTCTCAAGGCTCCAATGTGGAGCACTTAAGGTAGTACCAGAACCGGGACTGGAAGAAAACCAGTGGAACAAACTCTGCAGGAGTAAAAGGAGCGAGAGGGAGGTAGGTAACAGCTATAAAGAGAAGCTATCACCAGTGGGGCTGTGCTGGACTGAATCCCTTTAAAGGGCTCAGGTGACCAGTCAACTGAGGAGGGTCCAGCCCAGCCCCCCTGGACCTAATTTTGCCATCTGTGGGATGGCACGCTTCACCAGCATCCCTCGTTGCTCTGGCAACTGTTGGGCAGAACTAGTAACCCAGCCAGGTGCCACCGGGTGGAAGTTCTGATCAGCATCCCTGATTGCTGAGCAACTGGTCCCAGGGGAATGAACTCCGGGAGAAGGAAGTGCTCTGCCACCTGTCAGAGCAGCTAACACAACAACCACTGGCTCTTCCACTTTCGGGAAAACTGGCTGGCTGCTCTTTCCAAAATGGTCGCTCCATGTCAATCAGATTGGGACTTAGCAGGCACTGACGGTGCTGGAAGGAACCTCCCAATGCAGGGAACAGGTCCTGCACATGTGCAGTTTAGTAAACATTGGACATGTACACAAAGTATAAACCATCATTCTGCATCATCTCTGAATCAGGCTCTGTGTGCGTTGTATATATATATATATATATATATATATATATATATATATATATATATATATATATACACACTATATATAGACTGTTTATTCACAAAGTGATATATTGACATAGATTGATTCCAGAGAGAGCAAGGCCCTTCCATACCCTCTGCTGTAGATTCCACAGACAGAACCCTTTCAGTAAGCTTGCTTCTCTGCCATAACCAATCTCTCATTTTATTTAATCACAAATGCTAATGGGGTCCTAGTTTTCCTGAAGTATTTGCCAGGCGTGCTCCGAACAACCTGGGCTGGACTGAGAACAACCCTCCCCCCCCTTTAAAACCCCAGTATAGAATGACACCAGTGTTTTTTCTTATAGCCATAGAAGGCTGAAGAAAAAAGAAAAACTTCTCATAACTGAATGATTCTAGAAAATCTATGAGAAGAGTATTGTATTCTTTACCGAGACATTCTTGTTTTCTCCAGTCCGATTTCAACTTTTCCAACTCATTTCCTATATTTAATTTTTTTCTTTTTTTTTTGCAGAAACTTTGCCAAAAATTCTCAACGCCCCCCCTGACTTCTGCAATAATAATTTAGAGTGCAGACATTTAATCCATTTTATGTAGGCCACTTGTATATTAAATAACCAGGAAACCAGTTATTTTTGTTGACATATTTCAAAGTACATATCTCTGCTGCTCAAGAGTTTTCTCGTAGGACCTCCCGTAATTGCTCAATATTTAATTTCTTGATTTGAAGCCGCCTTGAACATCTGTTCTATTTTCCTGCACCTTTTAAAAAAAGATATTTAATCCACTTAGACTTACAGATTTTATTTTTAACATCTTTATTTAGGAGCCTATTTATCAACTAAACTATGTAGACAAAAGTGATTGGACATCCCCCAGCATAAGCGAAATAATGTTTTTGAAGGTATAAAATGGGTAAAGGGCCACTGATTAGATCATCAAGGAGTCCCATGATCTTGGAAATTATGGGTAAGCAACCTCTGTTACTACTACAGAATCAACAATGTTTTTACGAGGACAACAACCCCACCGTCATGTTTCCAGAGTGATGCTGGACTGGTAAACTAGATTAAAATTGGATATACACACATGCTGAAATTAAATTGATAATTTAACCAATCAATCAATAAATCAATCAATCAATCAATCACTATTCATTGTCACATGTATACATTTTTGGATTCTCACCGGGGAGTTTGTTTAACAAGCGTATGGTTGTAAAACTACTGAGTGCATTAATGCCTAAATTTTAAAATGGTAATGCAAGTATTGCCCTTTTAAATTTCAGACAAAAAAACACACTAAAAAATTTCTGATTTTACAACCGGACTCTTTATAAATAAACCAGACAGGAATATACAACCTAAAAGCAGAAGTGCCAATTCCACCTAACTATAAAAGATACAGGTCGTAATGTTCTCAAAACACCTTTTTGGTTCCAGCAGTTCAAATAAATAATGACTCAGGTGACTGGTGACTGTTATCCTTCCATCCTTTGTATCACCTTCCCTTAGGTCCTTTAAAAAGTAATATTTCCTCAGTTCCAGGTGAGCGCTGACTGGTCACGAATCCGCTGATGTTGCCAGCCTATAGACTTGGGATGCGACATTGTGCAGTTTTCAAAATTAGTTACAATGTTCTCGGCAGTGCACCTGTGAAAATGTTGAGGATATTTTTTGCTATCCTGATAAAACAGTAGCAATGTCAATGCTAAAAAATGTAAAACTGTCCAAAGTCTGTGCTCAGACTTTTCCACATTGATAATTATTACACAACAGTATATTCAGCATATTTCAATATTACATTGGAATTAAAAGAGGGAACAATTATATTTTGGAGCTGCTTAAACAGATATGGATTTTATTGGTATCACAGCTGTTTTTAACCTATTTGCTTGTAAGCTACAGATGTTAGCCTGGATTTAGCAAGTGTCTATGAATAGATAAGTGTCAAAGCTTTGCACTCCCTCCCTTCCAATCAACTCCCTCCTGGGGCAGGTCTTCTCAAAACAGTTTATGTATTATTTTTCAATTTATTGTTAATGATACATTTCAAGGCGAATAACAATGTCAATGCAGTTATTTATAGACTGGAAAATAAGTATAAAGTTTCAGAGTTAAGAGCAAATAAATAAAAAACAGGTGCAAAAATAGGAGCAATTTGCACCTTGCCAAAACCATATTATACTACAAGTAGAGCAGCTTTAAAATGCGCAGAGAGATTTATAGCCGGGAAAGCCGCGGCTTAGCTTCTTTCTAGATGTCAGCGTATAACACGAAATAAACAAAGTTACCCATTATTTGCTCACTTTATGAAGAGTAGCTGGTGTTTTCTATACTTGCCAACTCTTTAGAACATCCCTGTTGGACACCATGGGCCCGATTAAAGCTGTTGGGGCCCCCAGGACAACTAGATTGTGGACAGTTAACAAGTGTTATTGGTGGCCCTAATGTGTGGGGGTCCCGGGAGACCACCCCCCCCCCCCTTTAACCCAGCCCTGGGAGACACTGCAGGCAACTTTGGGGGTCTTCCCAATCCCATGATTAGGCAACAAAATTCTGTGATTTGTGGGTCTGCAGGTAAATTCGGGGTGGGGGCTAAATGATGCAATTTATGGTCAATTGGCCCCACCCCCTCCAACCACAGCATTTTTATCGCTATCTCTCCATCTTATCCACTTCACTTGGAATTGGGTGGAATGCTGTGGATCTGTCCTTTTCCAGGGTTGCAGGGGACTAACCGAAAAATCAGAGGTCTTCCGCAGCTTCCAGGACAATAGACAAATATGGTGTTGTAGGCAAGAACAATAAACTATTTGCACCACTTATGTTGAAACTTGCTTTACTGCAGCTGCATTTGCTCCTTGTTTTCTGCTTTCTGTTTGATTGCTCGCTACATACCATATATACTCGAGTATAAGCCTACTTTTTCAGAACATTTTTTATGCTGAAAAAGCCCCCCTCGGCTTATACTCGAGTGATTGTCCCACTTGAGTCAATAAGTTTCCCCAGTTTTTTTTGTTGTAAAATTAGGGGTACTTGTTTCCTATCACGGCCACAATCGCGGGCATCGTGTACCTTAAAGTTAAGGTACACGATGCCCGCGATGGACCCGATTTCCTTTGAAATCAGGTCCATTTTGCCGGCAAAGGCAAAATCGCGGGCATCGCGTCGGTCACGGCCATTAACATGGCCCCAGACGCGACCGACGCGATGCCCGCGATTTTGCCATAGGCTTCAATGTTAAAATATTTTTTAACATTGAAATCGGGAGCATCCCGTCGGTCTTGTGCCATTATAATGGCACAAGATGAGATGGACTTGATTAAGTCCATCTCACATAGGAAACAATGTGAAATGGGCCAATATGACCCATTTCACATTGTATATGGCCCCTTCGTCCCCCTCAACGCCACCCCACGATTGACGCCAACCCGAAGCGTGGCGAGCGCAGCGAGCCCGCGAGGGGCGGCGGTGCGCGTCCTCCGACCTTTTCATACCCCTACTATCCACGTCGGCGTGGAGTTGAGAATATAAAGTGAGGCGAGCGCAGCGAGCCACCGAGCCTGAAGCGTGGCGAGCGGACACGTATACCTGTGAAGTTATACGCATCCCCTCGCGGGGCTCGCCACGCTTCGGGCTCGGTGGCTCGCTGCGCTCGCCACACTTTATATTCTCAACTCCACGCCGATGTGGATAGTAGGGGTATGAAAAGGTCGGAGGACGCGCACTGCCGCCCCTCGCGGACTCGCTGTGCTCGCCACGCTTCGGGTTGGCATCAATCGTGGGGTGGCGTTGAGGGGGTAAAATTGGGGGTCTGGGGAATATTTTACATTGAAGGCAATGTAAAATAGGGTCCCAGGGACCCTATTCACATTTGATTCAATGTAAAAATCGCGTCGATCAAAAATCGTGTCGATCATGCGATGCGACCGACGCGATTTTTCCAACACGACCACCCCGATGCAAATCGGGGTGGCCGTGCTAGGAAACAAGTACCAAATTAGGTGCCTCGGCTTATATTCGGGTCGACGTATACTTGAGTATATACGGTAAATTGTTTAAGATATCCAATTAAATTGAGTAAATGTTCTCTTTATAGGAGTACTGTGAAGGGTCCTGAAAACAAAAAATGCTTTAATTGTCTCCTATGACGGAAATATAAAAAGTTCCTGAATCGTCTCCTCATACGGAACTGTTTTGACTTTGTACAATTCCCACCAGCAACATTAGGAGATTTACAAACTGCACTGCACTGATTTTTATGCTGGAGTTTGTGATTATGCCAACTGGAAGCAGTTTTGGGCTTGGGAATTCCTCATAGCTTTATATAAAAATAAATTATGAAGTCATTTTTTCATGTCTACATATGTGGCTTCTGAAAAAAACAAGCACACAAACTTTGACATGTATATTGCCTATGAGAACCCTGTAAGAATAACAGAGATAAAGTTAGACTGTTTTATTACAGTCACATATGGAATCCATTGGAAAAGATATGTTATGAAATGACGGTAGTCGCATAACTTTAAATGTTTGATTCCAGTGATTCCTACACAGTTAAATGAACGAAACTGAAAGGTACAATATGATGGATTTAAAATTAGAGACTTTGGGGGATCTGGATGATAGGTTGACAATGTTCAGGTGACAGTCAAAAGGTCCACACTGTAAGATCATCTTTGCAATGACCAACACGTGAAAATTTTGTTTTTCATTACCATCCACGTGGACTACAATTGGGAACAGTAAAGTGGCCCCGAGACATGGTGCACCATGGGTGTGTATGTGGTACACCATATGGGGGTTCACATACTCAAATCTGCAAATTGACATCAAGAAAAGCACAAAACTCATGTCAACCTTTTCATGTATGGACTATTTCCATGTCAACATTTTGTTTGTGTTTACCTTTTTCCCATGTTAACCTTGTGTATGTCAACCTTTTGGGGTTGACCTAGACACTCTCGACCTATTTATTTTCAACCTCATCTACCACACCCAGGTTTTGGTAGATATGATAAAAAGTTTTTTTTTTTATTGAGTTGCAAGAGAACACACCTAGGTTCATAGGGCCAATACATCTTCTGTGTGACTTTCTAGTACATAGTGTAGTCTGTTTGGTCCAAGACGTCACTGATTTTCTAGTTTGGGGATAAACTCTTGGTATAACCAACAGCATCTGTAGGACAGCAACAGACCACTGTTTGATGACTTAGTGATTCATCGGAACTTGTAAGCATTGTAAGCATTATTCATTTTACAGATATACCAAATGTTAAGACCTCACACAGCATTGCGGTTAATCCCCTCTTTTATATCCAACCATTGAACAACCATAAACATGGAATTTCCATCCTATTCACAGTAGAGATATGTGCTGACCTCAGTGTTCTGGTTTTGGATCTGTATTAACTTCATGTTTGGGTTTTGTCAAAACTGCCCTAATGTGTTCCCCCTTCCCCCCAAAAAACTACGAATCACATAATTTGGGGTGGTTTTAACCTCAATAAGATTAATTTCCAGTAATTTCTGGTCAAATTGTATCCACCTTTTAGCTGATAATATTGTTTTTATCCAGTTTAGGACAAAAGATTGCACCGAGCTGGCTGAGTCACTAATCTAAGTGATAGCTGTGGATGGTACAAACACGTGGAAACTTCAAATATTTAATGTTTTCATATTGGGAGTACCTTCTGCATTGACGAAATCCCATACTTGATGAGTGGACATCTCATGTGCAGCATAAAGAAACCTTTATGAGCTTCAAGACCCTCTAATCTACCATGAGTATGGGTACACCCATCATTCTTCATCTTTATTGTTCAAGGTGGAAACTTTATTTATTAATAATAATAATAATAACAACAACTCTAATACTTGTTTTTCATGTACACTTTATTTTGAGAAATCACCACTTCAGAACATCAACGTGGGCAGGAACAGGTGTCACAAAAGAAACATCTGATGAAAAAACATTTCCATCTACGCGCCTTTGAGTAGTGTTCTCCTCTGCTAGCTATGTTTCCCCAACATCAAACATGGCACATCTAGGAAAGTGAATGGCACTGCAGTGGCACAGAGGATGGCAGTGTAATAAATCTATACATCCCCATAGAACGTAACCACAAATGTTTTCATTAATCAAAAACTATGTCAGAGTCCAAAGGGAAGTTCAAGGAAATTAAGGTGTATATACTGTAGTAGAAGGCATGTAAAAGAATGATCAATTTATTGATTATCATACACAACTAAATAGAGATACATATAAAGAGAGAAAAAAACATAAAAAAAAATACAAGAATGCAAGAATGATCAAATTATCCATTCCTTTCAAATTAACACAATGTAAAGCATAGATCAAGAGTTGTGCACTGTACTGCAGGGGATAAGGGCCATACAATACAACAATTATTTGTTAATTAAAACTAACAGGTGTGAGACACCACATCATTTCTTGTTAAAAATTTGTTGCAAATTCGTAATGCACAGACCATTCCCAATGCCTCCCAAAATACAACCCTTTAGTAAAAGAAAGTGGTGCAAGATTTGTCCTTGGGTTTTCCCATCCACTTTCATGAAGGAGTACCTCTGATCAATAATAAGTAGGTTGCTGATGAGGGAGTAAATTACAATAAATTATTATATTTTTGTAAAATAAATTTCATGAACTTGCCATTAAATGGCAGATCAAATTGCATGGAACATGGGACAGGGATTCATCCAGCTCTTGGCTAAAAACTGCGTGAGAATTTTGGTGAGTAATTGAATAGCTCCTGGCATTCAATGGACATCAAATTTCTATGGTTTATCTCTGCCAATGTTTGCCTCGTGAAGGTAGCGTTTTTACCAATCGATGATCGCTTTTCACTGCCATGTTTTTTTTGCACCTATGTGACCTATGGCACCCTTCTGAAGTCCACCACTAATCTGGAGCCACAGCTGCTCAGTTAGGGCCTTATTCTAGTTCACTCTTTCTGACAAAATCCTTCTAAGATGAACTAAACCATGTGCACTGCAGTTGGGGCAGATGTTACTTGTGCAGAGAGAATTCGATTTGGGTGGGGTTTTACTTCAAAGTGAGATGTATATTGCAGTGTAAAAATAAAGCAGCCAGTATTTACCCTGCACAGAAACAAAATAACTCACCCAAATCTAATTCTCTCTGCACATTTTACATCTGCCCCCCTGCAGTGCACATGGTTTTGTCCATCTAAGAAGGATTTTGTCAGAAAGAGTGAACTAGAATAAGGCCCATAGTACCATGGCTAATTCATTATGCCTCTTGGTATAGCTCTTGGTATCATCAACAACGTCTGTAGAACAGCAGCAAAATCTCTGCTACCTTAAGTCTTCTCTCAGCCACCTGGGTGGGAGCTCGTCTATAAGTCATGTTCCGTCTGCAATGAAGTATAGGACAAGTTAATATTTCAAGCCACTAATTCTTTATCGCAATATTTTATATAGCTCCGCTCCGGAGCTGTTGGTGTAATAACTTTAGAAGCATAATAAGAGCACCCAGCAATCCACTATTTATTAGAATGTTGGCTTTAATTAAAAACCTTATGTTTATTGTAACACGTTCAACCGTCCGTGGAATGTGAAGGCATCTTGTTTCTCTTATTGAGTAATAACACATTAAAGTATTTAGTTAGGTATGCACTGGTTAGGCAGATTTACATTTTAATTGAATTTAGAATATGAAGGTAAAAATGAACGCTTTTGACTAAGCTTTTCAATACATGTAATTGTTGCTCTTTAAGTGTAAAAAGAGTCAATATTTGAATTGGCAAAAGCTTTTAGATCTGGCTCTTTTTTTTCGTAAGCAAGAGGTACTCCATCCAAATGTTGTTCTTTCTATTTTGTTAAATTATGGAACATCACTTATTGCCCTACTTGTGACCTCCGTAGTTACGATGTTGATGTAAACCTCTTTCTTGGCATCGCGGACCTGAACCGCACACATTTTTTTTTTTACATTTAAATAGAAAAAACAAGGTGTTCTTTCACAATGTCGTTTCCAGCTGAATTCTGACCAGCACATTCCTCCAACTCTTGGCTGAAAACGTAAAAGGCACTTTGGTACAACGGACTATGCCATGTTTTAAAAGTCAGGCTTGTTTTGCCATTAAACATGAGGACATATCGACCATTGTACGCGTGTTATCCATTTCTCTAATTGCACATGACAGTCGTTAAACAAATAAGGGCTTTGTTAAAAGCATATTTTGAAGTTAATAACTGAAACCGGGGATGATTTCATTATTACATTTCGTAGACCAAAACCGTATTCAATTTAAAAATAGTCTAAGTGCTGTAGGAGGGGAGGTGGGGGGATAGGTTCCATGATATAAATTGTAAGACATGGTCATCATGTTTCATCTTCATTGAATTAGTCGGTTATGCCTATAGCTGGAGTATCTAGGGAACAGACAAGAGCAGAACTCTTTTTGGAATGATTCTCAGCCAAACTATTGAGAGCTGGATTGAGGCGTTAGTGGGAATTTAAGACAGGGGACAGGGCTGGATTGGCCTTAACACCTTACATGGAATATTCCCGGTAGGCCGGCACACTGGAGAGACCACTTATCAACCATTTTTTTTAAGTTGTGACGCTGAGCAGAGAAGTGGCCTCATCCTTGTCCTGTCTTCCACACAAACAGCCTTTGTCGGTTCACAGAGCAGAGTACCAGACGCTCAAAATACTCAGCTAAGGCAGGCACCCATCTATGCCTATTGTGACATCTGTTAAAGGGACGGCAGTGGGAGCTATCTGGAGGTGTCAACATTTTTTAGGTATTTCTGGGCTCCCTTGGGGGGGAGCAGTGGGGATCTTTCACAACAGCTTAAATTAAAGGTCTGGTGGTCACTAGACTGCCAAGCGTATTGAAACCGCTTCCACACAGTTGTAGTGATGTATTAATCCCGCCATTTTTGGTGTTGGTTCCAGCATCATTTGATTTGGTGCTGTCAACATGAGGCCACTTTCTACAGGGGTTTGCAGGGCCACCTTTAGAACCCAATCCGTCCCTGACTGGGAGCATGGCAACATATCATGCCTCTTTTTCACTTCGTACTTGGGTCATGCACAGTTTCCTTAGCTGCTCGGCTGCCCCCAGCCTCACACAAACAGTAGGGTGGAGCATTCCCTCCCAAGTTTTACTCAGCAGGACCCCAAAAACAGGACTGTTCTACAAAAATTGTGATGATACACATCCCATTTTAGTAGTGAGACACTCTTTGTGATCATAGGGCTTCCATGTTTATGACCCAAGACTCTTTTTGTCCATGAACTGAATGACAGAGAAGTCTGTGGTAAGAAGACCATGGGCTTCTACTAGGCAACACCATCTATAGACAGGTCAGGCTCCTTTATGTATCTCATTCTGGAGTTTGGTACATATTTGAAATTCAAGTACAACCAAAAGAAGATCGACATGCACTAGGTCAATACAAGCAAAAAGGCAGAAATTGCTATTTCTGAAGAAACTATAATTTTTCCAATGTATCCTATTCCAAATGAACAAAAATGGAGGTACTTGTGTATTTTGGCGGCGCCCATCGCATCGCATACCATAGGGCATGCGATGGTATGCGATGCAATGCGATATCGCGCGATATTGTACAATGTCATACAATTTTAAAATTGTATGACATTGTATATGGCATACAATGCCATACAATGCGATGCGATTAAACATTGTATAAGCACCCTAATGGGTGCTTATACAATGTTAAATGCACCCCCACACCACCCTCCCACTATAAACGTGAACCCGAAGCGTGGCGAGCGCAGCGAGCCCACGAGGGACGGCGGTACGCGTCCTCCGACCTTTTCATACCCCCACTATCCACGTCGGCGTGGAGTTGAGAATAGAAAGTGTGGCGAGCGCAGCGAGCCACCGAGCCCGAAGCGTGGCAAGTGCAGCGAGCCCCGCGAGGGGACGCGGATACCTCTGAAGCCCGCGAAGGGATGCGGATAGCTGTGAAGGTATCCGCGTCCCCTCGCGGGGCTCGCTGCGCTCGCCGCGCTTCGGGCTCGGTGGCACGCTGCGCTCGCCACACTTTCTATTCTCAACTCCACGCCGACGTGGATAGTGGGGGTATGAAAAGGTCGGAGGACGCATACCGCCGCCCCTCGCGGGCTTGCTGCGCTCGCCACGCTTCGGGTTCACGTTTATAGTGGGGGGGTGGCGTGGGGGTGCATTTAACATTGTAAGCACCCATTTGGGTGCTTAAAAGCACCCTTTAGGGTGCTTATCCAATGTTTCATCGCATAGGGGGCAAAAATCGCGTCGCATTGCATCGCATCGCATGCCATCGGGTGCATGGCATGTGATGCGATTCAATAAAAACATCGCGCGATGGACATCGGGGGCGCCGCCAAAATACACAAGTACCAAAATGGAATTCATGAGATGATTCTTGAATTCAAAATCAGCGAAAGTGTAGGCAAAAATAGAGAAATCCACCTGTGCCCCCAAAAGTCTAAACTAACATAGGATAAGACAGCAGAAGTGTATAAGATTGTCAAAGTAAAAAGATTTGAGGGACTTTAATGGGGTGAAATGGATTTTTTTTAAAAATCTGAAAAATAAATAAATAAATAAAAAGCATGCTTTTTGTGCAGAATAAATTATGATTAAATTAGGAGTACATGAAAATGTGTATAAGATTATATTTAGGTCATTTTAAGGGTACTTTTAAAAAAGTTGAAAAATGTATCCTAATATGCCTATCCCATACCTTGGACCCCAATTTTGGACCTCACTTTGTATTCTTATGAAATAAATGATGTCATTACTGGCTACTTAAAAATAATTCATAACTTAAAATTGTATATTGAGTTATTAACGGGGTGTCCCAGGGGATTTGGTGGTAATGCATATTGGTAAATTATTGCTGCTAATTGGATAGGGGTTTTCTCTACTAACGATAAAAGTGCAACTTTTTTTTTCTAACCAGTTGCTTGTTGAAAGGTTACTTATCCTCTAAAAAAAAAAAGTTGGATTAATTGTAAAATTATATACACAGAGACATAACTAATGGTTTTGGAAACCGGAACAAGATGAAACATTATCAATTATCATTACCCTCCCCAATAATAATAATAATAAAAAAAAATAGAGAGGTGGGGGTGGGGGAGGGTGTGTGTGGGGGGGGGTGGGGGGGATGGTGGAGAGTTTACAGTCCATTAGTGAAATAATAATATTGTCTTTTACAGGTCTCAGCAAGCCTCCCCGTGCATGCTGGTACTTGGATGACCACAAGTACCAGCTGGCACTAAAATTAAGAAATATTTACATAAAGACAGGAATGCTTTACTATTCTATATTACACAGCATCTTCACCTAGAAGGGGGTCGACCTACAAGCTCTTCTGTATAACCACCACCTCTCCCAGGAATACCATGGGGTCTACTTCCTCAAAACCATGTGATTGCCCTTTTATAAAACCTCTGAGTTCATCTGGTTCTGCATGGCTGCTGGAATTGCATCCCATTACATCCCATCCTTTGAATCTGTCTGATAAGAAAAGGAGCAGTCTAAAGAAACATAGACATGTTATGTCATCTCCAGGTTAACCAATTATTTTCGGTATCCATTCTCTTACTTGAAAATCATGTCATTATCTATTATCTGGGCTTACAAATTCAGCCTCAGCTTATTCAACTTCATACAGAAACCATTCCTAGTTCAAAGATTACAATAGCCAGATTTCTTATTGATTTTATATAGATAACTATATACATTCAAATGTTCTATTTCTTCATTTCTAACACTAGAGGCCCTAAGAGTAATGGCTTTGGAGAAAAAAGTCTAAAAATAAAATAAGTGATTTTGCCCATAGCAACTAATCAACCAATTAGATTCTAAGGGGGACATTTACTGAGATGGGAGTTCTGTTTCACAGGGGATGTTGCTATGGGCAACCAATCAGAAGCTACTGCTTATTTATTTAGCACCTTCTTTAAGATAATAGATATTTGTTATTTGTAACTTTACATTACAATATTTCCCTTACCTGATTTTGCAAGGCAACAATTAAAAATGTGTTAATTGTAGAGATACACTATTTATTCCTCCAGAAATCCAAATCGACACAAAATTTTTGGATCTGAACCGAACCAAAACCTGGTCCTGATCTTTGGAGGAGATCTAACCTGAACCCAGCCCAGGCTCATAACTTTGTTGCTGATTTTTATTCATCTTTTATAAATGATTACAACATTTTTATACATTTTTTGAACTCAAGCCGAACCAAAATACTTGACGGCAGTTTTTGCCAAACACAACACTTGATGACGAATTAGAACCAAAACCAAACCGAAACACAGCAGTCCGTGCACATCTGTAATTTATAAAAAAAAACAAAACTGTTATAGGGGATGCTAATTAAAAAAAAAAATTGTATAGGGCTGATGGTGAGCAGGGCACAAAGTGGGTGCGTGATGTCGTGGAAGCCATATTTAGCCTGCTGATGCCAATGAGAGAAATGCAACCGTCACCATTGGTATTGGCAACTGCACCAGCCTTATGCTATGTGCAAGTGTTCTATAGCATATGAGGAGCCCTAAGTGTGGTTCTGTGTTTTAACTAACACGGTATTTAATTTGATTGCCAATATCTCATCATATTTGTTATATACATTCAAACAAAAAATGTTGTGTAAAAAAAGATTATATTTCCTATATAAGGTAACTTTACAGGTCATGATGATGAATAGAAATGTTTATTTGGCAATTTTCACACCTATTTTGATAAATTCACTTGGCACTCAAAGAGTTAATATCACATAAGATCCCAACATTATTGGCTCTTAATTGAATGGTTCCATTGATCAGATGACAGTGGATGTGATCAGGTCCATAGCTGGTTTAGGTAATAAGATGAACATTGTCAAAGGAATGCACCTAGGGGGGTTTCCAGATTCCCCGGACCGCCCCCCACTGCACTGACTTGACATGTTTAATATTTAAAAGAAAAAGTGCAGTAACAGTCCAATCCCTTACTGAATAACAAAAAAGAGGGCGGATCAATTACATGGGGATTCCAGATGATAGGTCAACAGCAAAAGGTTGGGTACTTGTGTAGTATCACGGCTCTCACGATGGGCATCGTACAGGGAAAAATCGCATGAGATCGCATACGATCTGATGCGATGTCATTTTTCACTGAAATTATGGACATGAGTTGAAATCATGTAAAATGCACCCCAAATGTCATTTTTCACACTGTACCACCCCCACTATCAACGCCAACCCGAAGCGTGGCGAGCGCAGCGAGCCCGCGAGGGGCGGCGGCGGTACGTGTCCTACGACCTTTTTTATACCCCCACTATCCACGTCGGAGTGGAGTTGAGAATAGAAAGTGTGGCGAGCGCAGCGAGCCACCGAGCCTGAAGCGTGGCGAGCGCAGCGAGCCCTGCGAGGGGACACGGATACCTGTGAAACCCGCAAGGGGACACGGATACCTGTGAAGGTATCCGCGTCCCCTCGCCACGCTTCGGGCTCGGTGGCTCTCTGCGCTTGCCACACTTTATATTCTCAGCTCCACGCCAACGTGGATAGTGGGGGTATGAAAAGGTTGTAGGACGCGTACCGCCGCCCCTCGCGGGCTCGCTGCGCTCGCCACGCTTTGGGTTGGCGTTGATAGTGGGGGTGGTACAGTGTGAAAAATGACATTTGGGGTGCATTTTACATGATTTCAACTCATGTCCATAATTTCAGTGAAAAATTACATCACATCGCATCAGATCGCATGCGATTTTTATCAAAAATGCATAAAAACACGGTAAAATCGCATCGCATCGCATGCTTTTGCATGCCACTACATATGGCATGCGATGGCATGCGATGGGAGCCGTGATACTACACAAGTACCAAAGGTTGTTATGCACTAGTTCAAAATTGACAAATTGTCAACATGCATTAGATCAACACAAGCAAAAGGTCAACACAAGAAAAAGGTCAACTTGCCCAAAGCTTTGCCTGCAAAGTGAGATATGCTAGGGTATGTGTTACACTAATTTGGTGTCCACATTCTCAGGTGACGACATTGTCACAAACAAAGTGAAAAACTCATGTCGACCTCTTCATGTTTCCTTGTGTTGACCTTTTGTTAAGGACGACCATGTGTATGTCGACCGTTTGTCAATGTTGACCTAGTGCATGTTGATATTTTGCTAATGTTGACCTAGTGCATGTCGACATAGACAGTGTCAACCCTTTGATGCACACCCCATTACATTGTCTGTCTGCACCTCATTTTTTATTTTTATGTTACAATTTTACATAAGTTTTCCAATGAAACTAAGATCTTTCAGTGCATTAGATCCAGTCACACAGAAAGCACCAGTTTGCTCTGAGGGCATGCATAACTTTCTGACCCTAGAATGGTCAATTGGATTTCTCACTTCATCATCCTATTTCCCCTGTTCAAATTTAGTGTTAGGAACCTAAATATTGCAACTAACGGTTCCGGTTTCCCAAATCACCTAGCTGGTGCACAGCTGTAGTCATTACTAACTGTCACATCCCCCAAATCACCTAGCTGGTGCACAGCTGTAGTCATTACTAACTGTCACATCCCCCAAATCACCTAGCTGGTGCACAGCTGTAGTCATTACTAACTGTCACATCCCCCAAATCAACTAGCTGGTGCACAGCTGTAGTCATTACTAACTGTCACATCCCCCAAATCAACTAGCTGGTGCACAGCTGTAGTCATTAAGGCCCCCATACATTAGGCCGACTTGTCCTCAGGACAAGTCGGACCCAATTCTCCTGTGAGCCACCCGGGAGCTCCCCGGGAGGCTCACATACAATTTGGCACTTGATGAGCCAAATTCGACATGTGATAAATCGCTTGCGATTTATCACATGTCGGGGAGCAGGGGGCGGGAGGTGAGGTGCAGGGGGTGCGGCGGTGATCCTCATCAGGGGGAGCAGTGGGGCGGGCAACGGGTCCCTGAGTGCTGACCTGGCCGGTGTGATGATCACAGTCTGTCTCTCATTCAGCAGCGCTGCGGGAGCAGCGGGACGGGACGGGACGCGCAGTGGGCGGGCATTAGATTTTAAAAAAAACTGTCAAATGACTGGCCGTTCTGTGATTGGCTGAGAGCTCTCTTAAAAATCTAATACCCGCCACTCCGTGTCCCACTCCCGTCCCGCAGCGCTGCTGAAGGAGATTGTGATCATAACAACGCCCCGGCCGGGTCAGCACTCGCCGGTGCCGCCAGCCAAACGCTCAGGGACCCGCTGCCCGCCCCACTGCTCCCCCAGTTGTCTGCATGCATATGCCTGTCAGGTGGGCAGGCATATGCATACAGGGAGGTCGGACCTGATCGTACATGCTGACCGTCCGACCTCCCTGATCTGGTCCGATGTGCACGGGACCGCTCATTGGATCGGATCAGATATCACACACTCGCAATTTTGGGCCGATTTCACCCGGTTATCTGCCCAAAGTGACGAAATCGGATGAAATCATCCCAAAATCGCATAGTGTATGGGGGCCTTTACTGTCACATTCCCAAAATCCCCTAGCTGGTGCACAGCTGTAGTCATTACTAACTGTCATATTCCCCAAATCACCTAGCTGGTTCACAGCTGTAGTCATTACTAACTGTCACATTCCCCAAATCACCTAGCTGGTGCGCAGCTGTAGTCATTACTGTCACATAACATTCCCCAAAATCCCTAGCTGGTGCACAGCTGTAGTCATTACTAACTGTCACATTCCCCAAATCACCTAGCTGGTGCGCAGCTGTAGTCATTACTGTCACATAACATTCCCCAAAATCCCTAGCTGGTGCACAGCTGTAGTCATTACTAACTGTCACATTCCCCAAATCACCTAGCTGGTGCACAGCTGTAGTCATTACTATCTGTCACATTCCCCAAATCACCTAGCTGCTGCATAGCTGTAGTCATTACTAACTGTCACATTCCTCAAATCCCCTAGCTGCTGCACATCTGTAATCATTACTAACTGTTACATTCCCCAAATCACCTAGCTGGTGCACAGCCGTAGTCATTACTGTCACATTACCCAAATCCCCTAGCTGGTGCACAGCTGTAGTCATTACTAACTGTCACATTCCCAAATCACCAAGCTGGTGCACAGCTGTAGTCATTACTATCTGTCACATTCCCCAAATCACCTAGCTGCTGCTTAGCTGTAGTCATTACTAACTGTCACATCTCCAAAATACCCTAGCTAGTGCACAGTTGTAGTCATTACCAACTATCAAAATCCCAAATCATCTAGCTGCTGCACAGCTGTAGTCAATACTAATTGTCTCATTCCCCAATCCCCTAGCTGGTGCACAGCTGTAGTGATTACTAACTGTCACATTCCTTAGATCACCTAGCTGATGCACAGCTGTAGTCATTACTAACTGTCACATTCACCAAAACACCTAGCTGGTGCACAGCTGTAGTCATTACTGACTGTCAAATTCCCCAAATCCTCTAGCTGGTGCACAGCTGTAGTCATAACTAACTGTCACATTCCCCAAATCCCCTAGCTGCTGCACAGCTGTAGTCATTACTAACTATCACATTCCCCAAATCCCCTAGCTGCTGCACAGCTGTAGTCATTACTAACTATCACATTCCCCAAATCACCTAGCTGGTGCACAGCTGTAGTCATAACAAACTGTCACATTCCCAAAATCCTCTAGCTGGTGCACAGCTGTAGTCATTACTAACTGTCACATTCCCCAAATCACCTAGCTGCTGCACAGCTGTAGTCATTACTATCTGTCACATTCCCCAAATCACCTAGCTGGTGCGCAGCTGTAGTCATTACTGTCACATTACCCAAATCCCCTAGCTGGTGCACAGCTGTAGTCATTACTAACTGTCACATTCCCAAATCACCTAGCTGGTGCACAGCTGTAGTCACTACAATCTGTCACATTCCCCAAATCACCTAGCTGCTGCATAGCTGTAGTCATTACTAACTGTCACATCTCCGAAATACCCTAGCTAGTGCACAGTTGTAGTCATTACCAACTATCAAAATCCCAAATCATCTAGCTGCTGCACAGCTGTAGTCAATACTAATTGTCTCATTCCCCAATCCCCTAGCTGGTGCACAGCTGTAGTGATTACTAACTGTCACATTCCTTAGATCACCTAGCTGATGCACAGCTGTAGTCATTACTAACTGTCACATTCACCAAAACACCTAGCTGGTGCACAGCTGTAGTCATTACTAACTGTCAAATTCCCCAAATCCTCTAGCTCAGGCATTCCCAACCACGGTCCTCAAGGCACACCAACAGTGCAGGTTTTGTAGATATCCAGGCTTGAGCACAGGTGACTTAATTAGTATCTGTGTGATTCTGATTAAACCATCTGTGCTGAAGCCTGGATATCACTAAAACCTGCACTGTTGGTGTGCCTTGAGGACCGTGGTTGGGAATGCCTGCTCTAGCTGGTGCACAGCTGTAGTCATAACTAACTGTCACATTCCCCAAATCCCCTAGCTGCTGCACAGCTGTAGTCATTACTAACTATCACATTCCCCAAATCCCCTAGCTGCTGCACAGCTGTAGTCATTACTAACTATCACATTCCCCAAATCACCTAGCTGGTGCACAGCTGTAGTCATAACAAACTGTCACATTCCCAAAATCCTCTAGCTGCTGCAGAGCTGTAGTCATTACTAACTGTCACATTCCCCAAATCACCTAGCTGCTGCACAGCTGTAGTCATTACTAATTGTCTCATTCCCCAATCCCCTAGCTGCTGCACAGCTGTAGTGATTACTAATTGTCACATTCCCTAGATCACCTAGCTGGTGCACAGCTGTAGTCATTACTAACTGTCACATTCACCAAAACACCTAACTGGTGCACAGCTGTAGTCATTACTAACTGTCAAATTCCCCAAATCCCCTATCTGGTGCACAGCTGTAGTCATAACTAACTGTCACATTCCCCAAATCCCCTAGCTGCTGCACAGCTGTAGTCATTACTAACTATCACATTCCCCAAATCACCTAGCTGGTGCACAGCTGTAGTCATAACTAACTGTCACATTCCCCAAATCCCCTAGCTGCTGCAGAGCTGTAGTCATTACTAACTGTCACATTCCCCAAATCCCCTAGCTGGTGCACAGCTGTAGTCATAACTAACTGTTACATTCCCCATATCACCTAGCTGCTGCAGAGCTGTAGTCATTACTAACTGTCACATTCCCCAAATCACCTAGCTGGTGCACAGCTGTAGTCATTACTAACTGTCAAATTCCCCAATTCCCCTAGCTGGTGCACAGCTGTAGTCATAACTAACTGTCACATTCCCTAAATCACCTAGCTGGTGCACAGCTGTAGTCATTACTAACTGTCACATTCCCCAAATCCCCTAGCTGCTGCACAGCTGTAGTCATTACTAACTGTCACATTCCCCAAATCACCTAGCTGCTGCACAGCTGTAGTCATTATGAACTGTCATATTCCGCAAATCACCTAGCTGGTGCACAGCTGTAGTCATAACTAATTGTCTTATTCTCCAATCCCCTAGCTGGTGCACAGCTGCAGTGATTACTAACTGTCACATTCCCTAGATCACCTAGTTGGTGCACAGCTGTAGTCATTACTAACTGTCATAATCACTAAACCACCTAGCTGCTGCACAGCTGTAGCCATTGTTAACTGTCACATTCCGCAAATCACCTAGCTGGTGCACAGCTGTAGTCATTACTGTCACATTCCCCAAATCCCCTAGCTTGTACAGAGGTGTAATCATTACTAACTCTCACATTTTGAAACATGCTGCATTAATTCCTACTATAGATCCACAGGTTTTTTTGATATACATGAACTGTTGGTAGATCTTGAGGACAGGTTTGGCCACTCCTGGTCTAAAAGGTGTATAATCCTATCTTACATGCTTGCATTCAATATTTTCCAATTTTGCTTCACTTGAGTGGAAGAAAACCGCTACCTATGAACTACAATTCCCAGCATATCCCATAACCAGCCAGTAAAATTTAAAGAAAAATCTCAAATCAAAAAATCGCAAAAAGCAACATCAGCCTGCAGAGAAGAGTGCTTGATACACTTTAATGTGAACAGAGCAGGTAAAACTTCATAATATATGGGGTTTAATAAAGCAAAGTCTGGATGTATGTACACTATAAGCAAGTGTTTAGAAGTTTTAAAAGTTACAATTTGCTGACACAGTGCCACCTGCTGTTCCTCCAATTGTTAGTACACTATCTAACTAATACTCAGCCTGCAGCTATTGCTATTCTCCAAGGGCTTTCAGAATGTTAGGTTTTATTGAGCTGTGAAAAGCAATGCCTGATCACAACTGCTAACCCTGATGGACATTATTATTGTCACAGTCAAAAAGGAGCATTTACTGCCATGCAACCCTTTCACAAGTGGGCCAATGCTTATGGTGTGCACATTGTCATCAGAAAATGATGAGTCGGGATAACGTTGTCACATGCCGATTGCGAATGAGGCACATACATGCTTTTACTTTTATCCTCACAGATAGAGGGCAGCAAGTTTATATGTAACAAATGTATCCTGCATTTTGGCCCTCACCTTACAATCAACTAAGTAGGCAGCCATATCAATGACCATGTTGTAATGAAAATGGATTGAGGAACCATGCTTTTATCAGAGTGTGTCAAGAGGGCAAGTATATCTAATGGACATCTGATAGACATTTTCACTAAATCCTTTTCAAACGAGAAGCCAGTTCTCCATCAAGGTAGAATTCCTCTCTCTGCTGGAAAGAGGGTCGAGAAACCCATTTGGAACCTGTTATAGATGCACATTTTTTCCTCCTGGAGAAAACCCAAAAACAAATGAAATCAGCAAAAGAAAATACAAGAAGTAAATTAATCATTCATAAATACCTTTGCTTGTTTAATCCTGACTTTCAAGACCCTGCCAGTATCCAAGGTACAAAGGATGTTTCAAATTTGACCTCAAACCATTGGCTCTATGGTCATGGTGAGTTAGATCAGATTTCCTTATGAATGAGCTGTGCCACCGGTTCCAAATGCAAATCTCTGGGAGTCGGCTGTTTGTTTGTGTAGGTATCAGGCAGAGTGGAAAAGGTTTGTTAAGGTGACCTATGTATCCTGTTCATGGTCAGATGCATTCTTTCAGTGGTCGACTGCTGCTCTAACTTACCTGCCCTGTTTATTTATTTTAAATGGACTAATATTTGTAGATCGAAGCGTAGAAAATGAAAATACTTCTAGATCTCTTTGTAGATACTATACAAGTATTATTTTTACCATACCCTTAGTTTTCGCATTTTAGCTTTGACTTGCCAAGGGGGGTGTTAGTAGGTTAAATGTATTAATATCAAGGACACCAGAGGTCATGTAAGAATGGCAAATTGTCCGACATGCCGTGCATAATATTCTCTGGGCTTGATGTGCCTTTCATTTTAAACAGGTGGGTGTAGTGCAAGGTTTTATGGGCCAAGGTGGCGTTGACTGCTGATGCAATGGCCAATGCGAGTAGGTGAGCAGAGGGATGTGGTGATTTGGTGAGTATGGGCTAGGCACATCATTGTGTGATTAGTAAAATAAGGAATGAAGGAGATGAATGACACCAAGAGACGAGTCCTACCATCCTCAGTGGTAAGGTAAGTAGGGGATAATCTGACAGTGACCAGCAGTTTCACTGATGATGGGGCTGTCATAGAGGCCGAGTCATCATCACAGTCTGTTGCAGTGTTCCTTTTGGGGCAGCTGTCCCCAATCTGTAGCAATGCTGAATTGCTCCAGTGATAAGTATTCCCTGTAGCAACTCACAGCTGGTTGGATACTTAATTTCAAACTCAAATCTCACAAATAGGCTATTTTAGATGAAAAAATAAACAAAAAACCCTTCTTTGTTTATAAATAAGAAAGGATTCAAGCGTCCCATATCGTAACAGAACTATAATAATACTATACTATATGATAACATGAAAGCAATAGCAAATTAAATGTACTCCACAATGGGACAATGTGCCCCTTTCAGAAGCCATGACCCCACACCCAACCCCACCCAATGCCCAGGTCTACCCAAAGTGTCTCATGTATGGATGGCTTTTGATCATTGGTGAAATAAGCAGAATTGGTACCCATGGATGCCCAACAATGGAGCCTTGAAGAGTGAAAATATAAAGAGCAATAAAGTACCGCTGACACATCTGAAGGGTGACTCTGGTCTGGGGCTGGAACAAAGTGGAACCTTGCGCTCAGTGGCTTAGTACATCTGCCTCAAAATCTCTTACTATCTAAATAAGTCATTATGATGTGATATGCAACCATAAATGTATCCAGCAGGTTACTTTATGTGGTCACAGTGCTATCTCTATCATTAGGCAGCATTAGACTATATTAAGGATGACTCTGAGAGATGCACCCTTGCTGAACTTCTAAGACAACACCTGTACACTTTCACCTGAGGCTCTGAAAAGTCGGAATTGCTTTGCGGGTGGTGGCGGGAACAGCAAGCTTAAGTTTTTGCGTAGTGTGCCAAAAACTTTGCACCAGACCTGTGCTCCCGAAATGCCCCCCCCCCCCCCACACACACACACACACACCACGCACACACATGCATCTAATTGTTCCGGAGAGCTTTAGCGCTTTCAACATATTGACCAAGGTCCACATTATAATGGCATAATACACATTTACATACGTATATTGCCTCTGCAGATGGAAAAACCTTGTAGCAGGAGAACCAGTTTGCGCTGCGTAATCTGATTTATTTTAGGTTGTAATAATGTGAAGGTTTTCATCCTACTAAACCACTTGTTTTGGTGACTGTGAATTTCATGTGTTTCCAAAGTGCTTCACATAAAGGATCTCTGTAAGTGACTAATTATTATTTGGTCCTTTTAAGGTATAGTTCCCTAATAGAAAGATTACATTCCATACAAACAGAACAGATTGGCAAAAAGAAAAATGATTTACGTGGCAGGAGTTCATGTTAAATCCAGAGCATTATTATTAATGTACCATTGGGGAGAAAAAACAAACATTAAGCGCGCAAGTCAATGTTTTCTATTTATAAGGCATAAAAAATATAAGCATTAAAAAACATATTCCGTGATAATTTAATGTGGATTTTATTTTAGATAAAAGAGTAAAAATAGCTTTTATACCGCTGCCTGTAAAACCAACAGTTTTTTTTTTCGGACTTCTGGAATTGTTATTTGCCCTTTGGAACGTACCTATTTAATGTGGTGGTTTTTAGATGGCTATTTTAACGGATACAAATCTGACTTTGTTTAAAGTCGAATCTGTTGCCATGGAAAATAGTTGAAAAATGGACACATTTTGGACTAAAACACTTGGATCCACGGCAGGAAATTTACTAAGATGGGAGTTCTATTTCAGATGGGATGTTGCTACGGGCAACCAATCCGATATTATCTATTATCTTTTAGAAGGTGCTAAATTAATAAGAAGCCGATTCTGCTCATAGCAACATCCCATGTAAAATGAAACTCCCATCATAGTCAATTTCCCCACACGTGTTTTACGACCGTTCCAATTTTTTCGACAGTCGCAAAATTGGCACATTTATTGAATCATTTAAATCTAAATTCGACCAAAAATCGTCAATAAGTGCAGATTTTCAGACTGTTGGAAACCTGTGTTGACTATCTACCTAGTCCTAGACAATCAATAGGTTGACAGTGACAAAAGGTAGACACAAGCAAAATGTTGACATCAAAAGGGTCGGCACATGAAAAGGTTGACATGAGTTTTTCTTATAATTCTTTTTTTTTGGGGGGGGATGGGGGGGGGGGGGGGGGGGTCAGTCTTGACACCGAAGCCTGTGGATCCATGCCTTGAGCTTTGTTTCCAATCAGGGCAGTATTCAATGCAGAGATTCACTGTTTTTTCGGTGAATCGGGCTGTTTTCATGCTCTGGCCAGTATTTATTTTCTGGCGAATCAGGCAATTCGCCGGGTTTACAGCGAATTTTCTCACAGAAAAAACAATTCACCCTATTCAATGAACAGAATTCGCTGCAAATGAAGAGCAAATGACTGCCGATTCGCCATTTGCGATTCGCCACAATTCGCCGGTGTTTTTCGATGGGGTTTCTAGTGGAATTCGCCGGGAGTGTATTCAATGCTGAAATGGAGAACTGCTTTCTCCATTGATTTTTGCCATGATTCTCCATTTCACATTCGTCATCTTTTTTAGGTGAACTTAACTGGACAAGTAACACAAATATATTTTTAATTTTTAATTCTTTTTTTTTTTTTTTACATACCATATGCAGGGGGGTGCTGCTGGTCACATTACATATGCTGTGCGGCTGATTCACTTACATGTTGCAGGGGGGCCCCGCTGATCTCAAAAAAGGGTTGCAGGGACCCCCTGCCTATTGGTGGCATGCAGTGGGGTCTGGCAGTGCAGGATCATGTCATGTTGCGCTGGCGGGCAGGAGGTCCCTGCAGTGTATGTGCGATCAGTGTCGGGGTCCCTGCAGTGGATGGGAACTAGTACTGTAGTTCTTATCCACTGCAGGGACCCCGCCGCTGATCTCACATACACCGCAGGGACATCCTGCCAGACCCTGCTGCATGCCACCCACCAGTGGACAAGGGGTCCCTGCAGCCCTTATGTCAGATCAACGGCGGAAGATGCCGCTCAGGAGCCCGGGGATCTCTCAGCCGGGATCCGACATGCAGCCCGCTCTGCCCTCCGACCCCAGAAGGGCAACAGGTGGGACACTGACCTGACAGTAGGGAGAGACGGCTCCAGCGGCAGCAGCAATAGCAGACCTCCGGCTCCAGCAGCCCCAGCGCGGTGATAGCAGATGTCAGCACTCCACTGGGACTGCTGGAGCCGGAGGTCTGCTACTGCTGCTGCTGCTGCTGGACCCGTCCCTGACCTGAGGCTGTGCGGGGGCACCTGGTGGCATCAGCGGACTCCCCCGCCGTGACTCCGCTCCATCCCCTGCAGTGGCAGTATTACCACAGAAGCAGGGGAGAGAGCCGGGAGCGGTATTCGCTGTAGGGGGGAATTTTTGCCGTTAGGGGTGGAGAGCCCCTGACGCGTTGAATAGGGCGGACGGGCGGCTGCCCGGCGAATCGCCCTACACGGAGAATTGCAGCGAAAATACAGGATTCGCTGCCGCCCGCAATTCTCCACATTGAATACCTGCCTCTGCAGTGAATCTTTTCACTGAAAATCTGATTCACCCTATTCAATGTTCACTGTTCTCCGAAAGTGAACAGTGAATGCCGGCCAGTTCTCCATTTCATGCTCGCTGCAATTCGCTGGTGTATTTCAATGGGGTTTTCACTGTGATTTGCCGAGAGTGTATTCAATGCTAGGATGGAGAACTGCTTTCACCATGATTTTCGCCATGACTCACCGTATTGCATTCAACATCTTTTTAAGGTGAACTGGAATGTGTTCTTTGAGAATAAAGGTTTTCTTTTTTTTTGTGTCAAAAAATCATTAATTTCAGTGGCAGTATTTACCTTACCCCGAGGTAAACTCCGCCACTGTAGTGAAGCTAGATGCAGTCTGTGAGACTGCACTGGCTTTACTGTGACTGGCAGTGACTTCCTATTGGAAGTTCGACCTGCCAGTCCCATTAAGAGGTGTTCCCTCCCTCCGGGACGCCTTTGTGTGGGCTGCCATGCAAAAACGGCAATTGCACATGCGCAGTACCTATATCGGTACTGTGCACGCGCTGGTCCCGGTGCCAGTAACTTATATTGTACAGGCGGCGGGACCAAGATTGCTTCTATGGGCTGTTTCCCAAGCAGCCCATAGAAGCTGGCCGCATGCGCAGTACACATGTTTGTACTGCGCATGTGCCAGCCCCGGCGCCTGTCATCACACCACAGGCACTGAGAGGAGAGGAATTAGCAGCAGCGGCAACAGGGAGAAGGGGGTGCCTGAATCGGGGTACCCCCGCTGAAGCCAGAGGCAGACCCCCTCCCCCAATAAGGTGAGAGCCGCCACTGATTAATTTTATTATTTGAAGTGTCTTGTTGTTTGGTTTCATGCACTTGCAGCACATGAATAGGGGGAGAGGGAGGGCTGGTGGCGGACCGGGAGGACGGCGAATCCTGGCGAATGTGAACATTATAATTGAATACCAGTGGCGTAACAAGAATTTTAGCGCCCCCCCCCCGCCGATATCGGCAGAGCCGCCCCCCCTCCCCTAGCCCTCCCACCCACCTTTGCAAGTGAGATTAAAACCCCCCTTACCCCTCCGCATGCCGCCGCCGCAGTCAGGGTCCCGGCCGCAGCGCATATCTTCTCCCAGCTCCGTCTCCTCCTGCAGTTCTATAAAGACCATCAGAAAATGGCTGCCCCCTAAAAGCAGACAGTTTTTAAGGATGATAGAGGAGGCCCGCGCCTCCTCTAGCATCCCAAAAAACTGTCTGCTGTTAGGGGGCAGCCATTTTCTGATAGTTATTTTTCATTAGAAGTGAACTGCAGGAGGAGACGGAGCCTGGACAAGATCTGCGCTGCGGCCGGGACCCTGAATACGGCGGCGGCGGCATGCGGAGGGGTAAGGGGGCTGTGTAAGTTTACTTGGGTGGGTGGGGGGGCTAGTGACTATAGCCACGCAGATCGGCGCCCACAGTCCCTCAGCGCCTCCCCGCCACCACGGGGGCTGCGCGACTATAGTTACGCCACTGTTGAATACTTCCCTCAGTATCCACATAGATGGAAAGTCATGAAAAAGTAAGCTATTGTCTACCAGACCTGGTATCTTTCAGCCAGTCATGGTTTCAGAAGTACAGGGGAAAAATGGAATGAAGTCCTTCTGTATTTTAAAAACCAGCACTGGGCTCTTGGATCAGTCCTGGTTCCAAAAATACTGGGGACAAAAGAAGTAGGGGTCCCCCATATTTTTTAAACCTGCACTCGGCTCCACTAATCAGCAGGGAAATACCACAACCAAGGGACATTTCACATAAGGTCCTGTGGCCGTGACATTAACCCTGTCACTGCTCAGCCCTCGCTGGGGTCCCAGGAAGAGTGGGAACCCCCAATAAGGGGGTCTCCCAGGTGATACAAGGCCATAGATGAAGTGCGGGGCTATCCCCAGCACCCTGTGCGGTGGGTACCATGTTGATAGCATTAAAAGTATAAGAATAACTTATAAAAAATAATGTTGGCTTTGGATGTGGAACAATAAGTCCTAGCAAGCCTCCTCATACACAGGTGCTTTGAGAACCACAAGTACCTGCATGTGGGGCATTAAAGAGCCGCTGGGACTTGCAGGTCCACAACAATACCAATACTAAACTAAAAACACACAACCACGGTTGAATGTACAATTTTATTTACATATATGCACAAACTTACAGTATCTATGTTACCACGTAGATCTGTTCTCTTCTCCAGGTAGTAATCCATTAGGGAGCTGCTGCTCCGTGTAACTGAAGGGGAGTCCCACTGATGTCAATCCCCTCAGCCAATCAGCTGCAAGTAACAGAAAAGCTTTGTGACTGATTGGCTATTCCCACCCCAAAGTAGTCAATATAATGAAAATAACAATTAGTCCTCTAATGGGAACCGGCAAATCAGCCTGACAGCAAAGTCAATTGAGTCGAATTTGTCCGAGCTTGCCGTTCATAGCAGCGGGAACTTGGCCGAATTCGGACATTTGTAAATTTGCCAATGAACGAATCCCAGTCGTGAATGGAATTGCATGGATGCAAATCTCTTATATATTTAGCCAGATCTGTCACTCAACCCCTGTGGAGAACGTTCCTGTGTAGAATAGTTTCACTTTCATGTGTCTGACGTTCCACCCCCTTGACATCACCTCCCCCCGCCCAGCCAGGGCTACAGTACACGCCCACCATCCACCATTACTCCACAGCCACCATCCACCATTACTCCTGCACATCCCTACCCTCTGCCAGGACCCCCGCGACCCCCCTCCCGTGATTCGCGGGACCCCCCGCGACCCCCCTCTCCCGCGATTTACGGGACCCCCCCGCGACCCCCCCTCCCGCGATTCGCGGGACCCCCCGTGACCCCCCCTCCCGCGAATCGCGGGACCCCCGCGACCCCCCCTCCCGCGAATCGCGGGACCCCCGCGACCCCCCTCCCGCGATTCGCGGGACCCCCGCGACCCCCCCTCCCGCGATTCGCGGGACCCCCGCGACCCCCCCTCCCGCGATTTGCGGAACCCCCGTGACCCCCCCTCCCGCCATTCGCAGGACCCCGCACCCCCCCTCCCGCGATTCGCGGGACCCCCGCTTTCCACCCTCCCGCAAGTCGCGGGACCCCCACGACCCCCCCTCCCGTGATTCGCGGGACCCCCGCGAACCCCCCCTCCCGCGATTCGCGGGACCCCCGCGACCCCCCCTCCCGCGATTTGCAGAACCCCCGTGACCCCCCCTCCCGCCATTCGCAGGACCCCGCACCCCCCCTCCCGCGATTCGCGGGACCCCCGCTTTCCACCCTCCCGCAAGTCGCGGGACCCCCACGACCCCCCCTCCCGTGATTCGCGGGACCCCCGCGAACCCCCCCTCCCGTGATTCGCAGGACCCCCGCGACCCCCCTCCCGCGATTCACGGGACCCCCGCGACCACCCCGGTATCCGGACTATTGTTAGACAGCACTTACATCGACACCATTAGTTCGACACCTCAATAGGTCGACATGGTTTTAGGTCGACATACCATTAGGTCGACATGTCATTATGTCGACAGCTCATTAGGTCGACAGCTCATTAGGTCGACATGTTTTTAGGTCGACACTGCCATTAGGTCGACAGTGTCTATGTCGACAGTCAAAAGGTCGACATGGGTTTTTTCACTGTTTATTGAGCCGACATGTGCCGACAGGCGGTATTTCATGCCCTACTATCCACTAGGGCGTGGTCGGAGAATAAAATAGTGTGCCGAGCGCAGCGAGGCACCATGCCCGAAGCATAGCGAGCGGCTGCGGTACACTTCAAACTGTGTCCATGTCGACTGTGTCGACATTTCGGCCAAAAAACAGTGAAAAAACCCATGTCGACCTTTTGACTGTCGACATAGACTCTGTCGACCTAATGGCAGTGTCGACCTCAAAACATGTCGACCTAATGAGCTGTCGACCTAATGAGCTGTCGACATAATGACATGTCAACCTAATGGTATTTCGACCTAAAACCATGTCGACCTATTGAGCTGTCGAACTAATGGTGTCGATGTAATGGCTGTCGATGTAAGTGCTGTCTAATATCCGTCCCAGACCCGACCACCCCCTCCCGCGATTCGCTGGACCTCCGCGACCACCCCCTCCCGCGAAACGCGGGACCCCCGCGACCCTCCCGCAAATCGCCGGACCCCAGCAACCCCTCCCTCCCGCGAGCCCCCTCCCGCGATTCGCAGGACCCCTGCATCCTCCCCTCCCTGCGACCCCCCCTCCCGGCATTAAAAGGGCCCCCCGCGACCCCCCCTCCCGCGTTTCACGGCACCCCCCCCCTACTGTGATTTGCGACCCCCCTCCCGCAATTCGCGCCGCCCCCTCCCGCGATTCACGGAACCCCCCGTAGCGCCCCCCTCCCGCGATTCGCGGGCCCCCTCGGCACTTCTCGCGATTTGCGACCGCCCCGTAATTCACACATTCGGGGACCCCCCCTCCCGCGATTCACGCCCCCCTCATGCAATTCACGGCAACCCCCCACACCCCCCCTCCTGCGATTCGCAGCCCCCCCACGACCCCCGCCTCCTGCGATTCATGACCCCTCCCGTGATTCACGGACCCCCGCACCACCCCCTCTTGACTCACGGCACCCCACGCGCCCCTCCCGCAATTCACGGACCTCCGCAACCCCCCCTCCCGCAATTCACTAACCCCGACAACCCCCCTCCCGCAATTTGCGGACCCCCCTTCCCACGATTCAAGCCCCCCCACGCCCCCGCCCACGATTTGCGGACCCCCGCCCCCTCCCGCTAACCGCGAATCCCCACACACCACCCCCCCTCCCGCAATTTGCAGACCCCCTTCCGGCAATTCCACCCCCCAGCGGACCACCGCGGCCCCCGCTCCCGCATTTCACGTACCCCCGTGATCCTGTACCACCACAAGCAGGTACCGCCCCTAGGTGGGAAATCCGGCCCTGGCTGCCGCACTGCAGGTTTCCCCACTGCCCTCTGCACCAGCGCCACAACTTTTATCAATGTCTTGCCCACATACCACTATTATACAGCCTCCTGCTCTCATGCACGCTCACTCCCTCCCAGTGGGAGGAGACGCTCACCCACTGCCGGGAGCTGCATACTGTCCCCCACCCTCCTCCAGTTCTAGGGATGCCCATCGACCATCAATGATTTTCAAATAATCGATGGTTTATGGCCGATGTTGAATACTTTTGCCATCAATGTGGGAGGACACTGCCCTGCCTCCTGTTCTCCTGCCCCGTAACTTCCGCCAGTGGAGACCCGCTCACCCTGTGTTGCCCACATTCCCCTATCATGCTTTACCGCCCAGCCTCCTGCTCTCATGCACCCTAACTCCCACCCAGTCGGAGGAGACACTGACTCCTGTATTTCTGTGCTGCCACGCTGGACCCTCACCCACTGGCAGAAGCTGCACAGTGTCCACCACCCTCTTTAGTCCCCCGTATGCCCACACACCCCTATCACTACCCAGCTTCCTGCTCTCCTGAACCGTAACTTCCACCACTGGGTAATCGCTGACGCTGTGTTGCCCACATACCCCTATCATGCCTCATATCCCAGGCTCCTGCTCTCATGCACCCTAACTCCCACCCAGTAGGAGGAGACACTGACTCAGGGCCACCGTCCGGTACTCCTGTGCTGCCACGCTGGACCCTCACCCACTGCCAGAAGCTGCAATACAGGGCATCTTTCATACAATTCTAACCATATTTCTCACAATACAAATGTTCACAAATTAAGGGGCGTAGCCCCTTACGCCGGTGTGAAGAGCGCCCGTAGGGCGCGATGAATCACCTAGTTGATACATATGTAGCATGCGATCTTAGTAAATTCCATATTAGTACACAAACCCAAATGAGTAATATATACCAGCTGCTATGTGAATAACGTATTTTACATGGAAAGCAGTTGAGAGGTCTACAGTGTCTAGATGGCTGCTAGCTCTCGAGGACTGGAGTTGGCTACCCCAGGTCTAGATAGACAGGTAATAGATTTACACTAACGGGTCAACATGCAATTGCTCGACACAGACAAAAGTTTGTCAAGTAATAGGTTGACTTTGACAAAATGTCGACACAAGTAAAGGGTGGACATGACAATGTTCGACACATGCAAAGGTCAACAGGAATTTTTCATAATTTTTGGGATTTTTTCATACCATCCAACTCGTGTCAACCTTTTTATGTGGCAACCATTTCCAGTTTGATATTTTGCTTGTGTCAACATTTTGTCGGCCTTGACCTAGTGCAAATCGACCTTTGTGTTGACCTACTGCATGTCGACCTTTTGGTGTATACGTTTCAACCCACAGCCATTCTATACATCCCCTATTGTTTGCAGGGCGATTTACTTTGTGTCCCCATAATCCCGTGTCTCTCCCGTCTACCCGGTACTTCCAAGAACATGTTGGAATGTAGAACATGATCACAAACTCCGAGTAACCTGATTTCGTAACTTACAGATTCTCAACTATTAAGTTTATAGCTTGATGTAAGACAAATTATACATTAAACTATAAAGTATTTTACAGTTAAGAACCAGACATATAGAATATCTTGCACATTCATTTGTCCTTTTTACACCGTGAATTGCGGTTAATATTCATTCAGTAATTTTTCCTAAAACGTGCATTAAAAATGTTAATTTTGGCATTAATTTGTTTTCTTAAGACTTTGTTTCTCAAAAAGTATAAAACTCAATTTTATTAAACTTTGGAAAATAATTTAGAACCACAATCGCTACAAAACTGTCAAGATTAATCCAGCCCTGAACTTTGCCGCATAAAGACACGGGCTCTAGAAGTAAGGGGTGGAACGCTGAACGTCTTGTAGGGAACCAGGGATATTTAGCGTTGCTAAATTCTTTAAACATCCCGACGTGGAAAAATGCTTATTTTGGCACATCTGTAACCCGTACAGAGTTTTGCAACCTCAATATGCATAACCGAGCTGTATCCATTTACATGGTTGTTGAAGAGGGGATAAGGAACCTCACCAGAGTTTCCAGATACACGTAATAAATTGACTTTCTTATGCATGGGAAGGTAATACTGAAATTAAAATAAAATCCTGAAAAAAAGTATTTTTGTCTGTCCACATAAATTAGCTCTACCTTATTGATGGGGACGCTTACGCCCTCTTTATTTTAAAAGAAAATGTATATCTTACCTTGAAAAATATCTATTTTGTAGTAGCCACATGACACTTTTCAGGTACAAGAGAATGTCAACATTTAATATTTCAACATTCTTCAGGTCAACAGGACAAGGTTAATGCTAGGTTCGTATTATGGTTAGGCTACAGATAGGGTTATACTTAGGGTTAGTGTTATGCTGCAAATAGGGTTAGGCTTCAGGTTAGGCTGTGTTTTGTATTTGTATTAGTTAGGGTTTGATTAGGGTTAGTCTTTGTCTCCAGTTAGTGCCAGAGTTAAGGTTAAGTTTAAGGTTAGATTTAGGGGGATATTTAATCCCGGGACATGACTGTCAGGCTGGCCCGACAGCAGTGACCCTGTCCCATTCTCGGCCAGCTCATTGAAAAATCGACAGGCAGGATTCAATATCCCACCTGCCGAATGCCAAAAAGGGGCGTGGCAGCGAGATACAGCCGTGATTGTTGAGCTGCGACTGGGAGGTCGACAATTCACGGCCGTTCTTGGCAGAAAGGGCCCAACTGCTTCTAAAGTCGGGTCCGTTCTGCTTAGATCCCTGTTCAATGCTGTCGAGAAAGACAAAATTGAATAGGGCCCCACCGCTATTTCCCCTGTCGGCAATACAGGCGGGAGATTGAATACCCCCCTTAGTGTTAGTCAGCAATGCCTCCTTTTGCACGATGTTTGAACTGAAGGGAGGTATACATTGTCATATGTGCACTAATAGTATTTACTATATTTGCATATTAAGCCTCTAAGTATGGGTCCCTACCACCGCATTTCCCCAATGGGCCCTTATTGCCCCAATCCGACACTGCATAGGTCCGAGAACTTACCCTTGATTCCAACATTTGGATGTCATTGAATAGTCTGATGCTAAAAGTCAGAAAAAGCTCAAGGCTACCCCTGGTTTTTCCCACCCATTAAATATTTGGGGACAATTGATTTGCCCCGTGTGTACTTTGGGCCTAATTCAGCAGCTGTATCTTTTTGCATAGTGTGCAGTCGTGACTCCAGCACAGTTCAAATTCCACATAGTAGGTAAGTAAGTAAGTTTAATTTATTTAGCGCACTTTCTCCAATAAACAATGCACATAATACAGAGGATGTTGGTAGTACAGTCACAGACAAAAGAAACCCTTGAGCACACAGTAAGCATAATGCAGGATCTGTGCAGCAGTTTTGATAATAACTTACATGGGTTGTGTACTCCACCCTGCGTAGGATTACCCTGGGTGGAATAGATTACCCCTAAAAGAAATTACCAAAAATAGGTGATTTCAGTGTATACTCAGGTCCATGTATTTTTCATCCCAACCACAAGTGCACCAGATGAGGCAGCCATGGTGGGCGTACTACGAAGGTTACACTGTAGGAGGCGAGCCATACATGGACCCAATGCAATGGAAAGCAAATACTTGTGTGGTAGTATGATAAACCCTGCTCAGAGACATCCACGTGACCCACATCCTGCCCGCAGAGAAACCATCTGAGACAACCATCTGGGTGCACTGCATAGGTCAGCGCTGGCACGGTGTGCAATCTGCAGAGGTACACAATACAGGAAAAGCACATGGTGGGGTAGATTTGTGCTGCAGGGGTGGGGTGGGGGTGGAGAGAGAAAAGACAAGAACACACCTGACAACAGGGAAATGTTAGAAATCATTTTCATAGAGTCATCAATGTCATGGTCTCATGAGAGCAGTACAGGTGGTTATGAGAAAGTGGGGAGCACGTAACAGTATGGGGGAAGAGGTGCTGCATAGGCTGGGTCTGGTGCTTCCCCTCACAGCTCCATAGGGGAGCCACACCCAATGCCAGTGAGTCAGTTTGGAACCACAGTTGGTGGTAGTGGGTGTGTGCTAAAATAGGCTTATACCGCCAGGAGGAGTCTTGTGTGAATAGATGCCTCCTGCCAGCTTCTCTGATCTGCTGATGCATCTGAAGATGTCACAATGGAGCCCTCAGGTTTCTTAGGAGGCCATTTGTGCACACTGCCAGAAAACAAGGCAGACACAGGTGCATCTCTATGCTTTGTGACACACATTGCGGCATGTGGTGAAAAAAGGGTGTGGTCTAATAGGAAAGGGGTGTAGCTCAACTGGGTGGGGGCATGGCCTCATGGTCTGACAATTTTTTATCACCCTGGGCATTCCTGAGATGCTGGACTTCCCCCAGAGACAGTGGGCCTTATTCTGATCGTAGCGGCCAAACGTGCGTACGTTCACTATTAACGTACGCTATCCGCACGCGGCCGTTGGGGTTAAGTCCACCCACAAATCAGCCGCATACTTACGGCCAGAAACAACGTCAAAGGGGAGTGGCGTACAATTGAGCGTACGCCAACGTACACGGACGGGCCAGCCCTTACACTCCGACAACTGGCGTACAATTGCGCGTACGCCACCGTTTACGGACGTCTCTCGTCCGTCTTCCCACCGACTTCTTGCGGCTATCTGAGCGTACGCCAGCTTGCACGGACGGGTCCCTATTGTTTTCAATAGAAAAGTCAGCTTATGTCACCGCTCGTGAGAGTGAGCGTACGTCCGTGTACGCTGACATACCCTTCACATATATGGACCTGCAAATCTTGCCTTTCAACTATAATTATGAAAATTAATTAATTGATTGAATTAATTAATGTGCAAAATAGTGGGCATGGGCTTAAAACATTGCTGAAACATCCTTTGTAGGTGTTAGATGTGGTTTATGTTATTGTATCATAAATACAAAACCTATGTTTGTATTAGAGTGAACACGTTGACACATGTCGACTTGTGTAGATTGAGTGTGCTACTGTGTAAAGTCTATGAAAGCACGTAGTGAATGTGTCTAACTGTTTAACAAATACCTACCTTAGCATATATAAGCAGATCTTAAAACGATTATTACCTTAAATTAAACAAACCTTTAAATGTAGAGAAGTATAGAAAGATAAGCTTCCAATGTGTTTGAGTGCTGTGTGTGGCTTGCAGGTAGTGAAATCATGGTTTGGACTTAATAGACTGCAGCATTGGTTATTACATTCAGGTGTATGTGTTTGGTAGTAATCAGCGTAAATTAGCAAACCCAGGCGCACGCTGGCATGCGGTATCTGTAGGGGGGGTTTGAGATGGCGGTTGGCGGCCGCCTGTTTTGTGTCCGAAATGAACGGTGCTTTAGTCGATCGTGCGGTAGTAGCACCGCTCATTTTTGGTGCACACCCCCGTGTACGCCCATATTTACGCCCATTTTCCCTCATTATTTCGGCCGCTCCCCTCATCACGCCCCTATGCCGCCCCCAATGCCCGTACACTCGCGTACAGGTTTTTTCGCACGTAGAGACCCGTCCGTAAGCGTTGTGGAGTGTTCGCGCCTGCGCATTAGCGAATGTACGCATGCGCAGATCATAAAAAGTCCCGGGACGTACGCGTACGGCCCGGCCGCTCCAACCAGAATAAGGCCCAGTGAGAGCTCATGGACTGAGACAGGAGCAAAGGGCTACGCATAATGCTACAGTGCAGCACCTTGCTCATGTCAATGAGGAGAAGCTAACATTTTGGTATCACCCCTTGGCGGGAGACACCCGGGTTCTTACAGAAAGAGATCAGCATATGCATAGGGCTGCATCTGTGCATGTGCAGATGTCATGCTAGTAGAGATGTATGCAAAACATTGAGTTTACGTACATCTTTAGTAATTATGCCTGGAGAAACCTCCAGAAACTGGCAGTTTGAAGGTCGTTTGAAAGTGGAACAAGCAGGTTCCTTCAACAGCACAAATATATGCTGTATGACTAATTAAAAAAAAAAATTATATTAGAATATATCTTTTAATAGCTAAGATTTAATGAAGAGAACTGCTAGCGAAACAGATGTTGATGTTAAGCAATTTTTTTTATTTTTTATTTTTGTTTAGCTTCACATTTGTCCTTTTAGGTAGCATGACAAAATGGGATTGCATGTATTTACTTCCATTTTTTTTGCACTACCGCTGGACCAAATTCTTTGTATTCAGCTGAAGTGACCCACATATTCCTGAATGATATTATGCTAGACAGGACAGAGGCTCCAATCCAGACAGAGAATTGCCTCTGATCCTTGGCTATTATGCTCACCTCAGCCCCACCAGTGGTCAGTTCTTTAACCTCCTTGTAAATCCTATCTTCCATTCCCTTGAAGAGTGTGGAACCACCAGACAAAATTATATTGCTATAAAGATCCCCTCGAACATCTAGGTCACACTTCTGAATAGTATTAAAGATCATCTTGTGTATGCCAGGTGCCTCTACACCAATTTTACTTGGTGAAAAAAGGATCTCTGGTGCTTGAAACCGTTGGTTGCCAATGATGATGACATTGCCATCTGGAAGACGATATTCGATCAATACATCTTTGGGGTCTTTTTTCCTTTCCTCGTGAGAGTCCAAAGCCACATAGCAAAGGTCTTCCTTAATTTCTCTGGCGATCTCTTTCTCTGAGCTGCTAACAAGGGATGTTCCTGACTCCAGAAGAAGCTTTGTGAAATGTTTTGTAATGTCTCGGCCGGCAATGTCAAGCCGTTTCCCTGCATGTGCCAACAAAAATCCTTCATAAATGGGAAAAGTGTGGGTGACGCCATCTCCGCACTCCAAAACTAAGCCTGTGATGCAGCCGCAAGCATAGAGAGGTAAGGTGGGCCGTAATGCTATGTGCATGGCTGGGACTCTCAAAGTCTCGAACATGATTTCAGCTGTCTTCTCACGTTGTGCAATTGGGTTTAGTGGAGCTTCTGTTAACATAACTGGTCTTTCACTGGGGTCAATCTGAAGCTCACATTTATAAGCGTGCTTCCAGATCTTTTCCATATCTGGCCAAGATGTCACAATGCCATGTTCCATTGGGTGTTTAAATGACAGGATTCCTCTTAAGGCTTGAGCTTTATTTCCTATATAGAATGGTTTCTTCTTGACTCCTATCAAAGTGAGATTGTTCCTACAGCGGCCAACCATTGTGGGAATCAGTGATTTTGGGGTGCTATCACCAGAAAATCCAACTTTACATAGTCCAGATCCGATATCAAAAATGACAGCTGGCATGTCTAAGCTTTGGCCTTGATACATTACAGCTGGCAGGGAAAGTTCTGGTTAGAGTTCAGTAGCCTAGAAAAGAGAACATAAAGCCATTGTTTAGGATGTCATTAATAGAGTGTTCTCCTGGCTGTAGCTGCAGATGTTTCCAATACCAAGTGCTTGATTTATAAGTAAGCACGTAGCTATAGGTGACACAAAAGGTATGGCCAATGTTGAACTGGAGTTTGCCCACGAAATTCAGCTAAATAGGTCCACTGTAGGTGAAAAAGATATATGCTATTAATCACACAGGCATGTTATAGTCTAAGGGGCAATATTAATTAATTATTGGGCTTTAGACCTGACAATTATAATGTCTTATAGCTGAAATGATCACACAATACACTTACAGGTACAGGGGATCTACCATGCTATTGCGGTAAACATTCCATATACTGTATGAACTAGAGGCCATTGCCTGGGAGGGATCCTATTGATACCTTTCCAGGTCAATTTTGCGATGTTACAATTTTGGACCATCTAATGATGACGCTACATAGAAGGGCAATGAAGGGGCTACTTTTCCGATCAAAAAGGGGGGGACCACAACAGAGAACTCAGATATCTGCTGATGTCCCCCATAGAACCCCCCAAAAGTCATAAATTCTAAAAACTGCATTGATAAATAGGTCCCTTGTATAGAGATAGGGCTCAATATTGATCATGTGTCTGAGGGGGTAAATTTAGTAACGCTTCCCTATTAGGAAGAAACACAAAAATAAGCCCATATCCTTCTGTTGGGTAGTCCAACATAAAGATGGTGTTACCCACCATGTCCAAATTCTGCAATATCAACTTCCAGAGATTGCTACAGTAGATTTGGAAAATGTGGGCAAAATCCAAAAAATTGTCTTTTTTTTGGATTTTTGGCTTCATTTTCCTTTTTAGTACATCCCGCTCAAACTTATAAACAAGTTGAATGCTTGAACTTTATTTCTCACATGGAGACGTTTTATACCGTAATCTTTCAGCACAGCTAGATGGTCGGCCTATGTCACTGCACCAATGAGCTAATGGGTGCCACTTTATAACATTCCTTTAGACTTCCAAAAACATCCCAATCACATGATAACAAGTGATATAAAAAAATGCATATACCTCAGTTATGCACAGCTTAAAGATACCAATTAGGAAGACATTAGAAAACAATCTAATTAAAAACTATGCGGAACATATATAAAAGTTAATGGAAACACCTTCAGCTGTACGGACCTTAATTCATACTCCCCTGCTTTGCGCTCCCCTCCTCTAGGAGGTACAGAGTTAGGGGGCATGGCCAGGACCGAATCTAAGGTTTTTGTCATTTAGGACAAGGCTATCATTTTGTGACTTGAATTGTGTCATTGGTTCCCCCTTGAACGCCCCATTGTCCTGTTTGGCTGGCTGTGGGATTGCACTACCAATAATATCTTACTGTTTTTAATATCATATTTTTAACATTAGGATTGTGTGGACCATGTTGGTGGAAGCCTCAGTGCAGCCTTAGTAAGCTAACATATTACATCCTGTAGAAAGCATGACCAGGGTATTACTGGACTAATACAGTAATTATGTAAATAACCTGATCTTGTGATTCAGCCCTAACATTTCCCTGAAAGGAAGTAATTAGTTGTTCTGGTTTCTGTGTCATAATCCTGTAGTTGTATCCCGGTAACATACAGATGGTGCCATCTTTAACTAGCCTGCTCTGGAGAGCCATGACTCACCAAGGCTTATTATCATCTATTGTTCTCAATACAATACGTAGAACAATACATCAGTGGCAGGGCCGGTGCCGGGGGGGGGGCGGTGTACCTGTCCTGCGGCTGTGTATATAAAGCTTGCGGCGGCAGTGGGGGGTCCCTGCAGTCAAGAAATAACGAGCGCTATCCGCCTGGCTACGCGGAAGCGCTTCTGTTGTGAAAACACTGGCCGCGCAGCGCACGCTGATTGGCTGGATCTCAGCCACAACAGAAGCGCTTCCGCGTAGCCAGGCGGATAGCGCTCGTTATTTCTTGACTGCAGGGACCCCCGCTGCCGCCGCCGCAAGCTTTATATACACAGCCTCAGGACAGGTACCCCCGGGGGGGGCGAAATGCCGCCCTCCAGTGGCCGGCGCCCTAGGCAAATGCCTAGATTTGCTTAGTGGTGGCGCCGGCCCTGATCAGTGGATTAGCAGGGGATTAGGGCCCTTATTCTGATCGGTGCGGTGTTTTCCGCTTGCGGTCGTACCGCCGATGTTTGTCGTCTGCGCATGTGCAGAGGTCACTCTGCGCATGTGCAAGCGGTTTCGCCGTACGTTTTTTTTAGACGCCGCACAGGGGGCGGAGAGGGGCGTGAAGGGCTACTTAGCCTCATTACCCTATGCATACGCCCCGCGTTTCATGGGCGTTCCCATGCAAACGCTGGGCGTATGCATGGTAATGAAGCCGTGACGCATGTGTAGGGGGCGGTCATCTGACATCGCCGGATGTCAGCTGCCCGCCCCCATACATGATTTCATACGGACAAGTGTCCGTGTGGTCTAGGGTGGCGGGAGCTGGTGGAGCGTGCGGCCCTGCATTCGATGGTCGGCGACCATCGAATGCAGGGGCTGCTCCCAAAATGGAGGAGGCGTATCCCCATCCACTTTCATGCGGACCGCCACATATCCGCGTACGGACGGAGGTGGCGATCCGTATGGAAGGCGGGGATTCGCCTGCACGGTCCTGGCCGCATATTCTGATCTGGCCGCACAGATCAGAATAAGGGCCTAAGTCCGACAGCCCTGGCTCACTTCCTATTAAAGGAATAGGTGAGCATGGCTCTATCTGTGCCTTTTCTTTGTCAGTTTAACATCTCACACTAATGATACTCACTGTCCAAACCTCAAATATGTTTGCAGTGATTTGCCGAGTGAGTGTTTTATTCTGGGAAATGTACAAAATTTCTGACACTGTTTTGGATTTTGCAAAGATGAATTTGGGCAACTGATTTGTGTACCAGAAATGTGCGGTTAAATGCAATAGAGAGTAGATATCAGAAAATATTACTCTTCAAGTTAAAAAAAGGTACATTTAATATAGCTTCTAAAAAATGAAAAGAGGTCATGTTGCCCTTGGTAACCTATCAGATTATGGACCTTATTCAGGTCGGTTCGCAAAGGGCGCTTGTTCGCACGGGGAACAATGTTTTGTTACTGTGCATACGCATGTGCATACGCAGGGTGCATGCATTCACTGTGAATAGTCGGATCGCTGGGTGCAGGCACCCAGGACAGTGGGCGGGGGGCGAAGAGGAAGGGTGTGGTATATGGTCCCGACAGTCATTAGCCCGACATCAGGATCCCGACTGGCCAGACTCAGACAGCGGAGCCAGCGCAACAAAGCCCCTTGCAGGCTCGTCGCGCTTGTCACGCTGTGGGCACGGTGGCGAGTTTAGCGAGCCACCTATTCTATTCTCCCTCTATGGGGGTCGTGGAACCCCACGAGGGAGAATAACTGGTGGCCGTCGGGACCCCGAGTGTTGGGGTTTTGACTGTCGGGATCCCGACGTCGGGGGTAATGACTGTCGGGATCCCGACTGTCGGGAAACTGTCCGGCACCCAAGAGGAACGTGAGTAAACAGCACCATTAGCATATGTGAACGCCCAGTGTTTTATGAGTGTTCCCATGCTAATGAGGCCATGACATGGGCGCCGTGGACGGGCAGCTGACATCACCGGATGTCAGCTGCCCGCCCACTTCCTTCTGAACGTGCACCCATATGTAAGGGTGCCTCAGAGTATCCTTACATATGTGTGCACGGTCCACAGCATTCAATATTCGATGACCATCAAATGATGTGAGTGTTCCCCTGCACGCTACGAAAAGGATGTTTATGTAAAACATCCATTCACAGTCAGTGCGAAGGAACACACTTTGCGAATACTGGGTCCGCGTACCACCATTCGCAAGGCAGGGTTAGGTTGACTCGCAAGGATGCGAATTCGCATCTGAGTGAATCAACTAGAATAGCCCCCTAGGTCTATAATTTCTCTACTGCTTCCTAAAAAATAATAGACATAATCTGATTGGTTGCTATGGGCAACCTCACCTCTTTTCATTTTAGAAGCTTTAGTAAACTTACTCCTAAAGATCCGCAAACTGTGAATTCATTCTTACTGTATAAAGATTGTATTATCGGTATATGTGACTAGGGGCAGAGTACCTCCCCCATACATTCATCAACGCAAGACCTAGCTAAGTGTAAGAGAGAGGTTGTAATACTGAAGCTTGTATCCAATCAAAGAACCTTGGTTCTCCACCATCGCATTGGCTTTTATTACCCTTTTTACCTGGCGCTGGGTCACTGAGCCTAACTATTCCCTTCAATGTGACCCATTAATCCCTGCCCCACCAATACTTGGTCCATTGTCTGGGGAGAAATAGAGTGGGGGTGACTATTGGTGGGCCAAACCATTGATGGTTCATTGGTTTCCCAACAGTGGTGTCATCCCATCGAGAATGAGTCCACCCTTTCACCATGTCAACCTTTTTTATGTGTCAACCTTTGACTGTCGACCTAGAGACAATGATCCACACCCCTTGTAACAATAGAGGTGGTGCAGTGGGAAATATTTGGGGTCCATGTATGCTACTGGGTTGCTTAATCTAGCATGATACATATGGGGATTTTGGCAAACCTCGAGAACAGCAGTTTTCAGAGTTTTGACCAGATTTTACCCATAATACATTGCACTCATAAACGCCATCCCAGCAGGACATTGCAATTTCTTCTTATTGAATAATATTGGGACTTGCAATGAGGTGCAGTTACAGAAGGACTGTAAAACCGATATAAGTATTACACGCAGCGTTTGCACAGAACATCGTGGCTTGCAGCTATGTAAGCACAGTCCTTTAATATAAGTTTTCCAGCACGTAACTTATCCTTATTATTTAATGACATTAGCTGTATTTTACCGTCATCGTTAAGAATGAAACATTTTTTATTTATAGACGTACATGGTATTATTTTTTTCTTTTACATAACCACTTTGTTACTTTTTTCTTGCAGGGTAATGAAAGGAGATTGTGTAGGGCTATAAATTGGCAAGTAAATTCTTTAAATCCCTTTCAGGCTTTTTACAGTGCCCATTTTTGGCTGGCACATGTGCCTCTGGTTTGTGTCAGTAAGCTGTACCAGAACAGAGGTTCAATTAATAGCTAAAGCCACAAAGCTTGTTTTGGTGCATTCTGCAATTTTATAGAAGGAGTCTGCAGAAAACCTCTAATTAAATGAAGCATGAGGCACAGCATGATGCTAATAACGGAGCGAGTTGTGTCTACTAGACATTGTGTAAGTGGTTCCAACGCAAAGACAACACGCCAGGTTCTAGATCAGTACTTCCTCAATCATAGCCAACACAACTGTCTTCACTTTGCAGTTGCTACAAGAATAGATTTTACACTCTGTAAAGTATTTGTACACACACACACACACACACACACACACACACATACTGTACACACACATACTGTACACACACACACACACACACACACACACACACACACACACACACACACACACACACACACACACACACACACTAACTCTCTCTCTCTCTCCAAACATCATTATATTGCTAATTCAACTATACAACTCCCTTACCCCCCAGCTATCACCAATTAGCTGAACTAGAAACTAAACCCTAGTCCTCCTTAACCCCACATGATTTACAGACACACCTACTGTACCAGTACTGTATTACTTGAATGATACAATATGTGACAATAATATCTTAGCAGTTGCTTAAGTCAGTGGTTCTCAGCCTCGGTTCTCAAGTACCCCTAAGGGCTATTTCACACGTCCTGCCGGACGGCGAAATCCGGCACGGCCAGGAAGCCACACACAGTAGTTTACAATAGAGGGGATGGCCACAGCCTGGCAGCCGTCCCTTCCAGTGGTGGGATCCGGCTGCAACCCGGCGGCCGGGCCATGACCGTCCCGTGTGTATGGACACATTTGTGTCCATTACTAACTACGGTATGCAGCACGGCTGCCAGAGCATGTGAAATAGCTCTAACAGTGCATGTTTTCCAGGTCACCCGGCAGGTACACAGGTGCACTCATTATTCACTGACACATTTTAAAAGATCACAGGTGGAGCTAATTATTTTACCTGTGTTTCTGAGTGGAGACCTGAAAAACGTGACTTGGGGGTTCTTGAGGACCGACGATGAGAACCACTGGCTTAAGTGACCAAATACCTATTGATGCAGAAAAGAGATAAAAGTGACTTTGGCCCAAAATAGGGTCCCTGTCGCTTTAAGAAGCGCAGTCTTGTCAGGACAAATGATTAATCATTTGAATATGATACAATTCAATATATTTATTAAAATGCTGGTACATGATAAGGAAGTGCACTTCACAACAACAATAATAAAGATAAAAACACATACAGGACAAACAACATATAACACAGGGTTGCCGACTTTTTAAATCTCCTCTCCGGGCTTCTCCCGGAGAGGAGACATTCAGCAGGAGTTCTGGGGGCGGGGCTTGAATGTGACATCATTAAGCCCCACCCCCAAGCTTGAAAATGACCCGATTTGCACATCTCCGTGGAGGGACTAAAATGCCGCAATTATGACACTTTAGCCCAGCCCCCTCATCGTAGATAAGGCTATCAGGTGATTTAAATGGTGCGTGGTGTGTGGGGGGGAGCCGCGATCAGGGGGGGGGGAGTGGGGGAGATTTTCCCGATTTGCCGCAATGTAATGGACCAAGCCGCTAGTGGTGCCTGACAGAAGCTGGTGTTTCTAGAGCTCAAAAACGCATTTCTCCGCCTTTAGTACTGATCGGTGGCTTCCTCACGGTCCATTACATCGCGGCAGCAACAGAGATCGTGTCCAGTTACATGTACTGGTAAATGGAATGAAAGGACTTTCACCCGCAGAGTAAGCATTTGCCGGAGGGGACCACACTCACCCTCCCACAGCTGCAGGAGACCATTGATTGTGCAGGACTGGTAACTATCATGGATCACATATTGTTTGACTAAAAGGAACTGTCATATCCTCATATGAGATTATATTCAATCCTGAGCCCACACTAAAGGAGCCCATACACGCTCCGATAGCGGCGGTGCGATGTGTGCTTTGAGGTGTGCACTCTCGCGGCACCTTGTCGCACAGTACAAAATGTATGTGCTGCACATACTTTTTGTACTTGCTTTTCATCACATCGCATCGCATTGCATGCACAAGGCATGCAATGCGATGTGATGGATGCTATTGTAGCCCAGAACGCCTGCCGGGATCGGAGCGTGTATGGGCACCATAAGCCTCACTAAAATAGCCGGCATTATATGTTATATGCACCATTTAAATCACCTGATAGGCTTATCTCCGATGAGGGGGCGGGGCTAAAGTGTCATAATTGCTGCATTTTAGCCCCGCCCCCTCCACGGAGATGTGCAAATCGGGTCATTTTCAAGCGTGGGGGCGGGGCTTAATGATGTCACATTCAAGCCCCGCCCCCAGAACTCCTGCTGAATGTCTCCTCTCCGGGCTTCTCCCGGAGAGGAGATTTAAAAAGTCGGCAACCCTGTGTTATATGTTGTTTGTCCTGTATGTGTTTTTATCTTTATTATTGTTGTTGTGAAGTGCACTTCCTTATCATGTACCAGCATTTTAATAAATATATTGAATTGTATCATATTCTAATGATTAATCATTTGTCCTGACAAGACTGCGCTTCTTAAAGCAACAGTGACCCTATTTTGGGCCAAAGTCACTTTTATCTCTGTTCTGGTTTGTTTATAAGAGGCTACACATCCTCTTTTTAAAGCGGCAGCAGTCTTCTACACCAGTAGAATATCCCAGCACTCCTACGCGGCCCTAGAGTCACTCCTTTCTGCACTTATTGATGCACAGGTCGGAATTAAAAAGGCTTCGTTGGGTCATTGACAATGAAGATGTCACTTGTCCATACAGTATCTCAATAACTGCTTGTTAGCAGTCAGATCAGCTGCCTTTGCTATATTGCTGCAGATAAGGAGGTGATATATAGAAGCTTAAAGAGAGATAAAGTGGGCAAAGCAAAAGATCCAGCATATCGACTCCAAACTGTCACTTTTTATACATAGCCTGTAAAATGACAGAAGCAGACTGGACGTAGTAATATGTCATCTCTCTCCTTAAGCGTTGATAAATCTAGTGATATTCTAGTTATCACAGGGTTGCCGACCCTCCCGGAATTTCCGGGAGTCTCCCGAAAATCGGGGCTCCCTCCCGGCCCCCCGGAAGGGTGGGCAACCCTCCCGGATTCAGGGGGGACCCCCGCTGTCCCCAGGATCGCGGCATTAAAATTCCGCAATCCTCGGGTCTCAGAGGAGGGGGCGGGGCTAAAACGACACAATCGCGTCATTTTAGCCCCGCCCCCTCCACGGAGATCACTGAATTAGCTGGTTTAACAGCATGGGGCGGGGCTTAGTGATGTCACGCTTAAGCCCCGCCCCCTGAGTGGCTACTGAATCTCTCCTCTCCGGGCTTCTCCCGGAGAGGAGAAGAAGAAAGTCGGCAACCCTGAGTTATCATTTTGTTACTTCTAAGAATGAAAAGTGGTGATGTTGCCCATAGCAACCAATCAGATCCTGTCTACCATTTCTCTACTGCCTCCTAGATAATGATAGGCCAAATCTGATTGGTTGCTATGGGCAACATAGGCTCTTTTAATTTTTAGAAGCTTTAGTAAATATCCCCCTTATGCGGCATACACGCGGGGAGATTTGCGCTCAGAGTGTTTTCCCCATAGCGATTTGCGGCCCCATCCGGTGCTGTCGCCAGGCTAGATCATTCAAGCAGCAGTACAAATATAGTCAGATCGATTAGCAAATGACTGCAAATCTCCTCCTCGCAAATCGCATGTACTAAATCGCTCAGCACAAATGGCTTGTGCAAATCACTCAGTGTGTATGCATACCTCCCAACTGTCACGATTTTAGAGGGACAGTCCCGATTTTCGGGTCCTGTCCCGCTGTCCCACCCGTGGCAGGCATTGTCCCGCTGCGGGGGGTGGCAGTTGGGAGACCCCCCAATCTAGTAGAATAGACGCTGTGCGCGTGCGCACAGCGTCTATTCTCGTATGAAAACGAGGTCGCGGCTAATTAGCATAAGCCGCACCCTCATTTGCATACGCCCCGCCCCCCTTTTCGGGCTTCGCCGCGCGAGTGTCCCTATTTCTTCAGATCAAAAGTTGGGAGGTATGGTGTATGGGAGATCTAGACTGTGGGAAATTGCCCCGTGTGTATGCCCCATTAGAGTTTAATGGAGGGAGTGCACTTACACGTGCACATCATAGTTGTGAGCTCACTTGCCTTGCCAGCTATGCAAAGCTGAGTGCGGTTACATCTATAGTAATGAGCGATAACAAAAATATCACTCATAGTTAAATCTGTTCCAATGTCTCTAAGGGTAGGGTATAACGCTCCAACTGTCAGGAGCCCGACCGGGACTCAATGCAGCCGCAACGCATTGAAGCCTCTTGCGGACTTGATGGTCAGCTGCGCTCGTCTTCTCATCTATTCTTCCTCTAACGGGGCCGTGGACCCCCACAAGGGAAAATAGCCTGTGTAAGTCAGGATTCCGACTGTCGGTGAGTCATCTGGCACCCATCTCTAGAAGTTATTTCTCCTATAACAGTGCAGGTAATATACCTCCCAACTAATGCAACCTTCCCTCGGCTGGCTTCACAGCAGTTTGCCTCTCTATAGACGGGATGTTCTAACATCTGCTTCCCAGCTCCGCCGCCCTTCGCCGCCCATCGGCGACATAATTATCGCATATGCTGTAACATATGCGATAATTATGGCAAAGGACAGCTCTTGCGTTAAGAGCTGTCCTTTGTGGTGAGTCAGCGGGTTCCTCCCTTACCCGGCCAGCGGCGTAGCTTTGTTTGGGGTGCCCCCCCGCCGTTAATGGGGGGCGCCCCCCCTCCCCGTCCGCCCCCCCGTCCCCCCATTGCCGCATGCTTACCTGTCCGCGCGTCCCGGCTCCCCTCCTGGCTTCAATAAATTCTATGCAGATGGACCACGATAAAATGGCCGCCCCCGTACCGCAGACAGTTTCAGAGAACAGTCTGCTTTATGGGGCGGCCATTTTATCGTGGTCCGTTTCCATAGCATTGATTGAAGCCAGGAGGGGAGCCGGGATGCGCGGACAGGTAAGCATGCGGGGGATGGGGGGCGGGGGGATTACTATAGCACCGCAGCCCCCTCCGGCGCCCCCATACGCACAGCGCCCCCCCCCCCTCGACCGCGGGGGCTGCGGTGCTATAGTTACGCCACTGTACCCGGTGCTGGTGCTGCTGCAGGGGGGCTGTACCTGACATTCATAACCTGGAAGAGGATTACAGTGCAGGCAGGAGGAGGTCACAGGTCTGGGCACAGGGGGGTCGGTGCGGGGACGCGGTGGTCGGTGCGGGACGGGACGCGGTAGTAGCCCATAGGCCCTCCATCGTGGTAACCCAGCGGGGTATGTTTAGAGCATCCCAAAATGCAGTAAAAACTCAGATAACGGGGTTTTTAACGCATTTTTAGTTTAGAGAATCTCCCCTAAATGATTACATTGCAGCAGCTGCTGCTTCAGTTTTCTCTCTCTCTCTATCTCTCTCTCTCCCCATCTCCCAATATTTCTCTCCCTCTCCCACTCTTTCGCTCTCTCTCTGTCCCCCTCACTGTCACACACTGCCGCCCCCTCTATCTCTGCGGCAGGAAGCCCATCTTACTTACCCATGCCCAGCCAGGCAACTTGCAGCTCCCTCCAACTGTCACTGTCCATGAGCTGGATCAGTTTTTTTTCCTTCCCAATGACAGAGATGCTGCTACTACCCTGGATGGCGCTACGTAACCCTTGTGGCACCTTTAAATAAAGTCATATTCACCATGGACACTATGAAGGTCGACATACATTATGTCGACCACTTAAGGTCAACAGAGCTTAGGTTGGCACATAAAATAGGTTGACATGGCTAAGGTCGACAGGGTCAGAAGGTCGACACAAGCAATAGGTCGACAATGAGAAGGTTGACAGTCAAAAGGTCGACATGGCATTTTTACGGTTTTGTCACGATTTTCGACATAAGTCGACATGGACACCATATCAGTGTACCGCATGCGCTTCGCTTGGCACACTATTAAAGTATTATAGTAGTGTTGTGTCGGCACAAATCGTATATATATATATATATATATATATATATATATATATATATATATATATATAAAAAAAACATGTTGACCTATTTTAGTGCATAATGCCATATGCTGTGGGCACTCATATCTGTTAGGTTCATGATTGAGCAGATGATTAAAGCAAGTGTTATAAATTAAGTGATTAATTACTTTAATTCTAGTATGGAGCCGTTTGCTGACTTGGAATACATAGGAGGGGGATGGGCTTCTGTATAGCCCTGTCTGAGGCCAGTAGGTGGTCTCTCAGGCCTGGTAAGTCTTCTCGACACCACATGCACAACTTCATTCTACTGCCTCCCCTAACGCTACACTGCCACCAATCAGTGCCGCCGAGAAGTATGCCGGGCCCCGGTAACATTTTTGGAGTGTGACCCAATTGCGGGAGGCAAGGCCACCTCCCGAGATTATGTAATGCCCCCAATATATATATATATATATTTTTTTTTTTGGGGGGGGATCACTCTGAAGTCAAGGGGAGAGTGTTATTGTCCCCCCCTTCTCCCTCAGCGGCAGCAGCACACACCTACAGCATGTACTACCAGCAGGCTCAGCATGAGCTCTCACGCTGTCAGTGAGACACTCATGCTGAGCCTGCTGTCAGAATAGCACAAGCTAAAGGTGTGTGCTGCTGCTGCTGCCACTGAGGGAGGAGGGGGGGGGGGGGGGGGGCAATAACACTCTTCCTGCGACATTAGAGTGATTTTTTCACCCACCCAAAAAAAAAATTGGGGGGGGGGGGGGGGCATTGCCTAATCTCGGGAGGTGGCCTCACCTCCGGTAATTAGGTCACACTCCTAAATTTGAAGGCTATGACATCCTTTTTTTTACACCCCCCACATCCAGCTCCCTTAGGCAGCAGCCTAAAGGTAGAGCTCTGTGGTCACTTAAGGGTAGATGTATGAAGCAGTGATAAGGAAGTGAGCCATAGCAAAAGTGGCCCATTGCAACCAAATGGCTGCTCTGTATAATTTTATATCATGTAAATTATAGATGCTACTTCAGTACTGATTGGTTGCCATGGGCCCAGTGGTGTAGCTTGGTGCCACGGTGCCTGGAGCAACGGCATGTTTTGCTGCCCCCCCCCCACACACAATGCCCCGTGGTGCAACTAAAAAACACACAATGCCCCATGATGCCCCATCTTCCAATGATAGTCGTAAATGCCCCATCTTCCCCTCTATACTGCATCGAGCCAGCACCGGGGAGGAGGAAAGGAGGCATGTGTAAAAAGCCTGGAGAGGACAAGTAGGGGAGGAGGATAAGAGGCATGTGTAAAAAGATCCCTCTCACCTTGTGCGCAGAAGTCTGGCACCTTCATAGTGTCACAGGAGGTCCTCCCTCTCCTGCGGTTTGGAGAGCACACACTGGCTCCTCTCTCACCTATTTCCTGGGGCCGCGCGCGGACTGTGGCGGAGGAGGGTTGTGCAGTTGCAGATGCTGCCAGATGCGGGGACTGCCGATGAGGACGCTGCCGGCGGCAGGGGTGCAGCATTTTTGCTGTCACCCCACTGAAGCAACACGCACTCTGACAAGCAGTTCCGCCGGCCACCACTCAACAGCCAGCGCAGGTAAAAGTCCTGGCTCACCGCGCACTGGCTCTGAGTCAGGACACCAGAGGGGGAGGCTGGGCGTGCAGGGGTGCGAGAAGCGGGCAGGCGGGCGCCAGAGTTTGTGGAGCACAGCTCCGGCACCCTGTGAACTTTCGGCGCCTGGAGCTTGTGCTCCACTGGCTCCACCCTCCCTACGCCCCTGCATGGGCCACTCGTCCATTGACTCATTTCTCCTCCCTTATCACTGCTTCATACACCTATACCTTAATGTCAATTTATAGAGGTGGCAATGTATCCTCTGGCACTATGCCACCTTACCCTTTGCAGACTACAGGGTAATGTATAAACTAAAACATGGAGGTAATATAAATTATTTATTCACTTATTTTTACACTGGGGTGTAGAAGACGCTGCATAGATTTTCCTTATTTGAATGCTAAAATCTAAGTAGATATGTATCTCTTCCAAGTGTATTGGTCTTTGCAGCTGGAAAAATATTGCAGTGCTGAGCGTGTGACACAAAGGCTGATTTCTGTTTCTGAAGCTGATTGGTTGTTGGGAGTCAGTTCAATGTAAATAGTAAGACGGATTTTCTGGAATGAGGCTGTAAATGTTTCAGGGAATCACATAGTGTGAGGACATTTTTTATAGGCTTACATGATCCAAACAGCAATAGGACTGTGAGCAATGTACGCAGAAGAGAGCCAAACCTAGAACAGATTTTACTAGTGAGGTTATTACTAAGACGTATTAAGGGCCCGATATGTTTTTTTTGTTTGCTGAAACCTCTTCAATATTTCCAAAGCCGGCACAGCGTACACCTTTTCCATGCTCCGTTCAGAAAGCGTAACCCAGGAGCAAGGAACATGTTGGAAGAACTCGCAATTATGTTTTGTTTTTTTTTACAAATCATGCTCTTTGCTCTAAAGAGATATTAGTTTAGTTATTAAGTCTAAAAATAGAGTAACTGGGTTTTCCTGGCTCCGGCCTTCTACCTGACTCATGTATGACAGAGAGGGTCGGACTCGGGTGAACTCAGGGGCTGAACGGATTCCTGTCAGGGCTGGGGCCATGAATGCATAGGGCAGTGAAATGAGCGAGCTCTTGCCTTCAGATAGGTGAGTGGAGGCCATTGCAATACATGGGCAATTTGAAGGGGGAAGGATTCGAAATGATATAGGAGCATAATTATTGGCTTATTGCAGCAAAAATAAAAGGTAGATGGATGTCCCCCTGGTTTCTGCCAGTGCTGAGTTTCTGATTTTGCATGATGTGTCTTTCATCAGATGCATTAAGTTTCCTTGGCCGACCACTGCATCTACATTCTTTAATGTTGCCCTATTTCTTTGTGCTTCTTCAAAAACAGCAAGAACATTACATCTTGAAGCCCCAGTCTGCTTTGAAATATTTGCCTGGGAGAGACCTTGCTGATGCAGTATACTGTAACTGCCTTGTGACTTGTTGCTGTGCTCAGTCTTGCCACAGTGTATGAACTGTGGCATAAATCTGTCTTCCAAATCCTCACCATTGTAGCAGAGTTTGGCTGTTCCTCACCCAGATTTAAGCCTCCTGCACAGCTGTTTCTGTTTCAGTTAATGACTGTGTTTCAATCTACATATGAAAAGGATGATCATTACCTGTTTGGTATGATTAGTCAGTCATACTCCTGAATATATAATCCTACAAAATCCATGAATTTGCTCAAGTGTACCTAGTAGTTCATTTTAAGATATATTATATTGATTTGATTTATATTTCTTTTCTGCTCATTCCATTTGTATTGTTCATTTATAGTAGTAAACGTTTAACACTTCTATTTTTGTAAGAATACTTTTTTCACCTAATGGCTCTTTTTTTCTGAATAATTAGACAGTAAGCTCTTTGGGACAGTAATCTTTTCCTAATGTAGACATAGTTGCCTACCAGTACCTGCATTCTATCCCTTGCATTTTTCTCCAATTCATGAAGATAACAATATAATATGTTTTTAGAACGGAATCATGAACGTGCCTCTGAATTGCGTTTGTAAGATCTCAGACATATTACATTTGTTCAAGGAAAGAGTCAAATCCATCATCATATTGATATACTGTATGGAATGACAGATTGGCCTTAATGCAGTTCTGCTGTGACAGCGTATTGTGACACCACCAGAGCACTTCACCTTCCCTCGCTATGTCTACCCCTTACACTCAGTCACTGCTGTACAGTGCACATTATCTTACTGACACGTTTCCCCCGAATGCCGCTATACACGGCGACAATGAGGCCTGATATGCCGGTCAGTGCGTGTCGTTGTTACAGTCTACATCTGTGATAGCATTTTGCATGACAGAATGATTGATGTCGCTTTCAGAGCGGTTTAAGCTGAGTCTTTATAATTCATCAAGGCTTTGAAGGGAACAAGTTTTCTGGACTTTTTCTCCTGGAACTGTCTCCTCAGCAGTGAGATATTCAATATCCGAGGTCTGGTCTAGCTACAGGGTGTATGTGCCCACAGCTGTGCTCCTCACACTGACGTACAGTACTGCTGGATTTGCCAGCGGTATCTGCATTAGGTACAGTGACACAATTTATTCTTTACTTTCTTACTATGTATTTTATGTATTGTGACAAGGAATCACATACACTGGATAAGCTGAAGTCTTGATCTTTATTTTGTAGCAGGTAAGCAACATACCAGGCAAACAGCAGAGGCAAGAATGGTTACAGCATTGTACCAAACAGGTGTCACAGCACAGTACAAACTCCTCACACTGGGCCTTATTCTAGTTCGCTCTTTCGGACAAAATCCTTCTTAGATGGACAAAACCATGTGCACTGCAGGGGGGCAGATGTAAAATGTGCAGAGAGAATTAGATTTGGGTGACTTATTTTGTTTCTGTGCAGGGTAAATACTGGCTGCTTTATTTTTACACTGCAATATAGATCTCACTTTGAAGTAAAACCCCACCCAAATGTAATTCTCACTGCACAAGTTACATCTGCCCCACCTGCAGTGCACATGGTTTTGTCCATCTAAGAAGGATTTTGTCAGAAAGAGTGAACTAGAATAAGGCCCAATGTTGCAATGGTCCCTACCATAGCCCACACCTAGGGTTGCCACCTCTCCTGGATTTCCTGAATTCTCCCTGAATTGGTGGCAACCCTCCAGGATGTTTTTGCAGTCTCCCGGATTCTGGGTGACTTTGAAAGCCTCCACAGCCTCCCAACTGAGTGTGCACACTGTCAGGGGCGTAGTGAGGGTGGTTCCAGTGGAGAGCGAGCTCCGGTCACCAGAAAAGCCACAAGGCATGCACAGTGCATCGCCAGCATTTATGAGTTGCTGCCCGCCCCACAGCTCCCTCTACCTCCAGAAATATTTAAACTGGGCCGCGGGACAGGAGTGGACAGAGGAGCACTGTGCAGCCAACAGCTTAGGATGCTGCAGCAGTGCTTACTCCCGAACCAAGCCTCAGAGGAGAGATAAGCCGGCTGGTACTCTGTATCAGTCCTAGGGCAGTGCCGTCTGTTCTGTCAGCTGAGGAAATGGTGGGGGGATTTGTGTGTGTGGACGGTGTTTGGGGCAGATATGCATATTAGAGAAGTGAAGGGGTGGGCAAGGTTGCTGTGATGTTGTTGTCACTGGTGTCAGGGTGAGGGGAGGATGTATGAGGTATCTCTGTGTAGGAGATGTCAGTAGGGGAAATGAGTTATTATATGTAACAATATGGACTTCAATACATGTCTGGAATAGAGGCCATGCCCACTTTTCCAAAAAGGCCACTCCTGTTTTACAAAGCCACGCCCTCTTTTCCGGGAGAGGGCATGAAAGTGAGAGGGGGAGAAATCTCCAGGAATTGAAGATGCCTAAGGTGGCAACCCTACCCACAGCCCCGGCCTATCACTTGGACCACCATGAAGAGCAAAGACCCTCTGCCCTGGAAACACTTATATCAGGAGGGCACAGGTGCTGCTAATCAGCCCAACCATGATCACATCAGTTTCCCTGCTGCTGCTGCTCTAAAAACCTGAACCAGATCCTCCACATTATCTTCATGTAGAGGTACAGTATGCTGTCCCTGCAACACTATGTATAATATTGGCAGCAAGCATACAAACTATAATGCGTAACAATATTGGCGCTGTTGTGTATATTTCCTTCAGATGCAGATCTACCATTGGTGCAGCAGATGCATTGCAGAGGAGTAAGGGGCCCACTGCTGCCACCCACTGCTGGGTGGCATATTTTGAGTAGAGGAGGGGGGTAAAAATTACTCAATGACTCACAAGTTCCGACTCTGAGTTGTACCCACTCCGATGCTCCACTTGATACCTGTCATGATGACTAGTATGGACTTGTACCACCTATAATGTACTTGCTACAAAGTATGTCTGAATGGGTGTGGTTAATAGGGTCGACAGTGTCTAGGCTGCCAGTCAATAGGTCGATAGGCACAAGGTCGACATGGAAAAAGGTCAACGTGGAAAGGACAACATGGACAAAGGGTCGACAGGAAAAAGGCAGACATGAGTCTTTCATGGGTTGTCAATGTCGACACCATTTAACATGGACCCCAATTATTGTACCTTTTACCCTTGCATGGTGCCTCGCTACACTTGGCGCACATTACTGTTCCCAATTTTGGGCAACGTAATGAACAGCATGAAATATGTCTAACAAAAGAAAGAAATGGTGAAAAACTTGTTACCCTTTTCATGTGTCGATCATTGGCAAGTCGACCTATTGCATGTTGACCTATTGACCTAGACACTCTTGACCTATAATCCGGATGTGAAAATGCAGGTCTGTAACTAGGGGTATGCAAGCAGTGCTACCATCCATACGCAGGGCCTAGGGGCAGTGATGATATCAGAGGCATCAGTATGCAAGGTGGATGGGCCGCATCTGGGTGACACTTTTTCCAGGAGATGACATGACACCAAAATGCTGGCTCCTCCTCAGTGACGGGAGCAGGGTGCGTCACTGCCACATTATCATGCAGCGTCTGGTTCCTGTCAATGAGGAAGAGCCTGCAAAGCAGGTAGAGTCTCCAAGCCCCCAGAGTGATGTAAACAGGGGGTTTCCAATGATGCCATATCCCTTCTCAGAAGCACTTACCTTTTGTGCGCTGGAACAATTTGGCATATTGATTGTTGCCAACCGAAGTTCCACCACTGCATGGAATGACACCCTGCAGCTTTTAAAAATGCCTGGGGCTTCCATAAGGTTTCTGGACCTTCCTGTTCTTCCTAGTCCCGGAAGCCTCTCAACATGACGTCATGATGTCACAGGTTCAGGTGGTGGGGCTGGTGCATAGTGGATTATTGCCCTAATACGGCTCTACAAGAATTCTCTATTAATGCACAGTTATGTCTCTTCAGGTGCACGTGCAGGATATGTGTACTGCACATGCACCATCTCTTGCAGCAATGCAAATAGCGTCCCCATCTGAATCATGCCCTGAATCAGGCCCTGCCACCAAATTCACTGAAAGATACATCCGGCCAAGTTCTGTCAGAGTAGAATGGACATACACAGAATATTTTGCATGCACCAAACCAAATCCTGGTCCAAATCTTCCAAGGAGATCCTCATTCCGAACCGTTCTTCATCTCTGATATTCCCGCAGTTCAGAATTTGGATTATAAATATGGAGCTTGGGTTTTGGATTGCAAAAATGGCATGATTTTAACTATCAATGGGGCAGATGTATTAAACCTTAACAAGAGATAAATGCTAGGGTGATAAAGAGAGATAAACGTCCAGCCAATCAGCTCCTTACTGACTTTTTTCAAACACAGCCTGTAACATGGCAGTGAGCAGGTGATTGGCTGGAAGTTTATCTCTCTTTATTACCCTTGCATTTGTCTCTTGTTAAGGCTTAATACATCTGCCCCAATGAATGTAAAAAAAACCTGACAAAAAACCAAAGCCAAACCAAAATCTCTAATGCTGATTAGTTGGATCTATCCACAAATCAGAGTGCTGACAGCCAGTCACTGCAGGAAGAGAATGGGTTTTTTTTATTGGTTCCCGTGAATGGGTGTGTTGGTACCCAGTGTATTGCTTTGCTGTCAAGATGGCCCTAGCTATAGAAATAATTGTTCACACATAAATAAATAATTTGTTTTTTTATTTCACCTTAAATGAATATTCATCCCGATGCATGGTATTTTCTGTTTGTATATCCACAAAATCCTGTCTTGGTTCTATCACAATTCAGAGCAAACACTTGTTCTGCAGAATGTCCTGTGTTCAAAATCTGGAGAAAAATCAGCACAAACAGCTTCTATGTCTGCATTTGAAAAATTTTCCCCTGTCCCCATGGAGTTAACCATTAAGCCCCATGCAAAATCTTATACCATATAAGCCATGTGAATCCAGTCCGCGTATGCAGAAACACTGAACAGCAAGGACAGGTGTTGAAGAGATATTTTAACTAAATACCTGCTCATGTTCTGAGCTGTACTCTGAAATCATTTGTACTGCAAGTGTATTTTGAAAATGACTTTGGCTCCCCTCGCTTAAATGTATCGCTAGAGACCGATTAATCTTGTGCAGCACACTAGTTCTCCGCAGTTATGTCTTCAGGAATACGCGGCAGGTAAATATTTTCTCAGCTTGAAATGTAATGACTCAGGCAAGGTTTGCGTTGTAAGACGCTGGCTGGGTGATGTCACTCATAAGCACAAGAAGGGTTAATGTAACCAATGGCTGACATATATAGCTACCCAGTTTCCATTACTTCTACCCGCTGGAGAGACTTTGGTTGATCAAAGGCAATGAAAATGGGTTTGTCAGCAGGCAATGGAGCTTATTTTCTAGCTTTGCCCAGAACAAGAAAGGGAGGATATAATAAATAATGATACCATCTGTGGAGGATTATTTCCTATTGGTGGTAGCTCCTGAGGTGGGGCTGCACCACATTGCAAAATTCAAATACAGTAGGGAAGCCACATCCACTGCCAGTGAGTCCTGGCCAGCTATGTTTGGTAGAATTTGTAGTGGCAGTTGGTGTTTGTCCCCTATTTGAATTTTGGATTGTGCCACAGCCCCACCTCTGTAGTTGCCACTGTTCCCCATGCAAAGTTTATTTGTCAAATATGGTGTTACTTGTACCACAACAATGTCTGCAATGTCATAACCAGTGTAATGATTATAGTAAAAAAATCAAGGTTTAAAAATATTTATTTCCAGGACTGATAACCCCTACAATTATATGCTCAGAGGGGCAAAATAAGGAATCCATGAAGATATAACAGATCCGGCAGGGATAGACCTGGTTTGGTGTTACTGACTTCAGAGGCACAGAGTCTAATGGGGTGCAGGTATACTCTGGGGATCTCCTTTTTCCCGTGTGTACTCTTCCTTTCATTACCTACACAATCATCAGGTGTAGTATAAATGATCTACAGTTATTAGATAGGAAGTCAGTAGGTCAACACCATATGATTGACACTCAGTAGGTCAACAGGGTCAAATGGTAAACAGTTTAAATAAGTTGACAGGTAAAAGGTAGACATTAGAAAAGGTCGACATGGAAATAGTCATCACAAAAAAAAAATATGTTAATTTTTACCAAATAGAGGTAATGTAGACTCGCTTCGCTTGCTATTCTTTGGGAAAAGTTTCACTATTCACAACTGTAGTCCACGTGGATGGTAAATCGAGCAAAAGTTGAAAATATGAAGAAAAAATCATGTGTTTCGACCTTTGCCATGTTGACCTAGTGTACCTGTTGACATTTTTTACCTGTCTACCTATTACCTTTGGCCCTTTTGACCCTGTCTACCTTTTTACCCTGTATATCTAGTGCCTGTCAACCATATTGTGTTGATTGGTTGACTGTTTATCTAGACAGTGTCTATCCATAGTCTAGAACCCTCCAACATCACCTCTACATAGTGTTTATTCTAGTTCATTCTTTCTGACAAAATCCTTCTTAGATGGACAAAACCATGTGCACTGCAGGGGGGCAGATTTAACATGTGCAGATAGAATTAGATTTGGGTGAGTTATTTTGTTTCTGTGCAGGGAAAATACTGACTGCTTTATTTTACACTGCAATATAGATCTCACTTTGAAGAAAAACCCCACCCAAATCTAATTCTCTCTGCACAAGTTACATCTGCCCCACCCGCAGTGCACATGGTTTTGTCCATCTAAGAAGGATTTTGTCAGAAAGAATGAACTAGAATAACCCCCCATGTTATCAATTTTGCCATCAGTGGCTCTGAATCGGTCAGCTGCATCCATCAACTGTGGTCCTTATCCAGACTGCAGAGAAGGTCTAAACAGTTTTTCTGAACGACACTGAAGATCTGGCACCTGTCTGGTGCACCGAGGCCTTTAATAGCTTGCAGAATGAAGGCTGGGCCAAGGACTTAAAAGATTGTGGTGCGCCTTATATTTCCACCATAGAGGGAAACAAAGACTGGCTCTGTAAATCCGGTGAATCCGGTGTACCATACGCAGAGTGGGGGAATTGTAGAGGGATCGGGTCCCTGATGGCTTTCAGGATTCCAACAGTCATTACACCAATGTCGCAATCCCAACTGTTAGGGGTTATGCTCCCTCATGGGGGGGGGGGGGCATGACTCCCATAGAGTTAGAATAGAATAAGAATAGTTTGGGCTTCGTTGCTATTGCCCCACTGTTTGAGTACCGGCTGGTCAGGGTTCCGATGTCAGACTAATGCCTATCGGAATACCGACTATCGGGGGGGCTTATACCACACCCGATGGGTCAACATGAACTTTGACTCCAGTACCTTGACCAATTGATTTAGATCTGAAGTTTACTGGCTATAGTATGTTGTTTTTTTTCTGACACCAAACATGAAGATATTCCATATATAAAGGGTTTGTTAAAAAAAAATATATATATGACTATAATTTAGGAAAACAACATATAAACAACATAAATAAAATAATACTGCCTTTGCGAAATGTATATTAGTAAGAAACCAGTGAACCTTTATTAGATTTATTCCTATGGGTTGATGTTTGACATAGACAAAAGTTAAATGAATTACTAAAAGTTTCCACAAACAAATACTAGAATTGGAAATTCAAGTACGAGTATTCCTGGGCAAGCAGATTAGCCCAACAATTAGGGGTCCGAGAGCAAACTGTCCCAAAGTCATGTGTAAGACTCACTTCAAAGGTTTAGTCTGCGGTCTGCAAGTGTTGGGTTCCAATAGATCCAATTACTGTGAATTAAATGATCAAATATCTAATGGCTACACTTCAAACACAGATGGATATTTAACTTCAAATCGGTGTCATTAAGCCGGACCATAAAGGTGTTATGCGATCGTCCTTGTGAAACTCGTTCCTGTGCTGAGATTATAAGCATAGCCAATATTTATCTGCAAAATATCATTACATTGTGCGATGAGCTGACTGTGGTGGGACAACTTGTAAGTGACACACTATCAAAGGGGTTAGGGTCATGCATGTATTCATGCAATTGTACTGTATTGAGAAGTGGGATTGTGAGATTTTATGAACAATCAATTTAGCAATTAATAATAATAATATGGGGTCAATTCAATGATTCACAAGGAAGCAAATTGCCACTGCAATGGCATGGAAACACCAGCAAACTTTTAGGTGGAAACAATCACATTTGATCGACAAACACTGATTAAGATCCCTAATTCTGTATCATGACTTAATTATAATTCTTTGCTTTTATTATGAAAATATGTCCTTGGATAAAGCCTTTGGTAGAAGGTGAGGTAATCATAAAATCCCAGAACATAAGCAGTGACTTAAGGTGCCCATACACAGTGTGATTTTGGGCCAATTTATAAATGATAAATCTGGTGAAATCGGCCCAAAATCGCATGCGTGTGACATCCGATCTTGTGCCAAAGCATTCCCCTCCTGACTGGTCAGCATGGGCAGGGATCCTGGGCAAGTGGGAACCCCCCAATGAAGCCCCCCCCCCCCTCCAGAATTTACCAGCCCATGCTGTAGCCCAGGGCTGTCCCCAATGCCCCTGGGCGTTGGTCATCGTGCTGATAAATGTGTAAAACACAATGAAACTATTGTGTATTGTTGTGGAACTACAAGTCCCAGCAAGCCTGCACCGCATGCAGGGACTTGGAGAATCACAAGTCGGAGCATGCGGGGTACTAAAGGGCCCCCTGGGACTTGTAGTTCCATAGCAGTACAAATAGTTAAATAAATACACACACACCAGAGAAAAAACAACTTTATTACATGCGGAGCCCATTCATCCAGATACATACCTATGTTGATAGTAGTTTGTTCCCCTTATCCAGAAGAATCTATTTGGGGTACCTGTTGAAAGAAAATATACTCACCAGCCACCTTCGGTAATTCTCCGGGACCCCTGCAACACTGTAGCCACAAGTCGGTCTTCTGATTACATCTGGGGCTCGCCCACAGACCGGGAGTTAGGCCACCAGCCAATCATGATCTGGGAAATGGCTGGTGGACGTTTACCAAAAATCGCATAACATAAAATTTGCGAGTTGTCTACTTTGTAGTGGGAAAACATCTGGATGCGAATTGAAGTGTTACTAAAAATTGGCAGAATGTGCGAAAAAGTGCCATTTTTTCCTGTAAATTGCATCCTATAAAATGAGCAATTTTTGGAAAAAGTGCAATTATGGCCGTTTTTTGCAATAAAATCGCAAAAAAAAAAGAATTCCCATTAAATGTCACCCAAACATAAATGAAATACACAATGAAATTATGTAGTTCAGCTTAGAAGGTAAGTTCCAGGTCTGCCTGTCAGAGAGTCCACTCCAAACGTCTGAATATAGCCTCTTCATTCCAATGCAATTCTGCTAGAGTCTGGAATTGCACCACATATTGTCTTACAGTCTTGGTGGAGCTTGAATACTAGTGCATGATACGTGAAGTTCTTCCTGGTTCATCAAAAATATTGTGGAACGAAGCAATAAATTCTGAATGTTTACCAAGCAATGGGTCAGAACTCTCCCACAAGGGAGAAACACAATTGAGTGCTTGTCCAGGCAATAAGGACACAATGTAGGCCACATGAGTCTTCTCGCCTGGGAATTTGGTTGGCTGTAATGTGAAGTCAAGGTCACACTGGATCAAGAACCTGCAACACAGGTTCAGGTTCTCATGCAAATTGCTAGGCATAGGGAGCTGAAGGTGAGCAGCAGGAGTGGCTAGTGAAGGAGATATTGGTCTGGCTGTTTGCTTCTACCGACATGGATTACAGTATCTCTGGTCTCAGAGAGTATGATGCAATAAATCTTTACCTCAGACGTCTACTGCAGAAATTGAGCTAGCTGCCTCTGGGGTGCCTTTAACCCCTGTATGCGATTGGCAATGCTCTGATGATACCAGCTGCAGGGGATTGGCTGTAGATGTCAGCTGACCTGGAGCTCCTGTGGGATTGGCAGAATGGAGATCACCTGACAATGGGGATATGGTGGCACCCAGTACTCTGGATTGGCGGGAACCAGCTTCTGACGCACACAGGGGGACACTACAGGACTGCTGCCCAGACACCATCAAGATGCCATACAGTACCCTGCACTCGCAGAGAGACATTGAATGGCCTGGACCACCCAGTAGTGGCATGGCCACAGCAACTGAATTGGTAAGCATCGTGTCTTCACCTGCAAGTCACACCTAACCGTGACTGACACAATATAAAGCCAACATCCACTAGGGCAGGCATTCCCAACCACGGTCCTCAAGGCATACCAACAGTGCAGGTTTTAGTGATATCCAGGCTTCAGCACAGATGGTTTAATCAGAATCCTTCAGGTAATAATTAAGTCACCTGTGCTCAAGCCTGGATATGTACAAAACCTGCACTGTTGGTGTGCCTTGAGGACCGTGGTTGGGAATGCCTACACTAGAGCCTTAGGGCCAGATGTATTAAGCTTCAAAAAGTTATAAAAGGAAGTGTGATAATCAACCAGCCAATCAGCTCCTACCTGTCATTTTTCATACCCAGCCTGTAACATGGCATATAGGATCTGATTGGCTGGTTGTTTATCACTCTTCGTTTTATCACTTTTTGTAGCTTGATACATTTGGCCCTTAAAACTGCAACAACTTTTTTTTCTATAAATACCCACACACACTGCATCCACAGTTTTGTTTTATTACCCCCACACATGATTATTCCACAATTTTAACAGCAACTGAATTACTATGTACAGTATATATTCACTAAGAAAACGTGGCAGCAAGAAAAATATAATACAAGCGGGAGAGGAAGCCCGAAAGTAGAAAGAATGTGAAACAGATGATATGATCAGGTGAATGGCTCAGTGGACCAGATGATGATGATATCCAGTTATAGATTAACAAGAAGCTGTACTTTAATAGGATTTCTATATACTGCGACCTTTATGGACCCTTGTGGATTCCTTACCTGCGGTGTATGCAGGGCTGCCATCAGAAATTGTGGAGCCCGGGATTGAAACAATAGGCAAGGCCCCCTTTCCCCTTCTTGAACCCGCAACTTGCACGGTGAGCCCTCCGGTGTTGTCCGCACTGACCACACTACTCAACCTCTACATTGCTTCATGGGAAATGAGCCCATATCTGTCTGGACCTGGGACTGGAGTCCCCACAGACCCCCCTGATGGCTGCCCTAGGTGTATGAGAAGCATTCAGTGTTATATTTTGATGGTGGAACTAAAAATAAATATAAGACCTATTCATGCCATTGCAGTGCTAAGGTACGGTGTCTGAATACCATGCATCCCAAATATAATATAAGTTAAGTTAGCACCCATCCCACCTACCAAAGGGTCTTTTCAAATTTAATACCCCTTTCAAATAGCGTGTGTCCAAATCCCGGGATTTGGACACGGGTCCTTCCAGGGAGCGACTGGGGATTTGCGAGGCGCAGCTCTCCACAGGGACCTGGAATTTTCCGGATTGCTGACGACAGATGGAGGCAGGGCGTAGTGGTGGCACTTTATTGTTGGGTGTGGGAGGGGGCAGCACTTCGAGCTGACGCTGTGTCCAAGTGTTGCCTCCTCATGAACATGACCAGGGTCGCTTGACCCAAATTACCCATTCAGACTACACAGCAACCCGTGTCCGACCCGAGATTAATTCTTCTTTTAGGGTCAGAATGCCAGGTTGCTGGACCTGGTAAATTTCAAAAGCCCTTTCACACGTACAGAGACCTGGGTCGACCCGGGTTATTTTTGCGATGTGAAAGGGTGATTAGTATTGGTTTCTAGCATTTAGTAGACTGCATCTTGGAAAAGGCACAATGGGGGTTAATCCGAGCTGATCAATGTTGTGCGAATTCACACAGTGATCGATTATTGAACAACTATGCCTATATACGGATCGTAGTGTGCATGCACAAGACCAAACAGCGACAAAAGAAACAATTCTTTATATGTCGACATAGACAACAAAAGCAAATGCAAAACTTGTGTCAACCATTCTTAGGTGTCAACCTACTCACTGGACCATTAGTGGTCAACCTAGTGACTGTCGATCTAGACAGCCTCGGCCATTTGTACCATAACTCTTAATCAGAGCCGGCCCTAGCCTAAATTACGCCCTAGGCAAGATTTTGACTGTTGCCCCCTAGCACCGCCACTAGTTCTGTCTCTGACCCTGCTCCCCTTTCCCAGCATCAGCAACCCTCATCATAGCAGTCAACATTTTGGTGCTCCTACCCGCAATATTTTAAATAGAAACAGCGCACCCATTCGATGCGGAGCCCATACAGGGGTGTGTTCTTGCTGGGAAGGGGCATGGCCACACAATAGTACCCCAATTCAAATTATGCCACACAGTAGTGCAACTTTATTCACATTATATCATGCGATGGTGTTCCTTATTCACGTTACATCACACAGTAGTACCACTTTACCTTATTTACATTACTCCTCATATTATTCACATTATACCATTAGAAAAAAATCCTGAGAAAATATTGTATTTTAAGCACCTCAATGGCCTGTGCTGGGCAGAGGAGAAGAGCTGCAGCTGCTGCTATCACTTAAGGGGACGGGGCCCGGGGCCCCCACTGGGCCCTTCCATCACACTTTGGCCTGGGTAATTTGTACCCCCTACCCCTTTTTCTCGGCCCCCCTGATAATACCACACAGTAATGCCCCTTACACATGACACACCTTATTAATGTCCTTATAACCATAATGCCCCTTACAAATTATGCCAATCTTTATTAATGCCCTTCATACACATAATGACACACATAATGCCCCTTACACATATGCCGAACACTATTGCACAACCAAACCACCCGCAGACAGGACTCGCACAGCCGCTAACAGCCTGACTCACACACACAAAATAGGCATGCTGCATATCATTTTAATCAGCAGAAGCTGCTGATGCCCCTAGGCATTCCAAATGCCCTAGGCAATTGCCTAGTTGGCCTATGCCTAAGGCCGGCTCTGCTCTTAATACTTAGAGTGTGCACCGACATTTCCTTTCTATGTAAATTACAGTCTCAGCATGGTAGGACCTCGCATTGTGGTTGGAATTGGGCGCACACTCCAAGCACACTCCACACACCCCATACATCTCCCCTTTACTAAGCAGGAATTCATCAAATCACAACTGACCCAATTTCCTGTGATTATACAAGGCTTATTATACATTTCCAAGTTTAACAAAAAATATAGTATCTTTATCGTCACCATATGAAATCGCATTTTTCATAAAGTTATTTTGCAAGTGGTTTTCACAAAAATTTTCACCTTCATATCACAGCTTGGAAACATACTGTAAGCTGTGACTTTCTATCTACATCAGGATTTTGACCCTTGTGGTTTAAGTACATTGTCTTGTGGGAAGAAAGGCCCATACTTTCTATTTATTCTTATTTAGCTAATGTGAGATGTTCTCTTGAGCTTTCTACTTCAATAGTGTAATCTGGAAACATAATAAGGACTGGCGCACTGAACAATGAAGGAGGTGAAGCTCCCCCAGGCTTTTGCAGCTTAATTTGATCCATTTAGTATCAAGCTATAAGACAGACATCTGTATTTAAATGCACAGTTCGGCAAGGATGCAGAATGCACGAGGACAGTGTTAGTGAGAAGTAACACAAAGTCAGCGTTTGCATCACAGTAAAGTGTTACTACTAAGTCACATAGGTACGTAAGTAATTGCGTCAAGGTCCTTTCACAAGCCAAGATATCATACATGGCTGGAACATGAATGACATTACGGGGTCAGAAAGGGTGTTTCCAATCTGTAAAGGAGTATGCTATCATCACCCAATGAGGAGGCTTGGGGTGTGGTTTTGAAATGAATGTGATGTGACTGATTTGTATGTTTAACACTATCTGTAGGAGAACTATTGTACTCAGCTTGGTAGCCTCTACACTTGTCCATGCACCCAGTGACTTTAACCAGTGGCAGAGGCTCTGGTATTGCAGTTAGCCCTAGACCCATTCTTCCTAGTCCACTAATTTGGACTCCTGGGCGGCTGTCCATGTGACTAATTGGGTTGGATTATCTCCTACCCCTACGTGAGCTTCTTACATTTCCTACTGCAGCCTAACCCTAATCATCCCGTACCACAGCCTAACCCTAACCATCCCATACCACAGCCTAACACTAACCATCCCGTACCACAGCCTAACCCTAACCATTCCATACCACAGCCTAACCCTGACCATCCCGTACCACAGCCTAACCCTAACCATTCCATACCACAGCCTAACCCTAACCATCCCATACCACAGCCTAACCCTGACCATCCCGTACCACAGCCTAACCCTAACCATCCCGTACCACAGCCTAACCCTAACCATCCCATACCACAGCCTAACCCTGACCATCCCGTACCACAGCCTAACCCTAACCATCCCATACCACAGCCTAACCCTGACCATCCCGTACCACAGCCTAACCCTAACCATCCCATACCACAGCCTAACCCTGACCATCCCGTGCCACAGCCTAACCCTAACCATCCCATACCACAGCCTAACCCTAATCATCCCGTACCACAGCCTAACCCTAACCATCCCATACCACAGCCTAACCCTGACCATCCCGTACCACAGCCTACCCCTAACTATTGACAACAACAAATAGTAAGTACTAAAAAAAAAACCTGTGCATAGACTGTTCCAGCTGCTAGCTATGCAGGGTTACCAATCCCAATATACAGAACAGAAGAAAAGATAAAAGATAGCGCTAGGAACAGATATAACCAGTCAAAATATGTTCAGTAAAATAACGTTTTTATATTAATCAATTTAGTCAATATACAATATACATAAAATTAATTTGACAATAAAAATACAATAAATAAGTGCAATGGTATGTACTTGCCGATACAGCAAGAAAATAACAAAATAATAAAAAAATAAAAGACTATAAAAGAAATATAAACATTAAAAAATTGTAAAATGGAAAATTCAAAAGTTTTGGGCAAACCCCCCCCCCCCAATTTATAATCCACTGATGATCAATTAGTTGGTTAGGAGGTAAGCCATTATTAGTTGTTGGATTAGTTCACAGTATATTGAGAATGGTAACAGTCAATGATGGTAACTGTTAGAGTTACCAATCCTCCAATTAGATGGCTGGACCGCACATGCAGGGAAAATGGAACTTAGATAATAGTTACAGCAAGCAATACAAATACTTAGTTTTTATCCCAGAGTACCTGGATAGTTAGAGACCATACCCTGGTCTTAGTCCAGACTCTTGTGTGCCAGTGTTTGTTAGATGGAAAAAAATAAAATCAGGATCTGATGCGTTTCCCCATTTACATCTATCAGCGACTTTCTCAAAGATCAAGTCTTTAAGAAAGCCACTGATAGCCGCTGCAGCATTTGTATAGCTCGCTGCAGCTATTATCCAAGTTCCATTTTCCCTGCATGTGCGATCCATCTTGTTGGAGGATTGGTAACTCTAACAGATTATTAAATCTGCTGCACTGTTACCATCATTGACTGTTACCATTCTCAAAATACTGCTTGTGCACTAATCCAACAACTAACCGACTAATTGATCATCAATGGATTATAAATTGGGCTTTTTTTTGCCAAAAACTATTTTTTATTATTTTGTTATTTTCTTGCTGTATCGGCAAGTACATACCATTGCACTTATTTATTGTATTTTTATTGTCAAATAAATTTTATGTATATTGACTACTTTGATTAATTTAAACGTTATTTTACTGAACATACCGTATTTTGACTGGCTATAATTTTTGATCATATCTGTTCATAGCACTATTTTTTATCTTTTCTTCTTTTTCTTTTTAATCTTTTCTTCTTACCCTAACTATCCCCTACCGCAGCTTAACTCTAACCATCCCCTACCGCAGCCTAACCCTAACCATCTCTCACCATAGCTTAACCCTAACATCCCCCACATCAGCCTAACCCTAACCATCCCCTACCACAGCCTAACCCTAACCCTCCCCTAACACAGCTGAACCCTAACCATCCCCTACCGCAGCCTAACCCTAACCCTCCCCTAACACAGCTGAACCCTAACCATGCCCTACCGCAGCCTAACCCTAACCCTCCCCTACCACAGCTGAACCCTAACCATGCCCTACCGCAGCCTAACCCTAACCCTCCCCTACCACAGCTGAACCCTAACCATCCCCTACCGCAGCCTAACCCTAACCCTCCCCTAACACAGCTGAACCCTAACCATGCCCTACCGCAGCCTAACCCTAACCCTCCCCTACCACAGCTGAACCCTAACCATGCCCTACCGCAGCCTAACCCTAACCCTCCCCTACCACAGCTGAACCCTAACCATGCCCTACCGCAGCCTAACCCTAACCCTCCCCTACCACAGCTGAACCCTAACCATGCCCTACCGCAGCCTAACCCTAACCCTCCCCTACCACAGCTGAACCCTAACCATGCCCTACCGCAGCCTAACCCTAACCCTCCCCTACCACAGCTGAACCCTGACCATGCCCTACCGCAGCCTAACCCTAACCATCCTGTACCACAGTCTAACTCTAACTATCCCCTACCACAGCCTAAGCCTAACCATCCCCTACCACAGCCTAAGCCTAACCATCCCCTACCACAGCCTAAGCCTAACCATTCATTACTGCAGCATAACCCTAACCATCTCCTACTGCAGCCTAACCCTAACCACCCCCTACTGCAGCCTAACCTTAACCATGTCCTACCACAGCCTAACCCTAAACTTCCCTTCCCATAATCTAATCCTAACATCTCCTACCACAGACTAACCCTAATCCCCATAGTTTAACCCTTCCCCCCCCCCCCCGTGTCTAAACCCACCTCCTCCCTCACTTACAGGTGGGATGGGTATTCTATTTTTTAAGGTTCTTTTCATTTTCAAGGTTACCTAGGTCTGTGAAGGAGGTGACCCCAAGATGGTGCGAATGGTGCAGACACTCATCAGCAAGGGCACCTAGAAGGGACCCTGTTATTTGCAGTGGACTGTGGCCATAAACAGTTGGACTGTTATTATATTATTATTATTATTAATATTATTATTCCCGTTATTATTTGTAATATTATATGATAACGAGGACGATGATTCTTGGTGTTGCTATAATTGCTAATAATAAGAAATAATATATACAGGCATATTATTTGCATCCATCAACATATGATACTGTTTAATACAAGATTTTTTTTAGAGCTGTGTAAAGATTGGGAACCGACCTTCCACGCTACTATAGCACACAGCCAAACTCCGCAATATGCACCGGGAGGTGTCTCTGTGCCACTTACAATTAAGATTTAAAATACAGGTTGATTTTTAGCTGTCTTTGTCATTCCATAGAATGCACTGCAGACACAGGTGTGACACATTATAAGACTATAATAACACAATATATCCCCCCCTCCCCCTCATCACTGTGATAATGTGAGTTTGGTGTGTGCTTTCTTCATACTCTCCACAGCCAAAATTAAACCAGAGCCTTCATTACTCGTTCCCAGGGAGCCTGGTTTTCCATGGCGTTCTTTCCTTCCCTTAAATTTCATACACAGTAAAGGGATTAAAGAAAGTTTCAGTTCTCAAATCGCATGATGATTTTCCCACAGAGTAGAAGCCACACAGCACTGACTGTATACAGTGTATATTACGGGTGTGGTATAGGGTTCCGACAGTTGGGATCCCGACAGTCATTAGCCCGAAGCCGGGATCCCGACTGGCCGGATTCAGACACATGGCGAGTGCATCAAAGCCCCTTTGCGGGGTCACTGCGCTTGCCACCTATTCTATTCTCCCTCTATGGAGGTTGTGGACCCCCAGGAGGGAGAATAGCCAGTGGCCATCGGGAACCGACTGTCGGGACCCCGTCCGGCAACTATATATTACCCCCATAGCCCACGTTCCCTTTATATGGACAGAAAATGCAGCTATTGCATTGGTAATTTTGAGCTAATTAGGACCTCTCCATACTGTATTTAGTTAATGTGGTCCTAATATCTTTAGGGGTACACTCAGAGAAGGTGTACAAAGTTGTAATAGGTCAGTGACCTATTATGCTACAGCCATTGATCTTAAGTTCCTTATAAAACACTTTTTAAGGCTTGGAAATTCCATCAGAACACATGCAGCAAGCTTTTCACCATTCATTTTTTAGAAGGGGGAAGACCTCTCTTGCTGGTCAAACAAGTTTATTTTCTGGCAATTTGGTTTTGCTACACTCAATCCATATCTGCAAACAATGGCAAGTAGCAGATCGGAACAGAGGCCTGGCCATATTATGGAGTGAGCGTATCAGCACACACCTTGGAACATTCCTATTGGCAACAAGCGCTAGGCTGACACTTAACTGCCTATCACCATTTAACTTCCGCTATGCAGTGAATGGACATATCTCTCCAAATTATAAAATAACATGTACAGTTTATCAACCAAGCACTGCATCGCCAGAGACTGCCAATTTTGTGACTGAAGTGCTTGGTTTGTTTGGGCCCCCACAAAACAAACTAACAATGGGCAGTTAAAAGTATTGTTAATTATAAACTGACAGCAGCAAACAACTCTCTGGCACCTGCTGTGAAATAGTAGTGATTGCTGTAACCCACAATAGCCAACACGGGGATGATGATGTTTTTGCTTATTTTGGAAAACGAGCCTGGTGGAAAAACCAGAGCTCGGTCTCGAATTCCTTCAGAGTTGTGAAATTCAGATGGGCTCAAATCTGTAGAGGAACTCCGCACAGTAATAACCACTGTAAACTACTCCATACAGATGTAACTAACTCCACACAGGTGTAGCCAATGCCACACAGGTGTAACAATGCCCACAGATGTAACTAGCCAAGGCCACACAAGTGTAACCATATACTTGTAACAAACTCCACTCATGTGTAACCAACAACACACATGTATAACTATTGCCACAGAGGTGTAACTAACTCCACATATGTGTAACAAACTATACAAACAGGTGTTAACATTGCCACACAGGTGAAACAATCTCCACACAGGTGTAACCAACTCCACACAGGTGTAACCAACTCCACACAGGTGAAACAATCTCCACACAGGTGTAACCAACTCCATAGAGGTGTAACCAACTCCACACTAGTGTAACCAACTCCACACTAGTGTAACCAACTCCACACAGGTGTAACCAATTCCACACAGGTGTAAGCACCGGTGTAACTAGGGGCCTTATTCTGGTTCACTCTCAGAGGCAAATTCCTTCTGAAATGTACAAAACCATGAGCACTGCAGGTGGGGCAGATGTAACTTGTACAAGAGAATTCAATTTGGGTGGGGCTTTACTTCAAAGTGAGATCTATATTGCAGTGTAAAAATAAAGCAGTCAGTATTTTCCCAGCACAGAAACAAAATAAGTCACCCAAATCTAATTCTCTATGCACATGTTACATCTGCCCCACTTGCAGTGCACATGGTTTTGTCCATTTGAGAAGGAATTTGCCTCTGAGCGTGAACCAGAATAAGGCCCTAACTACACGAAGGTGTAACGAATGCCACACTGGTGTAAACAACTCCACACATATGTAAGCACTGCCACAAAGGTGTAACAAATTCCACACAGGTGTAAGCACTCCACAAAGGATTACCTCCAAACAGGTTTTAGCACTGCCACACAGTTGTAAACCACTCCAGACAGGTATAAGCCCTGCCACACAGGTGTACCTAACTCTACAAGAGTGTAAGAAATGCCACACAGGTGTAACCAACTCCACACATATGTAATCATTGCCACACAGGTGAAACTATCTCCACAGAGGTGTAACCACTGCTACACAGGTGTATCCAACTACACTCAGGTATAACAAATGCCACCCAGGTGTAAACAACTCCACACAGGTGTAACCACTGCCATACAGGTGTAACTTACTCCACACAGGTGTAAGCAGTGCCACACAGGTGTAATCACTCAATACAGGTATGACCCCTGCCACACAGGTGTAACTTACTCCACACAGGTTTATGCACTGCCACCATACTTGCATACCTGACCCTCTCCATGCGGGAGAAAAACGGGACTTCCCTGGTAATGTATGATTGCCATCACCTGTGGTGAAACACCTTTACCTAGCTCCCCACAAGTGATGGCAATCATACATTACCAGGGAAGTCCAGAAACAGAGCATTTTCTCCCGCATGGAGAGGGTCAGGTAGGCAAGTATGACTGCCACACAGGTGTAGTCCACTCCACTCAGGTGTAACAAATGCCACATAGGTGTAAACAACTCCACACAGGTGTAACCACTGCCATACAGGTGTAACAAACTCAACACAGGTGGAGTTACACTGACATACAGGTGTAACTTACTCCACACATATGTAACCACTGCCATACAGGTGTAACCAACTCCACACAGGTGGAATCACTCAATACAGGTATAACCACTGCCACACAGGTGTAACTTACTCCACACAGGTGTATGCACTGCCACACAGGTGTAGCCCACTCCACTCAGGTTTAACAAATGCCACAAAGGTGTAAACAACTCCACACAGGTGTAACCACTGCCATACAGGTGTAAACAACTCCACACAGGTGTAAATAACTTCAAACAGGTGTACCACTGCCATACAGGTGTAACTAACACCACACATGGGTAAGGACTGCCACATAGTTGTAACCAACTCCACACAGGTGTAACAACTCAAAAAAGGTGTAACACTGCCATAACGGTGTATGCGACGCCACACCGGAGTTAAGCCCAGTATACACTAAACGACTAGGGGTATCGCCCATATAATTAACCATATGGGTGGTGCCGCTGGTCAAATGATATTGAGTGTAGACAATGAACATTCTTAAGGTGCCCATACACGTCCCGATGTGGGCGTGCATTTTCACCTTAACTAGCACGCAGCACATACTTTTTGTACTGTGCGATGAAGTGCCGTGGGAACGAGCATCTCAAAGCAAACATCGCACCACCACTATCGGAGCGTGTATGGGCTGCTTTAGAAAGATATCACTCTAAAGCAGGGGTGGGGAACCTCAGGCCCTGGGGCCGTATGCGGCCCCCGTAGCCTTCTGAGTGGCCCTCCCACCCACCAGGTGGCTTTGCCGGGAGTCAAGTAAAGGGGAATTCTGGCGAGAGGTCGGTAGTTCTCGCAAGATTCCTCCTAATAAACAGCAACTGGAGACTGTCAGTCCTATTCAGAGGCAGCCGCCGAAGCGTGGGACGGCTGCAGCAGGACAATTTGTAAGAGACATTTTTACATATGGCCCCCGAAGGATTTTTTTCCCCATACAAACGGCCCTTGGCACAAAAAAGGTTCCCCACCCCTGCTCTAAAGGACCAAAAGTCTCGTAGTGTGTATGAAGCCTAACATCTGCCCCATATTATCCACCACTAGAAATAATGATAGTTTATAAATATGTTGCAGTTTGTAGTATTGTAGAGTGAACCTTGCAGCTCAGTGTCTGTAATGAGACTGTAATTATTCCTTCCGCACCCCTCCCCTACCAGCCGCAGCACCGGGCTGTGATAGAGGCATCTTGCCGATATTATAATAGGCTGAATTAAAACCTCACTTCCAGATCTTGGTTTGGAAAGTATTGTGTTACCAAGTTGTGCATCTTATTAGTTAATTTTGTGTACACTAATACAATGTGAAAGTTGTTGTTTGAATGAAACCAATATACCATACCTGGTTTTGATCAAAATGGAATCGTGAATTTGCATGGGAATGTTTTGCATCTGCTCCAATTAGGGTTTGATTTCTACATCTTATACGATGCTTTGAGTTCTGTTTTAGGTCATGAATAGGATATTGTTTGAGCTGTAGTAAGTTACAGACCTATTAAATGGCAATAAGGCGGGGGGGGGGGGACTATGTTACATTAACGGGGATTCATGTTCTTAATTAAACAGAATGTTTTATTTTCCTTATATGGTAATTAGTCTATATTCTCCTTTCTTCTAAATATTGATTCAAATGTACAGGGCTTGATTCTCAGTCGATGACGTAAGCAGTTGGCCGATGTTTTACATCTGTGCATATGTCTGAGTCCACACTGCGTGTATGCCGATTGTCAGTCTTAGGGGTTGCAGCACATCATCTGAGGCAGGGCCCATGAATTTTAGTGGGTGCTACTACAATCAAATAGGAGGATGTTGAAGCCGTTTAGGAGGCCATGCTCAGATAGGGAACCTGCATCTACCAGAGGGATGTTGTAAGTTTTGATGGTGGCATCTGATGGCACGTCCAATGGTGAGGGCTGGCTTTACCATAAGGCAGCTGCCTAGGGTGCTGTGATTTAGGGGGGGCACTGAGACTGTAAGTCCAGATGGTGGCTGTGGAACTTCTAAGACACCACCTTACCACTTTCACTCAAAGGTCTGGAAAGTGGGCATTAGTGACATGTTGTTCATCGGAACTGAACACCCCTTCCCTCCTTGGGAAATGGCTTGCTCTGCTGTAAAACTTGTGAAATGTCAATCAGCCTGCTTTGAATTGGGTATGGTTGCTAGGCAGACACTATGAAGTTTGACATACATTAGGTTGACCAGTAAAGGTTATGAAATTATTTATGTGATAGTCTTCAGGCGGTGAGATAAAAAGGAGTATTTTTAATGAGGTACATCAGTACAAATGATGTAAAAATATAAAAAAATGTAAAGAGAAAAATATATACAGAGGTGGACAAACTTCTTACCCCGAGGGGCAATTGGAGCATGGAGTAGTCCAGTGGAGTAGTCCAGACTATGCAAAAGGTAAAGAAGAAGGGCCAATAAGGACTTCAAAAGGTGACGAAGAGCCAATAAGGGCTTCAAAAGGTGAAGAAGCGCCAATAAGGGCTTCAAAGGGTAAAGAGGACCGATAAGGGCTCGAAACGCGTCAATGTTGTAAATTTATCTTCATTGCTGGACTCACTCTCATCCTGTGCATGCAATTTGGAGCCTGGCAGGGCGCATAGTCCGGACTGCTCCCCTGCCCTCTCCACCATCCCGCAGGTTCCAATTGCCCCTCGGGGTAAGTTTTTCCATCTTTTGTATATATTTTTCTCTTTACATTTTTTTTAATATTTTTTCCATCATTTGTATTCATTTTATTCATCCTTTTTATCTCAGAGCCTGAAATCTATAACAAAAAATATTTTCACGCTATTTCACCTATGGTATGAGCAGGGCTATTTTTCAGCAGGCTCCAGCAGGAACTGAGGCCCTTATTCTAGTTCACTCTTTCTGACAAAATATTTCTTAGATGGACAAAACCATGTGCACTGCAGGTGAGGCAGGTGTAAAACCCCACCCAAATCTAGGGCCTTATTCTGGTCGATGCGTAAATTTCCGAATTCTTTCGGATGACGTTTTTTAGCCGTCTGCGCATACGTGGGCAACGCTATGCGCATGTGCCATGCACGGTCTCAGTACTCGTTCTCACTAATACCGTACAGAAATGTGCACCGCATTCACTAGGGAAATATGGGCGTAATATGGGCGTCATTCGGAACTACACAGGGGGGTAGTTTCAAAGTGGGCTAAACTGGGCGTAAACATGGGCGTATACGAGGGAGTGCACTAATTCTGGTAGGCGTGCATTCGGACAGAACACCGACTGCAAACGAACCAAAAGGCTGAAAATATGCGGTCTCCATAAGCAAGTATTGCTTTGCGGACACCACTCGGTCATGCGCTAGGCATTCGGATCGCCCAATTAGTACTGCCGCACCTGAACCAATGTAAATAGTTTAAAATATTTATCACTTCCAAAAGGTAAATACTGTATATAGATGTATGTTATTGTAGTGTGCACATCCTTGCAAGACACAAATGTAATATTATTGTACAGCAAATAACATTATCCAAAAAACTAAATACACACACACACACACTGTGTTTATAACTGTTGGTAAGCGAGCTTTAGTATGTGTTAGTAATAGTTTTGCGGAAATACACCGCATCAGTGTGTACGGCCAGCTTCCCGTCCGTTCTGACGCTGTAAGACCGTGCAGAATCTGTGTGACCACCGCACACGCAAGTTTTGGATGTAGTCCGTAAACACGCCCTCTTCTTAAAGAGTGAGTCCGTCCGAATGCGGATGACCTGTGGGCGTTTCTTCTTACAATGTCCGCACAGCGTGGCGTGAGGTCCGCTCCGAAAGAATTTGGAAATTTACGCACCAACCAGAATAACCTCCCTAATTATCTCTGCACAAGTAACACCTGCACATGGTTTTGTCCATCTAAGAGATATTTTGTCAGAAAGAGTGAACTAGAATAAGGGCCTCAGTTCCTGCTGGAGCCTACTGAAAAATAGCCCTGGGTATGAGGGAGACCTAATGTGAGTGACAAAAAGGCTGCAGAGGAAGCGCTGGTTAAATATATGATGCATATTCGATCTCCGTCAGCATGGCGGGGGGGATCTTTTTCCTGCCTGTCTCTGCTTATGGGAGATGGGCAGGGAGTGGGGGGAGCTGGTGAGGCTGCGGGAAGGTCCAGGGGACCAGCAGTGTGCAGCAGAGGGCTTCCGATGGAACGGGGTGTGCGAGCGTCTCGTGTGCGCGCCCCCTTCTGTCAGCTGGCGGATAGCGATTCTATATACCCTCATACTAAAAGAGGAGGGGATAGATTCCTAAAACTTTGTAGACAAGAAACATTTTAGATGTTTAAAATGAACTCAATATATCCAGAACTTAACAAGACAGTATAATTAAACAACATAGTCTGATATGTCACAATATTAGTGTGGTTATAATTCTCTAACTTTTATATTTCATATTTTCTGTTATCTGTATGTTCTCTGCTCTCTCTCTGAATGTATGTTCAGATATAAAGAAAACTCAGATATAATGACATCGATACAAACAAAAAAGAATTGTGAAGCTGATAAACAGTTAGGCGCAAAAAAATATACTTAGAAATACAATATATTGTACGTACCAAACTCACGATTGTCTACGCTGGTGTGAAGCTTATAAGCTTCACACCAGCGTAGACAAACGTGAGTTTGGTACGCATTCTTCACTTTGGTTTATCTTTGATTAAGATACACCTGCTTCATAGATACAGAAAAATTGAATCACATATTGTACACAGTTTAAAATATCTTTATTGTTTTGTTTATTTCTTCGGATTATCACGAAAATTCACATCGGCAACGGGCAAAAAACGGTCCGGACCCCAATATCACCAAAAAGGGACACTATCAACAAAGGAGGACCATATCCTATTGTATTTCTAAGTATATTTTTTTACACCTAACTGTTTATCAGCTTCACAATTCTTTTTTGTTTGTATGGTAATTTAAGTGTGGGTGACACTTACGTGAGTTGTAACATCAGGGCGGCATAGCGCCATATATTATTCTGTCATCTCCATTTGTCTAGTTTTATAATGACATCGATGCTTGCTGTTCAATTATACAATCCATCTCTGTGAATGTATTAATTCAAACATATAGCTAAATAATTATCTCTGAAATGTAATTGCATTCTGATGCTTTCAACTGTATGTAAAAAATGCTTAATACATTAAGTCTCTTATTAATGGAAATATCGTAATTGTATGTAAACAATCTTCCTGAAGCAGCGGTGCCCTATTGGTGGCAATAGGGCAGGTAAATTTAGTATATGAGAATTAGTCAAATGTATAACTCTAACCCAGCGATCTAGAGGTTTATCATTCTCCTCCAGGGCCGGTGCAAGGCATCTAGGCGCCCTAGGCAAACCTACAGGATACCGCCCCCCCCCCCCCCCCAAAAAAAAAAAAAAAACCTTGCACCACAACACTTCCCCTGCCACTGAGCAAACTGGGATGCTCTGTGTGACTAACCTTACATTTATAGACTGTTATTTTTAATTACACAAAAGTGTGTAAGAATCAGGACATTTCCCATAGCCTATATCATATAGGCTATGGGGATTGTCCTGATTCTTACATCCTTTTGTGACATTAAAAATAACAGTCTATAAATACAAGGTTTGTATAGGCTATATATATATATATATCAGTGTGAAGATATGACACAGTGACTGGGTTATTATGTTATTATAAATTGTGTGTACAGTACTGTACAGCCAGGCTCAGCAGCCAGGCAGCACTGACTGGAGCCAGGACAGCGGATTGCTGGGCGGGCGGGTGGCTTGGAGGGGGGCGGGCGGCGGCTCCTCCACCCGCCGGAGATTGCCGTGTGTGCCTGGCTGGTGTCAGTCCAGCACACCCGGGGGGGAGCGGATTGCTGGGCGGGCGGGTGGCTTGGAGGGGGGCGGGCGGCGGCTCCTCCACCCGCCGGAGATTGCCGTGTGTGCCCGGCTGGTGTCAGTCCAGCACACCGGGGGGGAGCGGATTGCTGGGCGGGCGGGTGGCTTGGAGGGGGCGGGCGGCGGCTCCTCCACCCGCCGGAGATTTCCGTGTGTGCGCGGCTGGTGTCAGTCCAGCACACCGGGGGGGAGCGGATTGCTGGGCGGGCGGGTGGCTTGGAGGGGGCGGGCGGCGGCTCCTCCACCCGCCGGAGATTTCCGTGTGTGCCCGGCTGGTGTCAGTCCAGCACACCAGGGGGGAGCGAATTGCGGCTGACTTAGCTGGCGGTTGCTGGGGTGGTCGCCACACGCCGCCGGACATTGCTGCTGGATAGGGACTGCGACTGTCAGTGAGACAGCAAGTTTATGGGCGGGCTCCAGCGGAGGGGGAGAAGGGGGATTTGGGAAATCACTCACCGCTTGTTGATCGCTGCAGGCAGCTTCCAGCTCCTTCCGTCGGCTCTCCTCTGCGGTAGCTTCCTTCCTGCTGGCCGGCTGCAGCTCACTACCGCCCTCCAGTGGCCGGCGCCCTAGGCAAATGCCTAAACCTGCCTAGTGGTGGCGCCGGCCCTGTTCTCCTCCTATAAACATTTCACAGCCAACGGGCGCCGCTCTTTTAGGAAGCCTTCAGCGATGTGTCAAAATCAAAAATTACACAAGTGTTTCCAATCAGGCATTGTGCGCTCCAATAGACGGATGCGTGTACTCTGATGGTGGTGCGTTCCGGAAGTCGGAAGCACCATGCGTTACAAGGGACGGAAGTGCGTCATTGGAGCGCACAAACACGGAAGTAAAAGCGGAAACTACCGCGATTATATCATAAGAGAAAACTCATTTTTCTCTAATTTTCTAAGATCGTTTCCATAAATAAATGCAAGCGATCTTTACTGGTCTGTCTCCTGTTCTCATTTATTTTATTTGAATAAGGTTTTTTTGAAAAATGTTCTTAATTAACTGGGATTGCCTAGCTCATGTGTTAGTAATTGCTTATTACTAAGGGTATATAAACCCAAGATGGCCACACCACTCTATCACTTTGAAAAAGCTGACAGAGTTCAGTGAAACGCGTTGGTGGCGTTGGCACAGTGAGCAGTAATCTGGTGGCACATTGAAAAGACCCCTGATTGGAGCAACGCTATTCTGAAATATCTACCTCAATTTGGCTGGTTTCTAAGACATCTACCTCATCTTGGCAAGTAACAAACTGGATATCGTTTGGCACAGCAAATATCTACATCACACCACGTTTTGGGAAGCCCCACAAGGTCCGTGATCATCCTCCAGCGGCCCCATACCACCATTGCACATCCGCATCATAGTGAGGACTCTGGACCCAACCTGGAAAAATCCCTTTAACTGGTGAGACAAAAAAGCTGCTAACCCAGTTTACTAAGCCTTCTAAGAGGACTTTATACCAGAAAGACTCCTCCAATCTCTTTCAGGCTCACACCATAACTGCTCACTACCCTAATTGTTTTTAAAGTATTGTATTTTAGAATATGTATTAAATAAATTGTTATTTTGTAGGCAATCCCATTTTATATCATTTATTAATTTATGTTTTAGAATTATTAGCGTTGCTTCCTTGTGTATATACAGGTTGAGTATCCCCTATACGAAATGCTCAGGACCTCCCAGGAATGCATTGCGCGAGTGTGCGCGCGCACCGGTGACGTCACCGGCGCGCGCGCACACTCGCGCAATGCATTCCTGGGACCGCTGGAGACCCTGGAGAAGATGCCTGAGGCCTGCTGTGGACGCCCGGGGACTTGGTAAGTATGAAAAGAGGGTTAGGGGGGTTAAAAAAAAAAAAATTCTAATGATTCCAAAAACCACGCTTTTTGGTATAATTCGGATAAGGGATGTCCGGATACAGGATACTCAACCTGTATTGTGTTTTGTCCCCTTTAATGTCCACTATAAACCTTATCCAAGCAGCAGCTTCTTGTGCAAAGAGGCAACCCATACCAGCGCCTAGTTCTCTTATCATTTTTGATAGAAATTCAGTTAATTGAAAGCCTTCAATATTGCTTCTGAGGCTGACTCCCCCTCCTAGCAGGACCATGGACTTCACACATTTTTTTATTCTAAACATAATGTATATATATATATATATATATATATATACATACATATATAAGGTGATGGTGGTGGTGGTGGGGGGGGGGGTGCACTAGTATTTTTCTCGCCTCCTAGCACCGGGGACGAACTTACGCCACTGCTAGTAACCGTATTCACGGTGGAGCCCCTGAATAGCTGCCCCCTGTAATGCGTTACACTAAAAAAAATGGCCCTCATCTACACAAAACCTAACACCTTAACCCACTAGAACCTGACACGTATGAACAGCTCCATTAAACACACTTAAATAAATAAAATCGATGTCTTATTAATCTTACTACAGAACTTAATATTTGTCAAGCTGTTCAAATCTACAGCAGCTTTTGAAGAATGTGAAATAAACAATGCGGTTTTAAGTGTTTAACCTTTTAAACTATTCCAAGTATGAGGACCTGGGGTTACGCGCAGCTAATAGATGTATTTGTGATTTCTGAGGGATGGAGGGAAAGAAAACATGTAAAATATTAGACTGGTTTATAAATAGCAAAAGCCAAAGAGTTGGAACTGTTACATTCTGCTCAGATGTTTAAAGCCTGATACAGGATCCAGATGATTTCTGCAGACGATTCCTATTTGTTCTTACAGAAAGCCAAGCAGACATGGAAGGGGGAGGTATAGAAGGTAACGTTATATAACCACCTTCTATGTTCCTATGTGCAGAGGCGGTTCACAGTTTGAAACAGTTTTAAAATAACTTATTACTGTCATTTCCAATAATTGGTATACAACTTATAAACCCGTAATACGCTACAGTACATAAAAGGTTTTCTAACACATACTGTAGGAATGCTTCAATATAGCTAATCCCAGATTCTGGGTATATAGGGGCAGATGTATTAAGCCTTGCGAAGAGATAAACTGGAGATAAGGTGGAGAAAAAGTGGAAGGAGAAAACGCACCAGCCAATCAGCAGTGTTTGAAATATGACAGTTGGAAGTTGATTGGCTGGTGCGTTATCTCCTCCCACTTTATCTCCAGTTTATCTCTTCCCCAGGTTTAATACATCTGCCCCATTATTCCTAATACCCCTTTTACTCCAAAATCCCAGGTCGGGTTGGGAGGTATGGGCATAGGTGCCGATTTATGTTTTTGCTGGTGGGTGCCCATGAAGCCATTACCCAAAAATATAGGGGAGTGGCTTCATGGGGAAGGGGCGTGGTCACACAATAATAACAATTTATATTATCACAGGCCAACTCACGTGTGTCAGGACTGCCATTTATGCCTTGTTTGGTCTGCAGTGCCTATGGTTACACAGAGGTGCTGCTGTTGTTATGTTCATCTGCAGTACCTCTGTTTGGCCTGAGGTGCTGCTGTCATTGTTTGGTCTGCGGTGCTGGTTACACAGAGGTGCTGCTGTTATGTTCACCTTGCAGTACCTCTGTGTGGCCAGATGTGCTGCTATCATTTCTTGGTCTGCAGTACCAATGGGTGGCCAGAGGTGCTGCTGTTGGGTTCTGCCTGCAGAACTGTGGCTTCTGAGAGCAGTTCCAGCTGGTGTAATCAGCTGGACTGGGCTGTTCTCGGAATGCCATTCCCAGCTGCAGCACATATTGATCATTAAGGGGCCTGTCTCTGTGTGCTGCAGCGATTGGTCTGCTCTGGTTTAAAAAACTGCATTTGCCCTGAGCTCAGGGCCAGTGATAGCTTTCTCAGCCATGTCTGTCGGCTGTAGCTGACCTGATACCTGAGTCCTGTTACCGTGTTCCTGTTACCTTGTTCTTGTACCTGGTTCCTGTAACCTGGTTCCTGTACCTGAGTCCTGTTCTGATACCTGTTCCTGATTTATGATCCTGCTAATACAGTAAATTTCATCCATCCTGCCTCCGTTTGTCTGTTCCTCCAGCAAGTACCATTACTTCTAGTTGTGCAGTCCACTGGGACTCCTAATAACGTGCTCCCTGAGGTAGATTGCTGGGGTGCGTGGCTCTGGCAGTCACAGGGTCCCTCCCTCAGATCTGTGCTGCTGGGTACTTGCTGGGCACCTTCTGTAGTCCACTCTCTGCCCCCTTGGTCACTGGGCGCTGGGCCCCGCCAAGTGCTTAGGCAGGTTGTGGGCGCCGCCGTTCAGGTCGCCGGGCGCAGCCTGCTGCTGGGCGGGGCTGTCTAGGTGCTCCCTCTCACCTGTAGCCGCCAGGACTGGAGGTCTGGTGATGCCGGGTGCTGTGGTCAGACGTGGGCTGACGCGGTGATGCGGCTGACGGATATCGTGCGCTGCTGTCGGGTGCCACCGGGACTGGAGCTGCCAATCTCCGCTCCGTCCTTCCTTCTTCTGCGCCGTCTCCTCACATGCTGCCTCCGCTTCCTTCTTCCTTCTCTCCCGCATCACTTCCTCACTTATCCCGCCCCTTTTGAGGACCTGTCTATCAAAGGTCTACAGGGGTTTTATATATATCTCAATACGGCAGCCCATGGGTGCTCATGAATTTCTGTTTGTGCTGAAGCCCTTGAGCACCTACAGAATCGGCGACTATGGGTATGGGCCAATTGGTTCCTGGGTCACCCAAATACACTGACTCGAACATGGGTCTTACCCTAGTTCAACCATTCTCATTACCAGCGATGGATTGCTGGGTCTTTGGACCCAGGTTATATTTTTGGGGACCTGGCAATAATACCTCCTTTCACACTGGCCACCCGGGTGCAGCCTGACCACAATTCACAACAGAAGCAAATTAAAGCTTTTCAACCCAGGAAATTGCTTAAAATCCAGCTTTTTCTGTGGTGTGAAAGGGTCAACACGGGTCTTATATCCCGGCTCACCGAACCCTTTTACACCAAAGAAAATCCTGGGATTTTTAGAAAATTCCCAGGTTGGAAAACTTTAACCCGGGAATTTGATTCTGGTGTGAAAGGGGTATAACGCAGATTATTTGAGCAGTGTAAAATGGGTGGAAGAGGGATAATTTACCCTTAATAAATCAACATTTTATTTGAAAAGAATGATTCTAAAAATTGATGACATTCATCTGTTGCCTTCTTTGGCCAAACATGCACCACTGGTACTTGTTGGAATCCATGGGCAGTCTGTGGGAAAAAGTGGAGAGAGATAGTCATTTTCTTAATCACAGCCTGTAAAATGAAATATACTGATTGGTTGGTGCTTACCTCTCTCCACTTTACCTATTTGCAATGCTTGATACATCTACCCCTTACGGAGAAATGCCTAGCGTATAGCAAATAAATTCTATGAAATAACAGGTAGAATTTTTGTTGCTGGGCAACTGAAAAATGAAAGTACTGTACTGTGAATGTCATTAGTGGGACAGCCTATCACAGGTGGTTCTTCAAGCTGGCTGCTTGTGATTGGCTTGTGGCAAGTGGAGACCCAAGGACTTCCTGTTTTGATCACACATTAATCTGTGTTTGTGATCCCTGGAGCCCAGCAATCGGGTCTCCATCTTCCCGCCCCAGTGCACTGCTTCAAATGCAGCCGTGAGAAGAGGGGGAAATTAATTTGACGGGATGTACTCGCTAGGTTGACAAGAATTAGGTAGACTACTGAATGTCGACATGGGGTCGACACAAGTATTAGGTCGTCATGGGGAAGGTCAACAGTCAAAAGGTCGACATAGGGTTTTTCACTTTACTTTGAGCAGACATGTGCCGACAGGTGGTATTTCATGCCCTACCATCCACTAGGGCGTTGTGGGAGAATAAAATAGTGTGCCGAGCGTTGTGAGGCACCGTGCCCGAAGCATGGCAAGTATAACGGGCCATGTGAGGGGACGCCATGCACTTTTTTTATGCCCATGTCAACTGTGTCAACATTCGGGTAAAAAAAAAGTGAAAAACCCCATGTCCACCTTTTGACTGTCAACCTTCCCCATGTCGATCTAATGCTTGTGTCAACCTAAGGACCCTGTCGATCTAACCCATGTTGACCTTCATGCATATCGACCTTCATTCTTGTCGACCTTCAGTTTTTGAACTAATGCTTGTAGACCTAATGTCTATCCTATGATTATTACTTATTTGACTATCATATGAATCCCCCCTACCCCCAGCCCCCTACCCCTGTGTACAGCGCCACATAAGCTGATACTTACTCAGCTCTGCGATGGCTGTGGCAAGATCGGGACCGCTAATGGGGGGAGATTTAATTGTATCAGAGATTCAGAAAGTGAGAGATTTGGTAAGAAATCTCAAGTTTTTTTAAAGCGGTAATCATTTACACTGCAAAACCAGTTTGATTTTGCAGTGTAAATGATTGCTGCTTTAAAAAAAGTGGAGATTTCTTACCAAATCTCTCACTTTCTGAATCTCTCATCCTGTTAAATCTCACCCTTAATGATAGCGTCCCTCCCTCCCAATGGCTGGGAGCAACCTGCGTTTTCAGGGGCAACCCCACAAACAGCGCCGCCTGTCAATCAGCCAGCGTGCAGCCTCCGATCATAGGCCGTCGCTGGCTGAGATCGCATGGAGGGCTCGCGCATGGGCACTGTGGACCCTGTGCATGCGCGGTTCTCCGATAATCACCAGAGCTGTTAGACCAGGGCTGGGCAACACCGGCCCTCCATATGTTGATGAACTACACATCCCAGCATGCCTTGCATCAGTTTCAGCATGGCCACATAGCAAAACTAATGCAAAGCATCCTGGGATGTGAAGTTCACTAACATCTGGAGGGCCGGTGTTGCCCAGCCCTGTGTTAGACTGAATCAGCCCCTAAGTGAGTGATACGGTTTTAGTGGAAAAACAATTAACAGTTAGTAGGACTCCACGTGTGTAAAATGACCATTCACTTCAATGGCTTATTCATTTCAGTGAAGTTTCAACATGAAATGTATATCCCAATTAAAATGAATGGGTCATTGATTTGAACGAGGGGAAAAAACAGCTTTTTGACAGAAAAACAGTGGGATTGTGCACCGTTCATTCACATAAAGTTAAATGGTCTCTTTCAAGTGTAGCAACATGCTATGAATGGCATAAAATGGCTCAATAACATAATAAAAAGCTACAATGTTATTATAAGCATAAACTTAGATAAATAAATGAAAAGAACAATTTTTGTTCCCTTCAAATATTAATAAATCTATAAAAATAGCCTTAAAAAGTGGGCAAGTAATAATGATGCATCATAATGGGGACATCAGGTTTGGAGTATAACTCTCTCTTTCTGCCCCTTTCATACTACGGGAGAAATTTACTAAGATGGGAGTTCTATTTCACTTGGGATGTTGCTACGGGCAACCAATCAGATACTATCTATTATCTTCTAGAAGGTGCTTATTAAATAAGAAGTAGATTCTAATTGGTTGCCCATAGAAACATGCCATGTTCGATAGAATTCCTATCGTAGTAAATTTCCTCCTACATCTTTTCCACAGCTAAAAAGACTCTTCATCTCGTGTCAAAATGGCAACTGCAGGGTCATCTTTAGTATGTGTACAGTTAAACTTTTTTTATACTTAGCACCAACATATTTCTTTGTTCTGAATATATTTTCTGTATTTAATACAACCCGCACTTTAAAAAAAAAAAAATGGAAGTTTTCCCAGTGTCATGGAGTACTTTCGCTTAACCCAGGGCTGGGCAACACCGGCCCGCCAGATGTTGATGAACTACACATCCCAGCATGCCTGGCATCAGTTTCAGCATGGCCACATAGCAAAACTAATGCAAAGCATCCTGGGATGTGTAGTTCACTAACATCTGGAGGGCCGGTGTTGCCCAGCCCTGGCTTAACCCTGTACGTCACAATGGCGTTACCATATATAAAAAAACAAACAAAAAAAAACATTTATTACGGGAAGAGATATTGGAAAGTGTTTAGAAAATAAATATTATTTTCTGGGTATAAATAAATTAATGTAATGCTGTGTACACACGGTCCGATTTCCTTTCCGATGTTGAGGATATAGTCAACATCGGATCGGCATCGGATCAACATCGGATGCAGATCGCAAGGGTTTTAACCCTTGCGATCCCGATCCGATCCCGATGCGCGTTCATGTATCGGAAGCCAGAAAGTCTTGGCTGCCTTGTCTATATAGTGCAGATCTGCACTATATAGTCAAGATAGGATGCAAATCGGATGTGCCTTAAGATCCTATCCACGATCCTATCTGATCAGATCGTGGATAGGATCTTAAGGCACATCTAATGTGTGTACACACCATAAGCCTTTTTGTTTTCTTTCATCTAAAGTGCGCTACTAGATCATGCTTGTGACAGACTCCTGCGTGCAATAAGAAGCGATGCACAGACGCTTCCAAAGCACTAAGTAATGCTTTGTTGTTCCGGATACTCGTCAACCTGTCACAGGTATAAAATAAGCTGTCATATAATTGTAAATTAATGTAAGTAAATAAGAAATATACACTTTTCACTGTATAACAGAAGGAGGGTGTCTGATCAATAGCTACGATATCAAATACCAAATAATGGCGTATCCTTTGTAATTTAAAAAAAAAAAAATCATATTTCCCCAAAGTACTCACTGATTGTCGTTTCATTTCCAGTAACATCTTTCCAAATTGCTGCTTTTGCATGGTATAAGTGTGAAGCAAAGCACTTAAAAGAATATAAATTCTGCAGTAAAAATATGATTGTTAAAATCGCCTGAAGACTGCTTAATTTTGTCACAGTATTAAAGACATTGCGAACTGAAGTGCTGCCTATAAGGATCATATTTAAAAAACAGTGATATTCTTGTTATCATTCTTTACTAATCCTAAATGGTGCACTTACCAATCAGTCTCTTTTTTAAACATATGGCAGGAGTTAATTGGTTGGAGCGCCATTTCAGATCAGTAACGATTAACAAGAATATCACTTGTCATTAAATATTCCCCATAACATCTTCAAAAATATCACTCTCTATTTTTGGCTAGTCAATGTACAGTGCACTACTACAATAGATTGGAAAACACAATAAGAATGTATTGTTAAATGTACGGACCCCCATCATCATGTTTTGACTTTGATTTTGGTTAAACCACCCTGAAGTGTTATGGTTTAGATTCAGATTTTGGTTTGGTGTAAAATCGGTTAAAAAAAAATCAACAATTTTTGTTAAAAAAATTGATTCAAAACAACTAAAATAATTTAATTTGTGTTATAATTTATGTTATCTTAAAATTCGACTTCTGAACTGAGGACTTGGTTCAGATTGCATTATCTTCGGTGATCCGAAATGGGATGTGGTTCAGTTAAGATCCACAAAATTATGTGGATTCGGATTTCTGTAAAAACGACCCGAACATCTCTTGTTAAAACAGGTGTTAGCTTTCATGTATTTGTATCTGCTTCCCCAGCATTTGTGTGTGAATGATCCATAAATTTTGGGGTTCATAAAGTGCACTGGACCAGTGCACTGGCTAATGAATAGAGACAGGAGCCTTACCATGAGGTGGGAGAATACGTGCTTAGAAAGTGCAGGGTTATAGAACAGGGTGGTGTTACAGGAGGCTGGTGTCCCATCCTCCTGTGGTGCACCCTCTATCTGCATAGCTAGGTGTGCTCTTCTTCTTCCCCGTAGGCAATGTTGACCTTATCAAATGCCGGATGCCAATGTGCCCACCGGCTTGGTCCACAGTGCCTCTGCAGCTACCCGACTTCCGGGAATGGCGGTATTGTTGGATGCCGCTCTCCAGTGGTCTCATTGGTCTATACAACCTCAGATAACTGTCACACTAGCGCAAGTCTCTATCACCAATTAGTTATGTTTGAAAAATGACATTTAGGAACTGATTGACTGGTACATTTCTTCTGATTTGTTAATAAGTGTGTGTGTGTATTTGTGTATTTATATATATATATATATATATATATATATATATATATATATATATACATATATATTAGACTAAGCCCTTCACCCATGTTTAGCCTTCAGATATGGAAATGTATCTAATATTTTCTGGAGGTCTTGTTCCACTTTAACAGATTTTCACTTGCTGGATTTATTTTGTTTTGCAATGATGTTATGTTCCTGTACGCGCTCCTTCATAATCAGAATGATTGTGTATACACCATTAAGAATGCTAACTGCTGACATGCACACAATAAGCCTTCACAGGATCAGTGGGAAGCCTGTCTACCCAGGTGTGTGATAAAGTCTTCGCCAATGAACAAACCTTTAGTCTCTTCGGCTATTGTTTGGCTTCCTACGAAACCTTTTCATGGGCTTATGTAGAGCAAAGAGAAAGCCTAGGGGATTTTTTTTTATTTTATTTGTCCACCTTGGCATGTTGAAAAGATATGACATCTGAGACGGACTGCGGAGTGACTTGGTGGGAAGAGAGGGTTATGCATTACTACCTACCGCAGAATTTGATGAGTCTGATACAATATGGAAAATCGGATACACCCGGCAAGGTCTCCTGGCAGGATTGAATTTAGGCTTCTCTGAGAAATTAGGTATCAATGTTTAATTAACAGGTGTTTGTGATACGAATGGAGATAGGTAATATATCTGGGGATCCGGGTTGCAAATTAGGTTTTGTAATATTCTCTGCGGTTCTAGATTTTCATTCTTCTACCTTGGTGGCAAACATTTAATCCACAGACCTCCAGGCTTTAATGTTCATCCTATTTGACAGTCTGGGTGACATTCTATGATCTGCGCTAAATGCGCATGTTTAATTCGCACACTATATCGCCGCAAATCGCATTTTTCTAACTCGCACTTTTCAGTCCAAATTCGATTATTTAATGTGATGCGCATTTGAGGCTGAAAAGTGCGAAGAGTTGCGATTTGCGGCGAATTTTAGTCTTAAAAAAGTGCGATTTTTAGTCTTAAAAAAGTGTGATTTTTAGTCCGAAAAACGCGCCATTTCTTCCGCTGGTCATGTGCGAGTTTTGGACCAACCGGAGTGCGATTTTACAAACCTGTCTCCGCATGACTAAGAACCCCCAAACCTATTGGCCCACCTATGTCCCCTCCATTATGCATCACACCCCCTATATAAAGGGCCATTGGCGCCATTTCACTCTTTGATAGGAAGTAAGGAGCATGGAGAGGAGCAGTGGAAGCGTTTGTGCAGGAAGAGGAGTTGGTGGCAGAGGGAGCAGTGGCAGAGGGAGCAGTGGCAGAGGGAGCAGTGGCAGCAGCCAGACAAGTGGGAGAGGCAGCAGTGTGGCAGGCAGCATGGCCACAGCAAGGCCAGCCTCAGCTCAGACCCTGGCCGTCCAGCCCCAGCAGGAGGAGGTGGAGGATCCGCTGGCATCCCCATCCTACAGCCAAGCCCTAGACCATACCCCACACCAGCTGCAGGAGGGCCACATGTCAGAGGTGGAGGAAGATGCTGGTGAGGAGGAGGAAGACACTGCCATGGAGGAGGAGGAGGGTGACATGGCTGGTGCAGAAAATGAGGAGGAGGAGGAGGAGGTGGTGGTAGCTGGTCGCACCAAAAGTGGCCGCATGGTCAGGTTTTCCTATGAGGAAAATGTGGCACTTGTGAGGGCTATCATGCCAGTGTACGAGAGGCTGCTTGGCAAAACCAACTACAAGACCACTGCCCACTGGTAAGTGTGACCCCATGCAAACTGTAACATACATGCCAATGTATTATATGTGTAATGTGCACTTGTATTGTAATGCTTTGTAAAGTGCTGCTGTGGAACTACATAGCCCAGCAAGGTCATGCAGAAGAAAATGGCTGCTCCTGCTTTGAAATTGCTGATAATGCTGGCCCTTGTAGTTCCACAACTAATCTGATTGATTATGAGTGTACCATTCTGTGCAGCAGACTACCATCTATGTGTACAAAAACCCTGTGGTGTACTGGAGGTTTAGCTGGCATGCCTACATACCACCGAATATCCTATACTTGGCATGTGTACACTAGTTTACTACTAAGTCTGAAATGAAAGATTTGACTGAAAACTAAACAAAGGGTGGTCCAGATATAATGCTGCCCTTTTCTATTGGGTATTGTCCATTATTGTGAATTCACTGCATGTTTTCTGAAAATGCATATCCATTGCAAGGTCCATAATGCCTGGCCATCTTTCCTTGTACAGATTGTCCGTCCCGAAGTGCTGCAGCATCTAAGAGAAGAAGGCCCGTTGCTGCAGAATCTGTGGAAGCAGGTAAATGACTAAACAACACACCATTACACATACAGTACACACACCCATGTCACATCAACAATATCTCACACTACATTCTGCTCCTGCTGCTACATTGCAACGGAAATGAGTGTAATCTGAGCTAGGCATGTGACATATTAATAATGTCATTGTTGCATGCAGTATCGGGGTACATGTGTAAGTGCATAACACCCCTAGGTATGGCCGTCAGCCATCTATAGGCCTATGTAAAACAGTATAGAGGACAGTGAGGCCTATATATGCATCAATACTTACCTCTTCATCTGTATCCACAGGTGCTATACAACTAGGGTCAAACCAAACAGAATCTTCAATACTGGTGCTAGACGAAATGGACATCATTCTTGATCCGGTCGACACCTTTGCGGCAGAGGAAGAAATGCCAGGCTCGTCCCAGAGTGATCTTCCCCCAAGTGGGGTGCCTCCCAACCCACCCCCAACCACCCAGCAACCCCATACACCAGCTACTGCTTCCCAAGTAGCTAACTCCTTGGTGAATTTCAAGGAGAAGCAGCTTGAATTCATGGCCTCCCAAAGCCTCCAAATCGGAAATATACAGGGGTACATGCGTGACACCTTCCTGCAGTTGCGCAAAATGGCACGTAGTGTAAGGGTAGCTGTAGGCACTCAAGTGCGCATTGCCAACAGTCTTGACAGCCGTTTTGCAGAACTAACTGCTGCAATACGTGAGCAGAATAGCCATATTGGGAGCCTGGCCCAAACTCTTACAGCCCTAGCCCACACATGCACAGCGCAGACCAATGCCCTCCTAGGTATGCAGGCACAAATACAGCAGCAGCAGGAAGGCAATGTGGGAGGTGGCACTACCTCAACCCTCAGCAGTGTCTCCAGCACCCCAATAAGTGTCTCCCCCACTTTCCCACCCCGTTGTAGTGTGAGGACCCGTGGTGGCCTTAGTTCCGCCTCTAAAAGTGGTGTAGGGCTGCCTGATGCTGGGCGAAGGTAGCTGCTACATCAGTGTTTCTACATTAAAAAAGGCCAACTATCTGTCTACATGGCCCCACAGTTTGTATTTTGCACATGTTACATTGCAGAATGGTTTACAGCAAAACAAGTAAAATTTGCAAACCGCATTCCATTGTATTTGTGTCTTTTTCTCTATATAAATTAATGTGTGATTTATAACATATTGTAATGGTATATGACTATGGGATTGCAGTAAAGTAGTGTGGTATAACTCCTTGGCTGGCAAAGGTTGTGGATGTACATTTTCCAGCAGGCTCTGACACTCATGGTTTGGACTGTAATGGTTGTAGTGTGTCTGGCCATGCTGGAACATGTAGTTCCACAACACCAGTGAGCCATGTTTCACAGAAAACTTAATTGTTACATGTACCAAGAGTACTTAGAAGGTAGATATCAGCAAGGGATAGGTCAGCACCACCATGTGCATCTGTTGTGGACTGGTGTTAGGTAAAATATGGGTGGAAAGCGGTGGTACTGGTCAATAATTTGTTAATGAGTACACTTCCAACACTGGTACATTTTGGATTACAGGCCACATGTGCTTACCAGAAAAGCTACGCCTGCTGATGTATGTCTGCAACAACTTCTTTGTAGCAAGTAACAGTACAGTACAATTCTTACACAAAGTGGCCTGTGATAGCACCAAGGCCCATGAGGTCACAGACTGAGTGGAGGCTGAGGACAAATAGTAGAGGGCACACATTAATTAGTGCTGGCCAGACACTACATAGTTGGCACCCACAAAATGGCCACAAGCATCTCTCACCTGCTCATATAACTCCGACAGGGTAATGGGGTTCAGCGTAAACATCCCCACAACCTGTTGGTCTGACAGGTAGTCCAGGTACAGGTGAGCACCATACATACGTGGGGTACCCAGTAGTGGGGGGGCAACCAGCATCTTTTGCCCACCTTCCTCCCTCCTGCGTTGGCCCTCCAATTGGGACACATCACAGATAAGCAAGTTTAAAATAGTCATACAAATCTACATGAATTAAACCCTCACAGGTGTCCTTACTAATGTTGGGGTTAAGGTAGGGGGGTTTGGGATAGATAATGAAGGCACCTGTGTTGAAATTAACCATGTGCGCACTTGACCAAAATGAGGTGTGTGCAAATGCGCCAAACAGAACCAGGTCTGAAAAAAGTGCGATAAATGGGATGCGGTCATTTGGTCTACTGCATTATGGTAGAAAGTCATTAGGTCGAATCCATTAGGTCGACATGCTAAAAGGTCGACATGACTCTAGGTCAACATGGGAAAAGGTCGACATGATTCTAGTTCGAAAGGTCATTAGTTCGACAGGTCATTAGTTCGACAAGGTCATTAGTTCGACATTGTCTATGTCGACATTCACAAGGTCGACATGGAGTTTTTCACTGTTTTTTGAGCCAACATGTGCCGACAGGCGATATTTCATGCCCTACCATCCACTAGGGCGTGGTGGGAGAATAAAATAGTGTGCCGAGCGTAGTGAGGCACCGTGCCCGACGCATAGCGAGCGCAGCGAGCGATGCGAGGGGATGCAGTGCACTTTAAACTGTGTCCATGTCGACTGTGTTGACATTCAGGTAAAAAAACAGTGAAAAACCCCATGTCGACCTTGTGAATGTCGACATAGACAATGTCGAACTAATGACCTTGTCGAACTAATGACCTTGTCGAACTAATGACCTTGTCGAACTAATGACCTGTCGAACTAATGACCTGTCGACCTAGAATCATGTCGACCTTTTCCCATGTCGACCTAGAATCATGTCGACCTTTTAGCATGTCGACCTAATGGATTCAACCTAATGACTTTCTACCATAATGCAATAGACCAAATGATCCCAACCCAATGTTCGACAGGCAGTCAATGGGAAACATATAAAAGGTCTAAGTCAACACTGACAAATGGTTGACTCAAGCAAAAGGTTGATATGTCAGTGGTCTGCTCATAAAAATGTTGACACAAGTTTTTCATTTTTTTTTTTTTTACTGATGTGTTTTTACTTCCCGATCCAAGTGAGCATAGGAGGAGAATGTATTAGTTTGCCAAGCGCAGCGAGCCATGCGAGGGGATGCGATACAGTTACACGGTGTCGACATAAACAACAAAGAAACGGTAAAACTTTTCTCAAACTTTTCATTTGTCGACCATTTCCTTGTCGACATTTTGTCAGTGTCGATCTAGACCATGTTAACCTAAACTACTGTATGTGTCAACCTACTACCTGTCTGGCGTCAGATGCTGCATCCAGAGCAAAAATCGCCACCCAAATGGCCGCCCGTATGCGCAGTAGTAAAATAAGTCCTCGGAACATGGCGGATTCCATGTTTCTGGAGCCCTGCACATGTGCAGTAGACTCTGGCACAATTCCAAAGTCTACAGAACCGAGGAGAGCAGGGGGTCCACCCGGAGTCTGCACACAGGCCCCTCCTCTGCAAAAACACCCCTGGATAACACGTAGGCACAGTTAGTTACTGAAATTAATATATATTCTTTTAATTTATCAATAAGAATCTTTTGTCCTAGAGGTGCCATGCAAACAATGCTGATACTCTAGGGCACCTTGATTCCAGAAAGTTTGGGAACCTCTGCACTATACTATGATATAGCTGGTAACAACTTCACTTAAAAAGGCTCAACAGACAATAGAGGGGAAACGATCAAACAGTGCAATATTTAGACAACTAAGTAACTGATAGTAACGTTATCACTTCATGACCCAAGTGCTCTGGGAAGGACGGACAGAAAGGAACAGAGGTGAAGGAAGAGGGCTGGTACACATTAATGCACAGGTGTGTTTTCAGGGTACATTGGGAACAGTGCAGGGTAATAGACTGTGATTGGTTGGGTCGTGGTTGCAGTGAAAACAGTGGAGAAGTCGCCCACAACAGCCAACCTATCAACATTCTACCTATTATTTGATAGAATGTATGTTATAAAGAATAGGTAAAAGCTGTTCGGTTGCTATTGACAATCTCTTCTCTGCTTTGCACCTGTGCCTGAAAATATGTAGATGATCTGAAAGGGGTGGGGTTTCGATATATATTTTAGGTATGAGTATGAGTGGATACAGCAGTGGTTTATATAATCCTAAGGGGGCCTAATAAATGTGCCGCAAAAAAATAAGTTGTGCAAGTTTTGTGATTGAAAAGGTAGGGCACTGTTTTAAATTACACAAAGCTGATTTATACAACACATATGAAGGATGTACACCTAAATAGGTATAATATGTAGGCATGAAGCGGCAGTAAATATAGACACTATAGAGATGAAATATTAATTTAGATGTAATAGACCGTTCTGGGAGATTTAGTACTTTAATAATTTAATGTTTCACTGTCATTTCCTACAGCAGGTGTTTACAGAATGTGCAGCCTACATGTGTGTATGCGAATAGACTGGTACATTGCAGCCTAGAGGAGTGGCCTTAGGATACCTCAAGTTTTGTCCCTCCCTGATGCCCATGGCCCCTCCTTATATGTATGTTCAAGAACATAGCAGCCAATGTGAGTACTATCTCCCTGCTACAGCCGTACATACTGTACATAGATCCTGAGCGATGGTATCATAGCGACATTAAGTCTTACACTTTCTTCATGTAAACAATGCAAAAAAAAAGGATTTAAACATGAATCCTCTTTATACCACATCCAAGCACTTAACTTAGGAGCTGTTTTACAATACCCTTTAAAAAATAACACCTTTTAATATACTGCCATACCCAGGATTCAAACCTGCAACCTAATGCATTCCAGTCAAACACTGCTCTTTGAGCTATTTTAACTTGCTTAAAAACAGTGATATTTTTAATTATATGAAGCTATGTACTTGTACTTTGTAAAAAAACCAAACTAAAATAAATCAGCATTGCAATTGAGCAGATATATGTAGTGTTTAGCCACACATCCACTCCTTTGCAACTACTCACTACATAGATCTGCTCAGCTGCAACTATGATTTTTCCACAGAGGACAAGGTGAGCTTCAGATAACTAGAATTCTATGCAAGGGCAGATGAATGCTTAATGAATAGAGTGCCTGATAGCAATGCCACAGGTGATGAGTTTGAAGGTAAGTATACTTACCGGACTCCTGTCAGGATTCCTTCAAACAGGATGCCAGCGTCGCTACATACACATCAGACATCCATATGTATTCCTGCTCTGAACATCATCAGAGAATAGCTACCTGTGTCATTGCAACTGCTGACCACAACACATCCCTGATACACCCGCATGAGTCGACACCCCACCTTTTTCTGCCGCCAAATCTGTCGGCGACCTCTAACGATGACCATCAGGATGCATGTACAGTGCAATCTGGACGCTTGCGCTGTCTTCAAATCATATGACGCCATGTCCACTTCTGAATCCATTATACAAAAATTAAAATGTATAAACAAAAAGCAAACAAACAATCAATCGGCATCGTAGCAGAAAGCAAAAAAAAATCACATGTACATGCAGACCTTTATAATACAATGAGGAGAATAGCAACTATTGTTCAAGGTATATGGAAGCCAAAAGCAGGTTTCTGTTGTGCTCTGTGGTAGGAGGCGCCCCGTCTGATGATCAAGCCGCAGATAAAGGCACACTTACTTTTTGATGTCGTTAAACCCAGTCTTTCCCTTGTTTGTTTTTCCTGTCAAATGACTTAAGTTGGGCCCTTGTGTAAGTTAGATACAAGAGTATATCATTACACTAGCTAAACAAGGCATTGCAATCTGACACTGAAATTGACAGTAAATTAGGATGGAGTGGACAGGATTACCAAAACCTTTCGGAGCACAGTTAAAATAGGCCAAAAAAATTGAGGAATTGAATATATTTACATTTTATTTATCGCAGAATGTCAGAACGAGCACAGTAGCTGAAAGAGATGTTTTATTGTTTTTTTTCTCTTTTTTTGTGGAATGTATAAGTTAGATTACCCCCCTGTACCTGGTTGTGCCTCTCATGAACCATGACTGCTGAAAATAGTGTAGGGAAGTAATGGTGTCTGTTATCAGATTAACTGTCTGCTCTCTTAATGAAACCCACACCAGGGGAATTGACATCCAGTGATTCAGTCGATGATAGAGGCTGCAAACTTTCTTCCGCTTGCATTAGTCACACTGAGATAAACCAGTTGGAAGCTTTCTTGCTACATAATAAAGATGTTACCTAGAAAACATTAAATCATTTGCGTTCCCCTCTTGTGATCCCAGGAACACATTTAGGACTCTAGCAAAGCAGAACTAAACAGAAATGTCCAGGCAGATCCATGCCAGAGGCATCTGTTCATGTTGGGGTTTTTTTTTAGGTGATAAACTTTAGCATCCTACAGTGTCAGACTTTGACTACAGGGAGCTGCCATGTTGAAGCTTAGACACCTCATAGTTACCGGCGACTTTGCATGTTTCCTGTCTGGGAGGAGCCTGGAGAGGAGACACTGCAGGGCACTTCAGGGGGCGTGGCCGAATGATGTAGTCCTCAGGCCTTGCCCCCCAACATAGGTAAAGACTTCCTGTTCACGGGTCTTCGGTGATGGGGTGGAGCTAAAGGTTATGATTCAGTCTTTTAGCCCCGCCCCCTTCCTGTGGCTCCAGCGATTGCTGCCCCTTTTTTGGATCCGAGTCACATACAATCCTGCCTGCTTTGCCAATTTCTCAGGGAGTATATTGTGAATAATACCCCAAGTTTATATTGAGCATGCTCCGCCGTTGGCTAGTGCCACCCCTCCCCCACTCTCTGTGCTCTGCCAGTTATATTTATTTTTTTATTTACAGTTTCTTATATAGAGCAGCAGCATATTCCGTTGCGCTTTACAATTGGAGACAACAGTGATTAAACAAACTGGGTAGATACAAACCGACATGGAGGAAGGAGGGCCCTGCTCGCAAGCTTACAATCTATACTGTCCACAAATGTATACAATCCACAACTGTCAGTCTGATCACACATATGTGTGCTTGGAAATGGTGGGCCTTATGGGGTTATCAGACCTGAATGCATAGCTGCAAAATTCTCAAACCGTGCGATTATCGATGGACTGCGCAAACATACAGATCGTAGCATGCATGTGTGAGGCCACCCTGCAATAAAATCCTTTGTTTATCGCTGGCCATACTCAAGATGATTGACAGGAAGCTGGCACTTGGGGGTGGTAATTGGACATTTTCTGGGAGTGTCAGGGAAAATGCAGACGCGACCAGGCGTTTTAGGGGAAGGTGTGTGACCCGATCCGACTGTCACCCATTAGGTCCTGGGCTATGCACAGACTGCACATACTGGGGAAATCATTCGATGCTGAGCAGTGCTATGCAATTTGCAGGGTTGCACATGGCAGGATTATTTTGGAGTAGCGTATACCTGATCGCAGGGATCTGCAATATAGCAGAGTAGTGATCAGGTCTGAATAACTCCGTTAATCAGAGATGACCACAGTAAGGGCCGATGGCATTTTGGGCGGGTCTGGCCATGCAGAGTGTCAAGATGACCATGTGCAGCCTTCCAGCTTTCCATTTGCTGTCCCAGCACCCTGTGCCTACCTGCAAAAAAATGGGGCTGTGCCACAAGGCCAGACCCCCTGAATCGTGGCACGCCCCCAATATTTTCGTTCTTCCCTGGCGATTTTCCTTTCGCACATGAGCAAAATCCCTGGACCATGGCCATCACACCATTATCTCTGTGATTAGGTTGCACTACCGCAGTCAACACAGGATTCCAAAAATGTATGTACAGATGGAGCTTGTGCTTGAGGGTCCTGGTGATTCTCTCATCAACCATCAGGACCCACCAACAGACGGAAGTGGGCGCGTGCACGAGACGCTCGCACACCCCTGTTCCATCTGAGCCCACAGTCACTCTCTGCCTGTCTCCCTGAAGTGGAGATGGGCAGGGATTCCGCTCCCCGCCATTTTATTTCGAGTTGATGCTAGCTCGGACCAGGTGGCTGATGTCACATGACATGACGTCAGTGCCCGACCCGAATTTGGCCATCTCTTGCCAAGATAAAAAGCTGTCTAGACCGACTTCTATCTGTGAATGGGAAAGAAATCATTCAATGGTCATCAAATGATTTTTCCAAAATAGTTTTTATTGAAGGTTTTGTTCCGTTAACACGGAAGGGGAGGGGGATACAGAACAAAGATGGGGAGGGAGAGGAGGGGGGGAATGGGAACAAGTCAACATACATGATACACAAGAGAAACAGCAATCGGTGTAATAGGCATTAACACTGTCACACTTAACACAGAGAGCGAGATTGATAAAAAAAGAAACATAAAATATAATAATAAAATGAAATGGTGTCAACAATAAAGCATGGTGAATGATATGTGGTACTATACCGGAAGAGTTCTCCAGTTATTTAGGCAATGTCAAATAATAGGTTCGCCCCTTCGGGTGAGGTGATATAATTCTGCCAGCAAGACCATGATGTTGTTGAGCGGGATGGATTAATCATCGAATGATTTTTCGGACGCATGTGAGGGGTGTGGGTTTTTAGGTCTACACAACTAGGTCAACGAGCATTGGGTCAACACCACTAGGTTGACAGACAGCAAGGTTGACATGGGTCTAGGTTGACATGTGTCATGGTCAAGGTCGACATGTGTCTAGGTGAACAGGACATTAGGTCGACACAAGCATTAGGTCCACATGGGCAAGGTCGACATGGGGGTTTTCACTGTGTTTTTACCCGAATGTCAACACAGTCAACATGGACACAGTTTGAAGTGCACCGCTATTTTATTTTCCCACCACGCCCTAGTGGATGGTAGGGCATGAAGTACCGCCTGTAGGCACATGTTGGCTCAAAAAACAGTGAGAAACCCCATGTCGACCTTTTGAATGTTGACCTAGCCTATGTCGACCTGATGCTTGTGTCGACCTAATGACCTGTCGACCTAGACCCATGTCAACCTAGACATATGTCGACCTTGACCCATGTCGACCTTGCTGCCTGTTGACCTAGTGGTGTCGACCCAATGCTTGTTGACCTAGTTGGTGTAGACCTAATAACCATATCCCCATGCAAGAGATGTTTGAGTGTGCAAATGTGAGGATTCCTGTATCGGGGGGGGGGGGGGGGGGGGGCAGCATTCGGCCGGAAGTAGTGTGGCATGTACATGTTCGCTAGGCTGCGAGCTTACCCAGCCTAATGAACAGGTTTGCATTGGACCCAGAATCTGATCTGTTGCTATGGGCAACATCACCTCTTTATTTATCTATATTTTTAGAAGCTTTTGTATATTTACCCATATATTTTTTTAGTAACAATTATATGAGATTTCAGTTCTTCGGTCCATAGTGCTTGTTGGGACTGTACGATGGGTTTAGTAACAAAATAACCATAGACTCCGTGTCCAAAATGTCTCGCTACGGGTAATGCTCATAGAAGGGATAAATAGATGGATTAGAGGGCACATAATCAGTAAAAGATAATAAGTAGTGTCTAACAATGCTATAAGGCAAAGCAATGATAAATGAAAACAACACAAGTCATTATAATCCGCCAGCGTTTGGAAATTGTATGCGACCCGGTATTCTGTATGTTTGAATGGTGCCCTTTAAAATGATTTTTTTACATTAAATTTCTATCAAACCTGACACTTTTGATTTATGACGATTGGCTTGTTCAGAAACAAAGGAAACATGTAGCAGCTGAATCTGAACCTAAAGATATAACAACATAAATACAATGTGTAAGATGGGAAACGTGTTACTCCCCATTCACCGTACATAATTATATTACTCCTGGACCATTGATCCCCTGATGTGCCCCACTGGGCTAACGCTGTCACTCCGTCACTAGAAGTGTCCACCTTTGATATAATCTACTGAGAGGGTGATGCTGGGATTGTTACAAAATGGACATAATTTATGCTTTAAAAGCCTAAACTCCTTCTTTGACCCCTTCACTGGCACTCCCGAGAATTTTCCAGGCTAAGCTAAAGTGCCCAGTTTGGCAAACCCGGAAAATTTAGGGATTGCCACTGTCTGTCTCTTAGAGCAGAGCATTGAGCTCAGCTTCAACCGCTGCCTGGCACCAGCAGCCTGGCCCCGCCTCCTCCCCCCCCCGCTGTGCGCGGTGTGGCTTGCTAACATCACGCCGCACGCAGTCGGGTTGCCGGGTGCAGGGTCGGGCAGCTGCTGATGTAGTGCTCAACGGTGCTGCCTGGTCCCGGGAGAGACAGTGGTGGGGATGTTTTTAGGGAGCGCTCCCAAAAAAGAACTTGCCCAGTGGAGAGCGCTCCCTAAAAAATAAAAACAACCACTGAAGGGGTTAATGGACAAAACCATGTGCACTGGTTGAAAAAAAAACTCTCCTTCAGTTTATGCAACGTTATTTTTCTGGTGGAATTCCGCAACCTAGTACATCTCCTATGGTGTTATGTCAGAATTAAAGTGTTCTTATTGCCTGCATAAAGCAATCATTCAGATGGTAGAACCAATCATTGAGATGTCTTATCTAACAATGAGATCAGGAACCTACTGTAGCTCCTAACAGGATCCTGAAATGTTGCAAAGGTGTATTTGTGTTCCATCACATCAGTAGGACAGCGACACGTCACAATATTTCATAATCTAGGAAGATAGAATCTGTACTCAAGGACTCAGCATGCAGCATAACAGATTAATGAAAAATCTATACAGTATTCACCGTTCCCCAACCATAACCAGCCATTTATAAAAATAGACACTATGTAGGCTGCCATAACTACCGCTAAGTTATTTTCTCTGCTGGATCTCCGCTTCCCCAGAAGTAGCAGTTTTCATGAGAACTGAGAGTGGTGACATAAATTTATATCACCAGCATTGACTCGTTTGTTAACCTCTCTGCAGAACAATGACATTTCCAAGGTACCATTGGCAGGTACTGTACATTTAATTATGCATTTTTAGTGAGCTGAACACTCATATCATATTGCCTCAGTTAAACTCAATGGACATATTCAGATAAGGTTGGAAGAAGTGAGAGCTTCATTAAGACCCCCATACACTAGTCTCGACTTCTCAGAGGCTTGAAGACATGTGCGATTTCCCTTGAACTCCATGGCAGCTTTCCGGACATCAGGATTGCATACAATACACCCTATGCAGTCCTTTTGCATACGATGTATCGTATGTGATCCCAGTCATGGCTGTTGAATGCGATAAATCTTAATGGCAGCCATGGAGATCTCCGGCTCTGATGCGCACAAGACTGCAAATCAGATCGGGATCGGAGGTTAAACATAGGATTTGACACTTTTCATCCAATTTCTCCACCCAAGAATCAGCTAGAAAAGGCACAAATCACACTAGTGTATGGGAACCTTTACGTCATAGTTCATCAAGGGGTCTATGCAGTACTATTTTTCTGGAAAAATAGGTTCAGGAACTCCAGGTCTGGGGGTGGATCAATTAAATAAAAAAAAACATATATAATAGAAAGAGGGAGGGAGAGATAGATCTATATAATATATTTAGAATCAAAGGCACTCGCAGGTGACTTTAAAATAAAACTTATCTTATGAAAAGTACATTTTCAGTTCCTGATGATGTCATATTCAATTAGAGGTTCAGGAACTGAGTTCCTGCTGGTTCCTGCTGAAAAAATAGCAATGGGTCTATGTACTAAGCTTTTGACAGAGATAAAGTACCAGACAATCAGCTCCTATCTGCCATGTTACAGGCTGTGTTTGAAAACAGACAGTTAATAGCTGTTTGGTACTTTATCTCCGTCCACATTATCTCTTGCTAAACCTTAGTGCTTAGGCCACCATGTCAAAAGGGGCGCACAAAGCGAACCCTTATGTTCAGGTGTATGGCTTGAGTTTATGCCATGGACTACTACAATAAGCCTATTTCCCTATTAGTTTCTTAATCCTTGCCCCCATCAGTCACCACCACTGCAACGTTTATTGCGAGGAGTGCATTGTTACACAATCACCTGGAAGGTCAGTGCCTCAGGTGTTGACGTAACTGGCAGCATATTTAGAAACCCCAACATTAGATGTCATTTCCACCCTTTGTTGACGCTGCCATCCGATGGGCAGATGGGGGACAGAGCCGGCTGTTGGTCCGCAGACCAAGTAAGAACCGGTTTCCTGCAGGCTCCTTGCAAGGTGACCAGCTATGGTTCTTACTTTCCACACATGGGAGGCATGAGTAAAAAATTACTGAGGCCACGTTCTTAAGTCGCAGTCAAGATACTTCCAAACCGAAACATTCTGCTTTAATGTTTCCTTTATCCGTAAATGATCATTTATCAACACTTTTGCATTCAGGCTCAAGTCCTTAGCAATATTTCAGCTTGTGGTCTGCATTTTTTTGGTAGAATCTCTTAATGAGAACCACCCATTGATTTTATGGAGCTGTTTCTCCTATTTCTACACCACATGAAAAGTTGGCAGCGAGTCATTACAATTGGAACATTTGATGAAACAGTCACACTCAAATTATCTAGACATATCTCCGAGATAGCACATAAAGGCCGATCTCTGTTGTTCACTCAGCAAAACAATCCATTGTTCAGGATCGGGCAGAATGTCAGATAATAGATCAAAGTCACGTTGTGACATATTGTGTATGCTTGCAATTTCTCATCCATTTCTAACCCAAACATGATGTTTATAACTACTGTGCTTTGTTCAAGGCTGAGGCATTTACAATTTATTGGAATTAAACAAAATAACCATTGTTTTTATTCACAGCAAAAACATGGGGCAACAAATGTATGGGTTGGAAGCATCTTAAAGACAATTCCATCATTATCTATAGCATCAGTCATGTTGGCCAAGAAATGTGCCTGGGATGAAAGTTGCTAAAACATACCACAGAATTGGTCTTTTTGTTTGAGCTTCTGTGACTATCAAATCAATTTACTTACTTTAGTTGTAATAGAAAACTGCATATACCATGTGTATTTGCACTTCCAGTATCAAGGATGCAGGAAGGTTCATCAAAGACAACCAACAAGGAGTTTTGGACCAGGGTCAGGAGAGTAAACTTGGAGATCACAGATAAACCACTGGAGGAGTTATGGACAAGTCCCAGGACAGGACATTAAGAGGTTGTGGATAAGCTACAGGGATATAGCAGAGAGTAGTCAGATACTAGGTGGGTCGTACACAGGAGCACATACAGTGGAGGTCAAAAGACACAAGCTACTGTAGGTAGTGACCATAATACTCTGGCAGCCATCAATAGCCAAAGTGGTGTTTACATAGATAAGCCCAAATTAAAACTGCCCATCTCTGTGACAGTCACATAACTGCAAAAGCCACAGAAATGTTGAGGTCCTTCCCCTTTTGCAACAGGAATGACTCCATTCAGCAAGGTCAGCGTGAAGTCATGGAAGACATGCAAACAGCTGCCATGGGTAATTCTGGTATACACAAGTAGTTTAAGAGTACCATGTTTTGAAGAGTAGGAGCCAAACATCCCAGAAAAGGTTTTAAAGAAAAATTCTTGTTAAAAAGTCAATAAGGTTGTGAGGAATGATTATCAGAAGCATTTACCCAATATGATTCTTTTGGCCAGAATACTTTTCAGTCCACAAAGAATTGCAGCGAAACCATGGAAACTGTTGCACAAGATGTTTTTAAATTTGGAACTCCTCTTACAGTTCAACCAAAATCACAGAAAGTGGTCTCATATTAGGGGTAAAATATCTAATAACAAGAGGCTTGAGCAAGGAAATGTCCACATTGAGAACTCAAGTTGACTTTGAGTCTGAAGACTCCTGGATTGAAAATTTGCAGTATTTCAAAGTGATCAAAGTAATGACGAAAACTTCATTCTAGAAACTTAATTTGAGATGTTTACTAGAAAGCTAGACCTTATATTGTGGATTCAATTTTGTAACAGGCGGCTGCTTGTCAGCAAAATGTTTATAGCTATTTGAAGATTCGTCCTCAATTTACTCAAGTTATCAGAGAAATTACTAAAAACGGGCAACAATGCTAGAATGAAGCCAGGAGGACAGGAAGTTAGCTCAGGAAGGATGGGCAAATTTTTGAAATACTGCTGGTGACTTTGAGTCTAATGAAGTTGTTGTTATGAATCCCTACCAAGATCCTGGGCCTGCACCAATTTATCAAGTGTTTCACTTATAATAATCTCTTACCTGGAACTACAGATGGAGCCACCGTCATCTAGCCTGCCTTAGGCATTTGTCCCACCAACATGCCACAGCGCGCCTAGTTGCATGGTAGCGCAAGGCGTATGGCATATGGCATTACCAGATGAGTGCAATACCAGAGATCATCCACAAGATCATCCACTTTTTAATATCACCACTGTGCATGCGTCAGATGTCTAATGAAATGCTATAGCTGAAGAATCCACATTGCATGTGCATGAAGTGTCCATTGAAATGCATTATAGCGCAAGAACTACTTTACTGTACAATACTGTACTGTACAATATGTTAAATAGACATTCTCAGAAAATACTATTGGAAAGCAGTGCATCTCATTATGCTATTTATAACAGGCTATGGGGATAAGTGAGTGAATATACAGTATGGTTGAAGTACGTACTGTAGCAGGCCAGACTCTGGTTAACAAAATGGCTACCAGAATTCAACCAGGGCTTCATGGGAGCCAACATCTATGGAGCTAACGACGGCATAGTTTACACATGTGTAAGGTCACAGCTGTACATGGGTCTCATTACGCTACATTGGTTAAACACATAATTACGCTACAGTATGAATGACATACACTACAAGCAGGCCAGACTCGAGCACCGATGGATTAACAAAATGGCTACTGAGCTTGAACCAGGGCTTCATGGAAGCCGACATCTATGGATCGAGCAATGGCATAAAAACACAGGGGCTCTTGACTGCAATGATCACCCTGCAGCTGCGGAACCCTACCCACACTGCTGTCCATGTTTGGGCTAAAGTTGACCAACTTGAATGCAGGATTGCTCACAGTCACCTCTCTGCAGTCTGGCGATGGCGCCCTGGCTGCAGAGGAAGCCAGAAGCCCCTGCAACGTGGGCGGACAATTGGAGGGGCCCCCACAGTCTGCGGCTGCGCATACGCAAAACAAATTCGCATGCAAGCATACGGACCTAAACAAGGTCCAAAGTGCGCATGTGTGCAGCCATTGTCAGGCATTTTTTTTCTCCCTGACATTGACTGTGGTTTGCGGATATGTGCACCATTCATCACGGTGTGACGGGCCCGACGGCCCAGTGGGCAGAACAGTGTAAGGCACCGGCAGCACCCACCAAGGACTTCAGGTAGGAGCCACCACTGGCGATATGAGTGCATAGGTTGTAGGATTGCAGTGGTGACACCTTAATCAATAGTCCGCTGATTTTCGTCAGTGAAAGAAGGATACTTTCTCAGCCGCTGATCTGGAACATTTCAGCAGACGTTAATTCAATAAGCAAGGCATAAACAGAAAGCATGTTAATATTTTACTGGCTTATTTTATTCAGTCCATAGTGGAAAACAATACGTGTTTACAAGGGTGCACTCACTGAATATTATCTTACTGTGCATAGTCTGACGATGGATTCTGCTGTCTGGTTTCATTGCGTTAATCAATCCCAGACAAGTGGCCTTTTCATTGCGCTCTACTGCTGCATTCATATAATGTGAGTATTCACCCGGTCTGTTATTTGTCAGAGTTACCATAATGTTTCTCTTTGTTATTAGGAGACTATTACCTTCTCCAAATGTTTCTTGACATTGTTTTGTCTTTTTTTTCCACATTGTTTTGCTTTCAGTTCTACAAAGCAGATCTTTATTATGTCCATATGATGTATCCTAAGCTCTTTCACATTTCTGTGGAAGTACATGTTAAGCGGCTTGCTGAGCTATGTGGTGCATGCACTAAGCTTGTTCAAGAAGCCCACATCTATGGAGCCAACAATATCAAAGGTTTTACATGTCTAAGGGGAATTCTGAAGGTGCGTCTCATTAAGCTAGTTAAAACACACGGGCTGCTGACTGCAATGATCACCCCACAGCTCTGGTCACTTACCTGCACTGCTGTTCAGGTGTGAATGCACCTGCTGTGCAACAGGGAGATGAGCACCTGGCTGGAGCTGACCAACTTGATTGCAGGATTACTCACAGTCACCTCCCCACAGTCTGGCGATGATGTCTTGGCTGCAGAGGAAGCCAGAAGTCTCTGCAAGCTGGGCAGACAATTGGAGGGGTCCCCACCCGTGGTTACTTGCTCTTAGGCAGTGGCGGAACTACCGTGGGTGCAGGGGATGCAGCTGCTATGGGGCCCGGCGGCTGGGGGGGCCCGGTGGAGAGCAAGCAGTCCCCTGCACCCTCGGTAGTTTCATTACTTTATTATAGAGCCTGGCTGGGGGTAGCTGCGCGCCATACAGTAGGAGGCAGGAGCCAGGTAAGGAGATGCAGCGTGCGGAAGGACTAGGAGCCGGCCGGAAAGGAGGGGGGTGACGTCACAGGGCAGGAGAAGGCAGCCGAACAGGGAGAGACTGTGGTGCGCAGTGCGTGGGGCGGCGCTACCAGCCGCAGCGCGCTCTCCCTGCATTTCCTAACCTGCAGCTGCTGCCAGATGACGCTGACTGTGCCTGACCAGATATGAGGCTGTCATCGGCGCCGGAACGGGGATAGTGAAGTGCGGCTCCTCACTCCTCCCCCCGCTCCCCTGTATCAGGTACTCCTCCGTCCTCTCATCCCCCCCTCCTCCCCAGCATCCAGGCAGGGTCCCCCTCACCCCGCTCCCCTGTATCAGGTCCTCTCACCTCCCTCTCCTCCTCAGCATCCAGGCTCACCTGATATCTAGGCTGTATGCCCCCATCTAAGAGCCCATCTACTGTACACCTACATATTTATATATATATATATATATCTACAGTAGATATATATATATATATAAGTATACATATCTACAGTATATATATATATATATATATATATCTACTGTGTGTGTGTGTATGTATATATATATATATATATATATATATATATATATACAGTGCTCGAAGTGGGGCGGTATACGCCGGTATGACACTTCGAGCAGCCAGCAACCTACCAAAGAGGAGCACCCAGCAGCCATGGTGGGACACGCAGGAGGCGCATGACTGGCGCCGTGAAGTGCAGCAGCGCCCTTCAGCTGACCCCTTGTTGATGGACAGGTGGAGGAGATCTGACGTGAGGCGTGCAGTGGGCACGGAGAAAGCCGGCGGGGAGGAAGTGAGACTGGCTGCGTGGAGCCAGGAAGTAGAGCGCGGAGAGAGAGGGGCCTGGCAGCGGCGAGGTGTGAGCCGCAAAGGGAGTCCCAAAAAGCACAGGGAGAGACAGCCGGCGGGAGCACAGCGGGCGGCAGGAACCACCCCCCCCCCCTACATCCAGCCAGCAGCAGCAAGGACCGGGGGAGGCCACTGAGTGCGGCAACACTGAGGCGCCCACACTAGTGTGCCCCCGGAGAGGACCAGACAGACGGCCCACGTGGGAAGGCAGCAGTCGTCACGGCAGGGAACAGCAGCCAGCTGCGGGATCCGCAGTACAAGCACGCGACGGGCAGGAGCCTGCAACGTGATCCAGCTTACAGGTACACTGCTCACCTGACACTCTGCTCACCAGGCCAATACCCTCACTGCTCACACTGCTCACAGGCCTGTACACTGCTGCTCACCAGGCTTCACTGCTGTACACTGCTCACCAGGCCTATACCCTCATTGCCAGATCCCACCCGGACGCACACTCCCTATCAAGGGTGCAGACACTTGGCCCCTGCACTGAATGTGAGAGAGCAGCCTCCCCAGTTACCCACTATTTCTCCTCTCCAGTCTCCGACTATTCCTCCTCTCTCCCATCTCCGACTATTCCTCCTCTCTCCCGTCTCCCAATATTCCTACTCTCTCCTGCTCTCCCATCTCCCAGTATTCTTCCTCTTTCCTGTCTCCCGCTATTCCTCCTCTCCTGTCTCCCACTATTCCTCCTCTCCAGTCTCCTGCTATTCCTACTCTCTCCTGCTCTCCCATCTCCCATTATTCCCCCTCTCCCCCCATCTCCCACTATTCCTCCTCTCCCCCATCTTCCACTATTCCTCCTCTCTCCCATCTTCCACTATTCCTCCTCCTCTCCAATCTCCCACTATTCCTCCTCCCATCTCCCATTATTCCTCCTCCTCTCCCGTCTCCTGCTATTCCTACTCTCTCCTGCTCTCGTGTCTCCCAGTATTCTTCCTCTCTCCTGTCTCCCACTATCCCTCCTCTCCAGTCTCCTGCTATTCCTCCTCTCCCGTCTCCCATTATTCCTGCTTTCCTGTCTCCCACTATTCCTCCTCTTCTCCTATCTCCCACTATTCCTGCTCTCCCATCTCCCTCTATTCCTCCTCTCCCATCTCCCTCTATTCCTCCTCCTCTCCCTTCTCTGCTATTCCTACTCTCTTTCCCTCACATAATTTCCCCACTCCAGCTCACTCCCCACAATCCACAACCTCCTCCTCCACAGAGCTTCTGCAAACTTTCTCTCCCCTCACAGTTCAAAACCCCTCAACCATATCTGTGGCACAACCTTCCTCCCTGTAATTGCCAGTGTGTATGCACCTTTAGGGAAGGGATGGCAGAATATTGTCTACAGTGCGTATATATATATATATATATATATATATATATATATATATATATATATATATAAAATCTGTGTGTGTGTGTGCACATATACATCTATATTTGTCAATTTGGAGAGGCACAAAGTAATTCCCCCTGACAATGAGCTTGTAAACCGCCATGGCCACTAGATGGTAATCCCCCTGTGTAATGAGTTTGTAAACCCCCTTCCCCCTTTGGCAGAGATCATGAAGCCCCTGGAAAGAAGCATGTGACTCTTGGCAAGGAGCAATATTCCCTGTCATCGAGCAAATAACCCCTGGCAACAAGCATGTAGATAAGCAGAACTTATGTGGCATAATATGTAATAGGCATTACAGTGTGTGGTGTAATATGTAATGGACATAACGGTGTGTGGTATAATGTGTAATAGGCATTATGGTGTCTGGTATAATGTGTAATAATCATTATGGTATGCAGCATAATATGTTAAGGGCATCACGATGGCAGCATCATGTGTGATGGGCATTACAGTGTGTCACATAATGTGTAATGGGCATTTCAAGGGGGGCCCCATTATAAATTTTGCTATGGGGCCCACAAAGTTCTAGTTACGCCTCTGCTCTTAGGTGCTGTGTGCCTATGGATTAGCCAGGTAAGGGTTCCAGAACCTCCACCTTCTCCTACCATGCTGCCCATTTCTGGAGCACCCAACCTGAGTTACTGTAGGTGCCACCTAATAATGGTCTAAGCAGTTTAAACTGACGTTCATTTCTAAAGGGGAGAAAAATCAATTGATGGTCGATGACTATCGAATTATTTCTCTCCCATATGGCTGCATGTGAGGGGATGTGTTCTCGTTCAGCAGGGCAGTGAGCGGTGTTGACCTGTTCGCTAGTCTGCAAACAGGTCTTAATCAGTCCAATCTGACCAAAGCCAATCCCATCCAGAACCTGGTTGTACTATTTATTATCTCTGGGTTTGTACACACAGGTGCTGTTCCTCTCGCTAATCTTGCATGCCTCCGCTCATTAGGACAGATGGTGTAGGGTTCCGGATGACACCTAGCATCCGGTGATGGCCCAGTGGAAGTTCTGCCCTGTAGAAATATGCACACACGTCTTCAGGCTGAACACATGTGACTGAACCTATGCATTAGTACAAATCTTGCACGAGACAAAATATTTCTGCAGCCCGAATCCGTACATTTACATTATTAGTACTACTGTATGCAGCTTTTGTATGTGCGCTTGTTTACATTAATACCTTGGATTATCACCCTGTTCTAATGTTCTAAAGCCTTATGAGAAAATGTCTGTGCAGGCTTTTGTTGCCTTTCCATAAATCTTTCCTTAATGACATCCCCTTAACTAATCCTGTAACACTGCATTCTTTATACATATTCTAATTAAACTAGGTGCACTTAACCCTAAGAGAAAGTGCCCCTCGTTCTTTGGCTGCAGTGTTTGTCTGCAAAGTTGGGTACGATCCTTATGCATGTAACTAAGGGGCTAGCCGCAAATATAGATTTTCCCTGCAATGTAGATTTTATATCTTCAGATCAAACTGCAACGGGGGAGGGGGGCGATGACGCAACGGGGGGCGGTTACGGACCGCTAGGGTGGTGGCGATGGAGTGTTTTGTGGGAGTGGTCCAGACAATGCAGGTATATCCAGATCTTTTTCAAGAAGAGGGCGCGGAGTCTGCATGCCGTCACACGCAGCCACTGCGGCCCAGGACATGGCCGACCTGCTTTGAAGCTAGGCTGTGCTAATTGGATGTGGTCATTAGGTTGACAGTGTCTAGGTTGACAGTCAAAACATCAATCACTATTAGTCAACAGTCAAACGGTCGTCACATGCAAAAGGTTTACATAAGTTTTCATGATTTTTTTTTAAAGTAACTTGTTCACACTTTACCATCCCAGTTGGCATAGGAGGAGAATAAAACAATGCGTGAAGCATGGCGAGCACAGCGAGCCATGTGAGCGGATGCGGTACACTTATACAGTGTCCATGTCTACCGATGTCGACATAGACACCGAAAAAGTGAAATACTCATGTAAACCTTTATCCATGTCAACCTTTTTAATGTTAACCTTTGCTTGTGTCGACCGTTTGACCATATTGATCTAATGCATGTCGACCTTTTTGATGTTCCCACCATTTGACTGTCAACCAATAGTGTTTGACCTTTTGACTGTTGACCTAACAACCCATACCGGCACAGCCAGGGGGCAACCAGTACTGTCTGAGCACTTCGCTGAGCAGACCCCTCGGCAGCCAGTAGAGTACAGCTGCCTTTGCATATTAATACATACTGATGATGGAATCCCATATTGCAACACTATTCTGGGCTCTAATAATGCGCCCATATCACATGGAATACGCGATCATTGATTAATAGGCCCCTCAACTCCAAACCATAAAGTTTTCATGGTTGGCAACGCCACCGGCAGCGCAGTGAGGCTTGTACTGACCGCCAACACTTTCAAAGGGCAGTAATGCAAATTTCTCGAGCCTCGCCAACACATGATTATATTTTCAATTACGCATTTAATTTAGGATACAAGCAAGTTCCCTACTGAGGCTTTTCTCTGTACTGACTAATGCAAAATAATAAATATTAGATATTAATAGTTGTTTTCATCAAGATAGATTTTTTTTTTGCAACATTTAAGTAGCAGAAAGTAGCTAAAAAACCTTGAGTAGAGCAACAAAAGGCCCCGGGAATCTACAGGGAGATGTTTCTAATTGCATAAAGTATGGTGAACATTTTCTGTGGCCACGGGATTCAAAAAAATATATTGTTGTGCTGGGTTGTTGAGAGCGTTTCAATTCATTATATCACCTCCCTCGGTGCTCCACAGAAAATCACAAACATTTCCAGAAAAATATATTTCCTTGGTATTTTTTCTCGCGTTCCACGTGCAGAGTTTTTGTATAAGGAGATTGATTATTTAAAGCCCTTCCTCATTAAGGTTGTCAAAGTTATTTTTTGCTGTGCTGAAATGTATAAATACAGTGCACCTGGTGGAAAATGTTTACTGCGCTCGCAGCTGATCATACAAGATGAGAAGTTTGTTTTGACGCAGATAAAGTTTATTAACTATTCATTGGTTTCAGATATATTATAGTTCTCCTTTAGAATATATAAATGGGGCCTGGAAACTACACATACAATAGTACAAGTCATTAACCAAACTCAACTTATGTGTGCCGCAACGCGTCCAAATTTATCAACAGTCCGCCCACAAGGTCCTCACGCCGAAGTGTACATCTACTCTATGTTCTGGAAAGGTGGTTCCATGACCTACAAGCACTCAAACCAGCTTTATTGCAGATAATAAATGTAATACAGTGCCCTGTATGGTTCTACAAATGTGGGGATCCGAAAGTAGAGTCGAGGGTATGGCGGCACTCAAAAAAGACACAAATACCGGGGTTGGTGTGCAAACTTTTTGATGTAATGTCACATCTTCATCCTGTGTTTAAAGAAGTACAATATGCAGACAAAGGTGATTGGACACCCCCATTGAAGCCAAATGGTGTGGTCTTGTAGCAGACACTTGTTTGGCAAGATATAAAATGAGTAGATGTTCACTAATTTACTAATGAAATGGGCTGTCGATAAGAGGCATGAGTGTGAGAAGTATTGTGAAAACTAGAAAGGTTCCTATATCCACTGTGTCTTTTGTCCTTAATGTGTGGAAGAAGAATGGTAATTGCAGGAATGCACCTTGCCCTGGAAGACCCCAAAAACTTCAAATAACTGGTGTACAGAAAATTCTGAAAGAAAGCTTGGTCACCAAGAAACATACCTGTACTTAGAGTTGAGTGGCTGGTGTCAGTGGCAAACACAGGCTTTTTAGAGAGGGGTTTCCAAATGTAATTCACACTCTCCTATTCTGCAGCACATTGGAGTAAGTACGGGAGTCTGGCGGATTCACTGGATACTGTATGAAATACAGTATTAATTTTTAACTGTACAGATGGTCTATAGTATACACTGTTTCAAACATTTTAAGTGGTCAGGAAATGTTTAAACATATAATAAATACACAAGCATAATAGAAACAGTACTGTCCATTTTAGGCTCACCCTCTCCCACTTCATGGTAAGGCTCCTGTCTCTTCCTCTTGGCAGCTACTCTGGTCCATTGCAATGTTTGAGAGTTCAGATCCACACATACAGTAAATGTGGTACAAGAAGCTGGTACACTGGGCATGTGCAGCAGCACTGCTCTGTCCCTTACACTGCATGATGTAGTGGCAGCTCTATTGATCATATTATTATATTATATACCAGTGTTATTGTTGTCCTAATTTAAGGCAATTGTAAAGAGGGGGGTTTCCGGGCAACCAGAAACCCCCCCTGCGTTTGCCTCTGGGTGTGCCACTCCAGTAGGTTGGGCTAAATTAAGTCGGTAGCATGCCCTAGATGAGAGGCAGCACTCATTCAACAACCATGAGAACAAGTCCAAGGATGCAAATCGAAGTGCAATTTCCTGCCACTTTCCATCCCCTTTAAATTAATACATTTTTATTTTTTCAAATAAAATACAAGGGGGGGGGGGGGATTTACTAAGAATACGAAAAATCGTATTCATATTCTTAATATGAATGGATACGAATGCATACGTCAGTTTTCGCCATTATGAAAATTCGTATTCCAGAGGAAAATTTACTAATCAGTCGTATTTGACTGATTTGTATTTTACGATGGCGTATCCATTCGTATATTTTCCGATACGAATTCGTATTTTAAATACAAACTCATATTTTTAAATACAAATTCCTATTTTAAAATACAAATTTGTATTGGCAGTGATCCGTGCAGGCTTCAGGGTAAAATAAATAAATAAATAAATAAATAAATAAATATAACCAGCACCAGGTTCAAAGAGCCGGGGCTGTTTTAAAAAGTCAGGGAAAGTTTTGCGTAGGGCTCCAATGATTTTTTAAAACCAGCCCTAGGCTCCAGGGCCAGGTCTGGTTCACAAAATACAGGGGACAAAATGAATAGGGATCCCCCGTATTTTAAGAACCAGCCCCAGGCCCAATCAGCCAGAAGGTTAATGTCACAGCCGGGGGACACTTATTATAAAAGGTCCCACGGCCAAAACATTGTCCTTACCGACCAATCAGCCTGAGCAGGGGCCCTGGGGAAGTGGGGACCCCCCAATGAAGGGGTCCCCCCCTCCAGAACTTACCTGCCCAGGTTGAAGCCTGGTGCTGTCCCTGGTACCCCTGGGCTGTGGGTACCGGGCTGATAAATGTTGTAAAAATTTGAAAAACCATTGGGTTTTGCTGTGGAGTCCCAGCAAGCCTGGAACGCATACTGGGACTTGAAGAACCACAAGTCCCAGCATGCAGCCCATTAATGGGCTTGCTGGGACTCTTAGTTCCACAGCAAAACCAATAGTTAAGTAAAAGCACACTGACACAGGAAAAATAAAGCTTTATTACATACATAGCCCACACATACTGATGCTTACCTATTTTGAGCCCACGCAAACCACCGGACTGAGCAGGAGCCGCATGCTGTCTTTGTTTACATCGTGTGGCTCCACCCCCTGAATAGCGATATTGGCCGGCTTGAGGCCTAGCGGCTCCTGATTGCCTGCTAGCCAGCCAATAGCGCTATTCGTTGCGGAGCCGCACAATATAAACAAAGACAGTGTGCGGCTCCTGCTCAGTCCGGTGGTTCGCGTGAGAGTTTTTATTTTTGCCAAGTCCTGGGGAGCCTACATGGAACGAAGAGGACAGATCTACGCTGAAGGAGACTTGTATGCTTCTTTTTTTGCTTCCACAGGTACCCCACAGGATTTCTTCGGACACCGGACCCCAGGACCGATAGACAGGAACCTACCTATGTGCTAAGTTTTGGCCACAGTACCTTATATAATACCTATCCCCCGGCTGTGATATTACCCTGCTGGCTGGTTGGGCCTGGGGCTGGTTCTTAAAATACGGGGGACCCCTATTCATTTTGTCCCCCGTATTTTTCTTTTGAATGATAAGTAGAAGCTGACTGGTTAGTATGGCAACTTCTCCATTGTTTACAATATTGTAAATATTTTGCCCCCAAATCAGGCTACAGTATTGGTCATACAGGGGCAGAATGGGGTAGAATGTGGCAGGCTGGCGATTTGGGCATGTAAGGTGGCCACTTTTTGGATATTTTTCTAGGGCCAATCCTTCCATGACACCAGGGAAGGGCATTTTAGTGGAATTAGCATGAAGTCGCTGACACAACTGCAGGAAAAGACACAAAAACGACTGCAACTGTGTCCAACTCAGAATCAGGCTCTCTGAGCATGGGTTCCACCCCTTAGACAAACCCCAACACCTCAACAGACCCTGCCCCCATTATGTCTGCTTCCACAAATTCCTCCCAGGCTGGTTTTCCATCCCAATCCACCCGCGGCGTCATATGAAAAGCGTGGCTCTTTTTACTGAAGTAGTAGAAAATCCCAAATTCATTCATAAGATCTCCATTCCCCATGCAGTAAAGCAAAAGCCAGCTGGCTGACCTCTCTCTTTTCCTATTGCTATAGTCTTATTTTTGAACCTGTCCCGCATGTTTACCAACTGAACGGAGTCCTAAAATAGAAGGGCAAGCTTTCCTACAGCACATAAAATATTGCCTGTATTTACTTTAAGGAAGCCAATGCCAGGGATGGTAAAACAAGCTCGCTATATATAATGACTGCCAAGTCATAAAGGTGAGATGTCAGCAGACAGGCAAAAGACTCTTCCTTGAATGCCCGTTTTTATTCCAGCCGCTTTCCCCCACCGCCTGCTTTCTTCCCCCACTTTCTAATAGAATTATTCTTATCTGCAAGTGATTTAAACTCCAAGGTTTACCGAAGATTTAAAGAGTGTGAACACAGTTGGAATGTTTTAAACTAACAGAACAAGTTGCATTTTAAGAAAATAATTAACTCCCAGGGGAGGTGTGGTTCTTGGATCAGTGACAAATTCAAGTCTGGCTTCCACTATATATGGCGTTCCCAAATAATAAAATATATTTGATTCCCTACTGTTGTCAATTGAGAAGCTGTTAGTTGCTAGTGGACTGTCATTTTAGTGGACCCCTTAGTGTATTAAAGACACAATATAGTGGAGGTAATCTTATGTGCAAAGCTTTAGCACAGAGAAACAATTTTATTTACTGAACTTAAGTGCTAAGTTAATTTAAAGTCTCACTTGTTGCTGGAATTTCCAATTTATTATATTTAATAATATTTTATATTTCATTCAATTTTTTTTTTTAATATTGTATGTTTCATATACAGCATTCCAGAGTTATATAATTTGCTGGGAAATACGGGGAAAGCAGTGTTTTACATTTTCCAAAAACATATTTTTTATTATAAATTTTATTTAAATATTAAGTTTGTTTGAACTTAAGATTGAACTTTAAATATGAAACGTTTTATGCTGTAGTTTTATATTTTATAGTGCTTCTTTCGTGTTATATTGTAATGGTAAAAATGTTTTATTTGCCATTCAAAAAAAAGTAAGAGACTAAATTAATTATTTTTTAATTATTTTTAATTTGATATATTATTATTTTATAAATTATTATTATTTATTATTATTATTATTATTATTATTATTATTATTATTATTATTCAGCAGACGAACAATATATCATCTTGGCCATCAGTTCCTGTGTACAGCCTATATGTTTGTGCAAAACGTAATTGACAGACATATTACGTCACCTGTTTACCATAGCAAATGCCGATTTATTTATCTTGCATATATATCAGTACATTTTACTGCATTCTACGGGTAACTAGCCGACCAACCCATTTTCCGGCTGCTGGAACCGTCCATGATGTCACTACCGGTTCCTGTAGCCAGGCATGTCGGTTGACAGATTGGTGAGTGTGTATGCGCAATTTGTTTGCAACCTTGGACGGTCGGCTGATCCATCGTTAAGGTGTGTATCCAGCCTTACTCTTGCTCAGTAGGCAGAGTAGTATCATCTGCAATAATTGTATTCTGTTATGAGAGCAGATTGTTAGTCTCCTGTTTATGATGTATGGCAGCCACTGAAAAGTACATTTTCACACTATTCTGGAGCAACCATGAACCTAAACATTACAAGGCAATCTTATATAAATAAATAGCAAAACAATTTTCGACCAGTGCGCAAGCTGCATTGACAATGAACGCTAGTACATGTGCTATACTGCCAAAAAATACAACGTGGCCACAATTAAAGTTTCCAAAGCTGTCTAACTAATAAGCGGAATGACACCAAATTCAATCATTTCACTATTTAAGGCATGGGGAGAAGGATTCCACAATCTGCCAGTAGGGGAAAAAATGGCGCTGCACAAAGTAATATTCAAGAAAAGGTACAAAACAAGACAATAACTGAGCGGAATCTAAAACTAAAAAAAAAATCACAAATTTTTTATTTTTCTCTTGAAAAAATATATGCAAATGTTCTGCTCTCTTAAGTGCAGTGAACACTTTTTTGTTTGGTAAATCGTAAACCCTTGAATAGAATACTTAGTAAATTTTGTGGAATTTTGCCTATGATTTAGAGCCAATCCTGTGTCTCTCCAGCTGTTGGAAAACTACACATCCCAGCATGCCCTGCCACTGTTTTAGCATTCACTAACAGCAAATGGTAGCAGGGCATGCTGGAACATGTTGTTTCACAACAGCTGGGTCACTGGTTGGCCAGGTAGAGCTGCAGACAGATTTGAACAGGGAAACTTTAATTATAGCCACAATATATGTACAATACGTACAATCTGTAGTATCCAGACAATTAATTTACATAAAACAAAATCCTTTTTGCAAAAAAACCTTAGATTTTATTCTGCCTTTGCCTGCTGTATATATATCTGTACAGACATCCCTTAGTGACTTTAGGGGAATTTTTAATACATTCATATATTAAACAACTACAGTAATAACATGCATGTGAGTATTTAAATATTTTATTACTCATACATGAGTACTGAAACAAAATAAAAGTACGTTTTGATCTGAGGCCATTCAGACTAGCAATATAAATATTTAGTGTGTGCTTTTAATAATGTTTGAGAGTCAATATTAAGCATCAAGCAGCCAGGTGACAGCATTGCCTGTCACTATTAGTGCATATCACCTCTCTAGTGCCATCTAGTGGCTTGACAACTGTATGTCACTTCATTTTAATTGCACATTCATTCAGTCTTAGTACAAACCTCTAATCATGATCATCTTTCCAATGTTACATGGGAAAATAAATGGTGACCTTTCCGTCTAAATGGTCAGGATCGATTTGGCTCCTATATTATAGAAAAGATAACTAAAAAACAATCAATAAATAAATATACGGCGCATGTGGAAAGGTCACTTGTATACAGTACACAGATGCAGAACTGTGGGAATGCTGAGAAAGCTTCATAGTTTGGTATTGAAATGAATAATCTGGTCATAAGTGTAAGAGGATATGTTGAGATCCCATGCTTTCATTAAGTTTGTGATGATCTTTTTTATAGAGTGCAAGTGAAGAGAGTTAAACTCTCATATAGGAAATGTTGACTGTGGTATTTAAGGTTAGGGATGAATGATAACATATTTACAATGAAAAACTATGGGCTTTTGTGTGGTCTAAAGTTACTACAGTGAATGTTTCAGGAAAGATGCATACAGGGATTTGTTGCTCTCTCTCTCTCTCTCTCCCTTTCTCTCTCTCTCTCTCCCACTTACTCATGTGCATGACTGCAGGGTCGCCGTACAAAAGCGACAGAGGGACCTGCTTGGATACCTCTCTACAACCTTGGACCTCATTCCCATAGGAAGGAGCAGGACTGCAGAAATGAATGTCATCTGAAGATGGTGTTTGGTTCCCACAAGCAAACTCAGAAAACCCAACTTTTTTGGAGTTTGTGAAACCATAATGAATGGGACCTTTCCAAAAAACATGTGGAAACTAGCATTCTATAGGTGGTATAGTATACAATTGTTTTTCACCAGCATTTTGGCTCCCTATTTTAGCTCTTTGCATGGGTTTCATTCTCTGTCAGGGGTTAAATGCTCTTTGCCAGTAGTACACGCTCGTTGCTACGGGGATTACCCCTCCTCCTTTTCCCTCCCTCCCACTCCCTCCTCACCATTACCATGCACAGTAACATCAACAGCCCGGTAGAGTGGTGAACCTCACCTGGTGGTATCAGATCAGGTCTGCAGCATGGCTATTTCAAAACTTGAGTCGGCTTGTGAGCCAATCGGAGCTTGCAGTCTGACAGCCAATCAGGAGCTAGCACTGCTGCTCCTGATTGGCTGCTGAACCGCAAGCTCTGATTGGCTCTGGAGCCGCATCTAGGTTTGAAATAGCCACACCTCGGACACACCTGGAGCCAGGTGGGTTGTCCACCACTCTGATCGCCACCACTCTGCCCAGCGCAATCTGCTTGCTGGCAAATCTGGTCGCCTGGAAGCAGAATCTGGTTGCCGTGGCGACTTGGTCCCCAGGTTTTGTCGAGCCCTGATTTAGACAGGAAATCGTGAAATATAACATTTGAATACCACCATATATGTGTAATAGGCCCATTTGTGATATGGAACAGGGCCCTTAAAATAAGTATTCGGGATGATGTTGCACAGTGTAGGCAGACTGTGCGCTGTACAGGAAATAAAGAAATAGGCATGAATTCAATTTAGAATACAACCCAATGATTTATATAATACATATCTGCTTCCATGTCCTACTCTCAGACATTAATTTTGGTGAAACAAGTTATCGTCCTTTGGAAATTGTATATTGAAGGCTTGTAATGGGATCTAGTCCTGTGATTTATCAAGTACATCTATTTGTGCATATGTTCATAAGAAGATATTTCTTTCTTGCTGGCAATAAAAAGAATATTTTATTACATTCGGATTTTTTTCTGCTAAAATAATAGAAAACATCTGCTTAATACTTTGGGATTTATATGTTACACTTGTTCCGCATGTTGTTCACTCTGGCGAAGCCAGCCACTAGTATGAGGTTATTAGTACATCATGGCTGTTTCACAAAATACTTTATCTTGCAATGTATTCCGTGGAAAGGGTGTTGATACCCCATACAAATTATGAGATTCAATCTCCATTGCTACTCCATCCATCCCCCCAATGATTATCCAGTACCTGTACTCCTGCATTACGCATGTAGTGGATATAAGAGGCATCAATAGTGACACACAGACTAAACACTGTGCTCCTCCTCCTGCATTTCCTCAATACTAATGGAAAGATTGATAAATGAATGTGCTCAGTGGGTACACCATGAATGCAGTCCTAGTGTACATTCTACAACATGACCATAAAGCAGGTTTTACAACTCTTTGGAGACCTAGATGCTTGAATATAAGTCCCCGGGGACCTACTAGAGGTCGGAAGATGGGATTAGGCTGTGTGTGTGTGTGTGTGTGTGTGGTTGGGGGGGGGGGGGGGGGGGGGCTGCGGTTGTAGGCATGAAGAAAGACACTATGGGGTATGGTTTGGTTTAGGTTATGGGAGGTATAGGGATCATCGAGGGGGGAGCTAAGGGGTTGTCATGAAACAGTGGGGCATACAGTTTCTTAATGTCATCAGGCTTTTACAGTATGGTTTTTCTTTTCATTCTGAGGAAGCCACCAAAAGTGGTGGGTGGAGAAATTTTACAACCATCGGAATACCAGCACTATACTTTACGGACCTCATTGCACCAGAAACCGGCAGACCAGCAAAGTTCCACAGAGAATATCGAAATCACTGGCTACCATTCAACTATAAGTGGTACCGGTCGATATGTGTCACGCTAGGGGTACCTTGTGGATCTGTCTGAGGCCTGGAGGTTGGGTGTTTGCGACTTGAGGGAGACTGGAGAACAGCAGGTTTGATATAACTTTTTATTGTAGCACCAACATGAGAAGGCAAAACCATAAATGAAACTGCAGGCCGAAAAACCCAGTGGAATACCTGGGTAACAACTGAAAGTCCAGAATGATGGGATTAATCCCAGAGTCTCTGTTAGCTTACTGGGGAAACTGATGACTGACTGTGGGTGCAGACAGCAGGGAGCAGCAGGAGACGGAAGTCAGCGAACACCGATGACTGGCAGTAGATGCAGGTGCCGACAGCAGGGTGGAGAAGCGTCAGCGGGCTGAAGGACTGACAGCAGGTGCAGATGCAGACAGCGGGATGGAGAAGCGTCAGCAGGCACGGAGGGCTGGCAGTAGGTGCAGATGCAGACAGCAGGATGGTGAAGCGTCAGCAGGCACGGAGGGCTGGCAACAGGTGCAGCTGGACCACAGCAGACGTGAAGATGTGTCAACAGACACGCAGGGCTGGCAACAGGTGCAGCTGGTCGACAGCAGGAGTGGAGATGTGTCAACAGACACGCAGGGCTGGCAGCAGGTGCAGCTGGTCGACAGCAGGAGTGGAGATGTGTCAACAGACACGCAGGGCTGGCAGCAGGTGCAGCTGGTCGACAGCAGGAGTGGAGATGTGTCAACAGACACGCAGGGCTGGCAGCAGGTGCAGCTGGTCGACAGCAGGAGTGGAGATGTGTCAACAGACACGCAGGGCTGTCAGCAGGTGCAGCTGGTCGACAGCAGGAGTGGAGATGTGTCAACAGACACGCAGGGCTGGCAGCAGGTGCAGCTGGTCGACAGCAGGAGTGGAGATGTGTCAACAGACACGCAGGGCTGGCAGCAGGTGCAGCTGGTCGACAGCAGGAGTGGAGATGTGTTAACAGGCACGCAGGGCTGGCAGCAGGTGCAGCTGGTCGACAGCAGGAGTGGAGATGTGTCAACAGGCACGCAGGGCTGGCAGCAGGTGCAGAGATTCGAGAGACTGTAGCAAACCTGAAAGGGCTGGAGGCAGAATGCAATTTGCAAAGTCCAGGAAACAGGTGTAAAGCTGTAAGGGCTGGGAGCAGAATGCAAATGCAGGTATCCAGGTATCAGGTGTTGAACTGCAGGTAACGAAGACAGGGATCAGGGATTTCACAGAGCAAGGACAGGAGCACAGGCTGAAGCTTCCTCCCCAGGGATTGACAACAAAGCACTGGCGCTTGTATGCCCCAGAGGGCTCTGCTTTATCCCCCAGGGCAGATCTTGATTGGAGGAGTTGAACTGGGGCTCTGAACCATTGGCTGGCTACAACAACATGGCGGCGCCCCGGAGTGGAGACAAACAACCTTGGCTGGCTCTCATGCTGGATGCGCGTGCCGCAGGCCCCAGGAAGATGGTCGCGGCCGGAAGACCTAGACGCCGCGCTCCCCGTCCTGCACCCAGACGGATGGCCCGCAGGCCCCGCCGCCGGAGATGAACAGGTGAGCGGCGCGTCCTAACAGCGGCCGTGACAATATGTCTGGCCAATATTAAGAACCGATTCCCTACTAATACTGGATGCAGCCCATACTTGATAACTTTTTTCTCCTCTCCAGGAGAAGCCCGGAAAGGAGACCAGACAGTAGCATGTCAGGGGGGCGGGACAAGGTGGGTGTCATCAAACCCCGCCCCCATTGCAATCAAACAAGGCAATTTGCAGGTCCGCGGATTGGGGGAGGGGAAAAAATGCCACGAAATTACGCAATTCGCCCCTTGCCGCGGACCTGTGAAAAACAGGCTTTAGTTCAGTGGGGAAGGTGGGTGCAGGGGGCTGCATGGCTGATGTGGGAGACTTGCCCACCTTCCCGGGGGGCTGGGAGGGGGGACCCTAAATTTGGGAGCTTCCCGGCAATTCTGGGAGGGTAGGCAAGCCTGATACAGACTGTAATTAATAAGATTATGGTGACACTAACATACTGGATAGAATACTAACTTGTTATATTGATTTATTTATTAACAGTGTCTTATATAGCGCATACATTTTCTGCAGCGCTTTACAGAGAATATTTGAACATTCACATCAGTCCCTGCCCCAGAAGGGCTTACAATCTATATTCCCTACCACATGTACACGCACACACAGACATTCTAGGGTTAATTTTTGTTGTAAGCCAATTAACCTACCTGTATATTTTTGAATTGTGGAAGGAAACCGGAGTATCCGGAGTAAACCCATGCAAGCACGGGGAGAATATACAAACTCTGCACAGTTGGGCGATGGTGGGGATCGAACCCATGACCTCAGCGCTGTGAGGCAGTAATGCTAACCACTACACCGTCCGTGCTGCCTAATCTCTTTAATTTTGAATACTGGCCATTAAATTGTTTTTAAAGATCAATCAATGGTTTTGGACACAGACTCCCCTGCGCTATTTATATATACTTTGCATTTGCTATCTGTATAAGGGCTAATAATCCCTAAAATAAACAGCTGCAGGAGCCTAGGTGATACAAATATGGATATTTAGATCCTAAAGTCATTTTCTTTGGCGGCTTGATTGAGCACCTGATCACTTAAAACCCTTTTTCTCTCTGCGGTATGTGGTATGTTAGATGCCAGATAACTGTTTGGTCTATGGGGCACAATGATAGTATATGATGGGCACAGAGTCACTTTGTCATGCTGTTACACCAATCCCACCCAACCAGAGCTACATCTACGTGCCACTGACTCCCGGGAAGGCCGCCAATTAAAGTTCATTTGTGCCAACCATTCATAATATAAAGCAGTGAATATCACAGAACCATACTGTGCATTTATCTGCGTACCAGGGGTCGTATTTCTACACAATCATAATCTGTTTACGTTGAAATCAGATCCTTGGTGGCCTGTGCATGCTCATGACCTGTTCTGCACATGTGTAGAAAGGGTCCTGCTGGCTAGTCACAGTCAGTGTTCCCTCTAAGCTGTGCGCATGTGCGTGCGCACACAACTCGACGAGTGTGCGCACAGACATTACAACAGAGCGCACAAAGCAGCAGTGGTCCCTTTTTGCAGTTGTGGACTCAATTAATGTGTGTTTCACCCATTAACTACATTGTGTGCTGTGTTTTTAATGTTTAAATGTTTAATATCATTTTGAAGTAAAGTTAACACAAATGTTGAACTTCATTTTCCAGTTATGTTTAAGTGACGCACAATTTTTTTTATTTCCATCCACAACCAAAATCTTTTGCCGCACACAGCCTTCGTAAAATTAGAGGGAACATTGGTCACAGTACCCACTTAGTTGTTTCCTGATTGACATGCTGTAGTGTTATGGGGTGGGTGCCACTGGCGTAACTAGGCCACCGCAGCCCCCGCCATGGCGGGGAGGCGCAGAGTAACTATGGGCGCCGGGGGGGCTGCGGTGCTATAGTTACCCGCTGCGCTGCTGCCCGGCCGCATCTTCGGTCACTGTCCCGTCACTCGCTCCCGGCGCCGGCTCCTGCTGATAATGAAAAGTGACACTTAGAAAATGGCTGCCCCCGTATTGCAGACAGTTTTGGCTGCCATTTTCTAAGAGTCTCTTTTCATTATCAGCAGGAGCCGGCGCCGGGAGCGAGTGACGGGACAGTGACCACAGATGCGGCCGGGCAGCAGCGCAGCGGAGACTGGAGCAGCGCTCTGTCAGGTATGGGTATGGGGAGGGGAGGGGAGGGGGGGGGGCGCCGAAAAAGTTTGGCGGGGGGGCGCAAATTATATAGTTACGCCACTGGTGGGTGCAGTGGGTGATTTTACAAAATAGGGGTCTGCGTTGTTGGACACAGACCCAGTTTCGATGTCCATTTTGAGGATGCTTTGGCTCACACAAGCTGGCCGATGCTGTGATCATTGCAGCCGATGGTGATCCGAAGATGCATCTTTGGATGCAGCACTTGGTTTGCAGGTGAATGCAGGAGCCGTCTATTTCCTACAGATGCCTCCGGCTGCATTATATTTGTATGGTATTGCACAGCTGATTCCCTGGACTTCCCATGTAGCAGTGCCGTACCGTACAAATCAGAGTCAAATCCCAAGTGTGAATATGGATGGAGGTCGGGATATTTGCAGTCACAACACCAGGGGCGGATTAGGAACTAAAATTGGCAGTGAAAAAAATTCTAGACATGGGCAGTACCAAATCATATGTAGGCGGAACCAGGCGGGAACAATACCTTAAAAAGGCGGGAAAAGGGATATTTCCACTCAGTCACTTTTAGGATTTATATCAATAGTCTCATAAAAAATTAAAAAGACACCAATTGTCAAAAATTCTAAAGAAGCAGCAGAAAACAATTAGTGCACCTGTGCAGGGTGTACTTGCGATATCTTCTAAAGAACCAAGAAAATCAAGAAAAACGGAACAATTCTGCGCTATTTTTTAAAAGCCAATGTCGCTATAAAGGTACTCAAGACAAAAAAAATGTATCCTAGAAAATGATTTATTCTAAGGGTACATATAAACAACAAACAATGAAAAATAAAAATACATGAAAAAACAAGACCTTAAAATTAAAATTGCAATATATAGACAAAAATGTGACCATACAGTATATATTTCTAGATAAGTTAAATTTGATTGAATAACATCTGCAATTCTAAAACACTAAAGATCTGCGAGATGGATCAGAAATAATAAAACATATAAAATCTTTAAAATAGGGAAAAAAGGAGATTATCTCACAAGCCTTTGAAATTACATAAGGCTTGATTGATCTAATTGTGGTGAATATATATATATATATATATATATATATATATATATATATATATATATATAAAACACTTTTTACATTGGCTGCTTTTTACATTGGCTGCTTATTATGTCTTAAAGCACAGTTTTTGTTTGAATTTTTGAATTTCATAAAAGAATATAATGAAGGAAGATTGCATATATGGGCCTGATCCCATACAGCAGCAATGATATATACACCTGTATGGATTCATTAAATAAACAAGCTGAACCCTTCTCCAGGCTGGTAGTGATGGCAGGTAGGGATGTCACAGTCAGTTAGACAGCGCATTGTGACATCACACACATGGGATAATCAGCTGCTGTCTTTGGAACCTCACTTCTCAATACGAGTTGCCAGAGGAAGGAGCTTTCTAGAGAGAGAGAGAAAGAAAAACAAACAAAAAAAGACAGACAGTTCTTGGCCTGAGACTGAAAATGTCTCTAGGCGTGAAGAGACCTCCGGGCCTCCCTCTTATGGATGAGGAGGAGATGGCCACGGATTCTTATTTAGAAATGGTCACTTACCATTCTGTGACTATTGATACCATATTCACATCCCATGATGAAGGAAAGGTGGTATATTACTCAGGAGATGATGAAGAGGAAGATGTCACACCAGAGATGCCTTTATATGAGGAAGTCACTTACCATTCTGTGACTTTTGCCACAATGTTCACATCCCCTGGTGAAGGAAATGTGGTATACTACTCAGGGGATGATGAAGAAGAAGAGGAGGATGTCACCACAGAAATGTCTCTAGGTGAGGAAGAAAGATCTCCCAGCCTGACATATACAAAAGAACAACAGCCAGAGACAAGCACTGAGACATCACTTCCAACTGCCATATTCTATACTGGCGATGACAATGGTGAGGGTGATAGCAGGGAGGCAGTTACATCTGATGCTGAGAAACACGTCCAGATGTCCAGCCCCAACATCTCAGATAATGGATATATGGATAAGGTCAGTGCAGGAGAAGATCTCTGCAATGATGAGAAATGTGATGCAGTCATATTAATCCATGATACTGATGAAGACCTCATTGACACAGAGAATTGCCATCCAGAGGAGAAACTCAATGTGTGGGATGGATGGTTGGATAACACCATGGAAACATCTCCAGACAAGAAAAGACCTCCCAGGCTCATGTTCATGAAAGAGGCGGAGCCAAACATAAATAGGTACCCTGTAGTTCTTGGCACCATCCCCAAGAAAACATCTCTAGGGGAGAACAGACCCCCTGGCCTCATTATCGTAGAAGAGGCTGGGCCACAAATAAGCCTTGGACATGAAATTCTGGATGAAGTTTCCATGAACAAAACCAATGTGAAGACCGGGGTCCAAACAAAGCTGGGCAGGAAGTGTAAGGAGATCGACACTGAGATAGCCAGCAACACGAGGACACAGCCCAAGAGAACTGTGTGGGGATGGCTTAGAACAATGCTGTGCCTGACAGTACATCACCTCACCACCTCACAGATGTATGTAACAACTCTGACCTTCTGATTTATTATTTACTATTGTACAATACCATCTGTATAACTAACTATGCCAACTGTATAACCAACTATACCAACTGTATAACATCTAACAAATATATACCACCATAATATAACATCAACAATCGTGTCTGTGTGTTTATGCTTTGTGTCCTTTTTGCACCCACTACCATGTATGCTGGTTTTGGTTCCAATCTATGCTATTTTATGCAGGTATAAATACAGGGGCCTGGTAAGGTGACAGGGTAATGCCCTGATGCTATGTAATCAGGCTCCGCCCACCCTGTGACCAGACGCTATGAACATACATGCAGCATATAATCACCTGCTGCTATGTGCTCCCCCCAACTTTTAGATGTGCAAACAGCGTTTATGAGTTTGTATAAATTACATCAAGTTTGTAAAAAATATTTTAACATATTATTATTTGTTATAATGATCTCTATGACATCATATTCATCAGGGTGATATCTCATTTTGGAGTGAAATCACTTTTTATACTCTAGGCCAGTGCTCCTAAACTCGGTCCTCAGGACCCCACACAGTTCAGGTTTTACAGGTAACACGACAGGTGCACTCATTACTGACTGACACATTTTAAAAGACCCACAGGGGGAGCTAATTATTTCACTTGTGATTCTGTGAGGAGACCTGCAAAACATGCACTGTGTGGGGTCCTGAGGACCGAGTTTGAGAACCTGGACTTTAGGCCAGTGGTAGCCAACCCTAGCCCTCGAGAGCTCCCAACAGTTCACATTTTCCAGACAACCTAGCTGCTGCACAGCTGCACTCATTAATCACTGACGCATTTTAAAAGATACACAGATGGAGCTAATTAGCTCACTTGTGATTCTGTGAGGAGACCTGCAAAACATGCACTGTTGGTAGCTCTCGAGGACTAGGGTTGGCTACCCCAGCTCTAGGCTATAGCGGCCTTAATTCATATAAATAAATCTGGGGACACATTGGTTGCACTCCCTCCCTAACATCCCGCTAGTAACAGTGGTAACGTGATCTGATGCCCTGGGTTCTAGTTATGGGCGAGTGCTTCTACGTGACAGATGTATAATATGCAGCACGTCCCGCTATCGTGTTTCCCTCACCAATGCTGACCTGGTGGATTGCGTAGGTGTGAGTAATCAGGGGAGATGTCAGCCAGACTCTGGGCAGGGCCACATCTTTAATAAAAACCACAACTGGCTGACAGACGGCCTCACGTGTGTCTCGGCCTACCGGTGAGCTTCCCTGTGAGGTCTATGGGCAGGGTCCCCAGCAGCACAGAGTATATCAACAGATGAGTAAAGGTGCATACACACTGGGTGCTTTTGCTGAGCATGTATGCACAGCGGTGATTGTGATTTTCCCCCTGCCCAGTGATTTTAACCTCTGTAAATGACTGTCCATAGCAGGACACTATGGAAATTGGAACGCCTTTCAGTCTGCTGATATAACCAGTAGACAAACTGCGTCCGCCAGTGCTCATCACCTGCCCATACACACTTGGTGGCCTTTGAGCTGAAAGCAGCTGAAATGACAAAACTAAGTAGCTTCCAGCTCAAAATCACTGCGTGTGTATGGGCCTTTAGTGAAGACAGGGCTGCAGTTGACAGGGGGCAGTGTCATGATGTGAGGAGGAGAATGGAGGCAGCAGGAATCCACAGACTGAGAGTTATATAGTGGGAGGGCCAGGGTACCCAGCAGCACAGAGTATATCAGGAGCGGGGGTTTGTGTCAGTAAGGACAGGGCTGCATGTGACAGGGACAGTGACATGATGTGAGGAGGGGGATGGAGGTAGCAGGAAGCCACATACTGAGAGTTATATAGTGGGAGGAGCAGGTCCCCAGCATCACAGACTATATCAAGAGATGTGTGATTTGTCAGTGAGGACAGGGCTACATGTGACAGGGGGCAGTGTCATGATGTGAGGATGGGAATGGAGGCAGCAGGAACACACAGCCTGAGAGTTATATAGTAGGAGGAGCAGGGTACCCAGCAGCACAGAGTATATCATGAGATGGGGGATGTGTCAGTGAGGACAGGGCTGCATGTGACAGGAGGCAGGGTCAGGATGTGAGGAGGAAAATGGAGGCAGCAGGAAGACACAGACTGAGAGTTATATAGGAGGAGCAGTGTCTCCAGCAGCACAGAGTATATCAGAAGATGGGGGATGTGTCAGTGAGGACAGGGCTGCATGTGACAGAGGGCAGTGTCATGATGCGAGGAGGGGAATGGAGGCAGCAGGAAGACACAGCCTGAGAGTTATATAGTGGGAGAATCAGTGTCCCCAGCAGCACAGAGTATATCAGGAGGTGAGGGATGTGTCAGTGAGGACAGGACTGCGTGTGACAGAGGGCAGTGTTATGATGTGAGGAGGGGAATGGAGGCAGCAGGAAGACACAGCCTGAGAGTTCTATATTTATATTTATGCAAAAGAGACATCCTATGTCTGGCACTTGGGTATAAAGTCACGAGTAACAGTTCTGGTGGTTCCTCACAGAACAGACAGATCCATACACTGTAGCAGATTGGCGACACTCACTTGCTTTAATAAAACCGGCTCCCACACAGTTATGTTGTATTGTATAACATTTTGGATTAAATAACCTTCATCAGATTTTCTCAGTGCATAACCCAGGACCTACTCTGCCTGTACAATATAAAGGGATTTTTTTTAAGAACTTACCGTTCGAATCCCTTTCTCTGAGTCCATCCTGGTGACACAGCTCAACCATGGGATGGTCCACAAGAGCAAGGCACCTATACTGACTTCTTTGAGAGGCAGGCTCCTCCCTTCTGCATCCCAGAATTCCTCAGTTCAACTTCTAAAGCACGCAAGGATACATTACTCAGTACAACGGCTGAACATATTAATATGCACAATCAATAATAACCAATAATGGTATACACTTACTGAGCGTAAAGGAGGGATCGCTGTGTCACCAGGATGGACTCAGAGAAAGGGATAAGAATGGTAAATTCTTACAAAAATCCATTTTTCTCTTTCGTCCATCCTGGTGACACAGATTAACCATGGGACGTTCAAGAGCCAGGTCCTTTGGGAGGGTACGCTCAGACTGCCAGTTCTCATCACTGCCCGTCCGAATGAAACTTCCCTCGACGCAAACACATGAAACCTATAAAATTTGGTAAAGGTGTGAACAGTCGGCCAGGTGACAGCACTGTACAGCACTCCACTATAGCCCCATGACGCACAGCCCAAGAGGAAGCAACTGACCTAGTGGTATGGGCATTAATCCTGGATGGAATCAGTCTGCCTACCTTAGTGTAAGCAAAGGCAATTATCTACCTTAACCATCTAGCAAACCCTCTCTTATGTACGTCATATAATACCAAAAGCAAATAAATTTTGCGATTATCCTTTACTCTGTAAGTCTGTACTTCTGGCAAAAGAGCTACTCTTTTCTGAAAGAAAATGGATAACGCCAACAGCTGTACCTTTAAGGACTGCAGGCTAAGCCTAGCTGAAAACCCATCCTGGAGAAACTCCAAAAGTCTAGTGACCTTGAACCTAGAGGTGTGTACATTGTGAACTGTCGTTCACACTACCTGATATAGATCTTCCAAACACGATGGTAATTTGCTACTGACACAGGCTTGCGAGCCCTAAACATTGTCTGGATTACAGCATCCGAAAAACATTTCTTCCTTTGTAAGGAGGTTTCAAAAGCCAGGCCATCAAATTGAGACAAGCTAGGTCCAGGTGCAGAAACGGTCTTTGTTTGAGTAAGTCCCGCTGAAGCAGAAGACGCCAAGAGTCCGTCGACAACCTCAGTATGTCTGAATACCACGACCTCCTGGGCCAGTCCGGTGCAATCAGTATGACTTGTGCTCCTGCGTCCTCACTCTCTTTAGGACCCGAGGAATCATAGGTAATGGAGGGAAGACGTAGGTGAGGGTAAAACGCCACTGAACTGTCATGGCATCCACTGACCACATGGTCAGATCCCTGGTCTGAGAGCAGATCCTGGGAACCTGACAGTTGTGTCTGGATGCAATCAAGTCTATCTCTGGGAGCCCCCAGAAAGTCAATATTTCCTGAAAAACCTCCTGATGTAGTGCCCACTCTCCTTCCAGCAGCTCTGCCCTGCTGAGGAAATCCGCTTCTACATTACGGATCCCTGGAATGAACACAGCCGACAGAGTAGGAATGTTCACTTCTGCCCACTGAAATATCCTCGAGACTTCCTGCATTGCCATCATGCTGCGAGTTCCGCCTTGCTGATTTAGGTAAGCCACAGCCGTGGCATTGTCTGACTGTATACGTACAGGTGATCCCTTCAGGAGATCCTTGGCCTGTAGAATGGTCTTCCAAATTGCCTGGAGCTCCAAGATGTTGATCGGTAGTCTGGATTCCTCCTTGGACCACAGACCCTGCAATCTTAGGTGCAGGACCACCGCCCCCCAGCCCCTGAGACTGGCATTGGTCGTGACAACAAATCAATCCCATGTGTGAAGGGAATGCCCCATTTGCAGAGACTCCAGATCTGTCCACCAGATCAAGGAGTCCCTTGTTTCCTGAGACAGCAACAGCCATTCCTGTTTCATGGTTTTTGAATTTTGACCAACAGGACAGAATGTTCCACTGTAAAGTTCTTGATGACATGAAGATAAGCATCCCGGATGTCCACTGATGCTAGAAATTCTCCTGACTTAGCACTTAGCACTTAAAAGCACTGATTGAAGAAATTCCATCCGAAAGTGGTCAACCTGCAGTTGTAGGTTTAAAGACTTTAAATTTGGAATGGGTCTGGAAGACCCGTCTGGTTTGGGGACCAAGAAAAGAATGGAATAGAATTCCTTCTTTCTTTCCTCCGGGACCACCAATCCCATCTCGAGAAGTGACGTTGCCGCCCCCAAGAGGGCATTCCATAAACAAGCTTCTCGTGGCAGGGCTGTTGGGAGAAATCTCTTTGGCGATGTACCTCTGAGATTATCCTGTAACTCTGAGAAATGATGGAGAGAACCCAAGGGTCCGGGGTAGAGGTGTTCCATATATCCCGAAACTGCAGGAGGTGACCCCCACTCTGATTCCAGAACGGGGAGTCTCCGTGCCGTCATGCTGAGGATTTTTCTTCAAGTCTTGGAAGGGTGTTTCTTAGCAAAGGCTCCAAAGCGAGATCTGGGTGCCCTCCCCTTACCGGAGGGAAACTTTCCTCTTCCCGCTTGACCTCTATTGGACGCACCCCCTCGAAAGGAGGAACGAAAAGATGGCCTGAAAGTCCCAAACTTAGACACTGAGTGCTTTGACGTGGTGGGCAGGAAAGTGCTCTTTCCTCCCGTGGCTTGTTTTATAATGGACTCAAGTTCTGCACCAAAAAGAAGTTCTCCCTTAAACGCCAAGGCCTCTAGAGACTTCTTGGATTCGCTGTCTGCCTCCCAAGCTTTGAGCCAGAGAGCTCTCCTAGCTGTCACGGAAGTGGCCGACACTTTTGACGCCATCTTGGTGCCTTCTTCCCCAGCTTCACAAACGTACTCTGCAGCACACCTAAGCTTTTCAGCTAGGACAAAAGCTTCAGAGTCAGGCTGGAGCTAATTACATAAGGCCTTAGCCCATTTCATCCTGGCCTTGGATACCCAAGCAGACGCAATAATAGGGCGTAGGGTAAAGCCCACCCCTTCAAACACAGCCTTAAGACCACCCTCAATATTCTTGTCCACAGGGTCCTTAAACGCAGCACCCCTTGAGCCGGCAAGGCCATGGATTTAGACAACCTGGCAACAGGCGCATCCACTAGAGGGGTCTTTTCTCATAATTTTGCATGCTCCTCTGGCATTGGATACATGTTTGCAAATCCTTTAGGCATGAGGAGCCTCTTATCAGGAGTCTTCCACGCTTCTCCCAGTAAAGCTATCATGCCCTCATCCAAGGGAAATGTAACTATCTCTGCGCAATTTCTTAAATACGCAATGAACAGGCACTTTATTCTCATCAGATAGATTCAAAGTCTGCTTAACTGCAAGGATCAATTTCTCAATACCAGGGACAGAAGACTCAACTTCTTCCCTCAGGTCCCAAAAGACATCCTCAGCGCACACCTTCCTCAGCATTATCTAACTTCAACAGGGGAAGAGTAGATAAGGGGTGTTTGGGAGATGTAACCTCAGGGGTCTTGGCAAGCTGTTCCATAAAAGCATGTGACAGACGTATATTATACAGCACGTCATCATCATGTTACTGTGACACTGCCCAGGTCCCCCTCACCAATGGTGACCTGGAGGATTGGGTAGGTGTGAATAATCAGGGGAGTTGGCAGCCAGACTCTGGGCAGGGCTAATATGCTATATATAATATAAAATGAATGTCTGACAAGTGGCATCACAGATATGTTGACCTACCGGGGAACACCAGCTATACTGTTCCTGGAGTGGAGATCAGGGTACAATCTCTCATTTTTTTGAGACCAAGTTGTGAGATTTCCTACTTTCCGGTTGGTTTAATCTGTGACCCTTATCGCTCTCATCTGCCATTTGACATCCTAGATTGATGGTGGACAGCAGAAGAGGGGTCATTGATATCCATCCACCTGTATCTACCACCCTAATTTTCTGTGACTCTCTCATTTGTCTCAATATACCAGATCCTCCTACAATACATTAAGTAACAGGGTGATTTGTGTTTTGTTTGGCAAAAAGAAGAAGCACATCTTGGCTTCCTACTAAGGACATTGTGATACTCTCATCCTTGGTTACATACGGCCATACATCACTGGTCCGCCTGAATTCCACCCCGCACTCAGCAGCTAAGCAGTGAATGGTCTGGCTAGTACCTTTCTGGGAGACCAATTAGGAATACCAGTTGCTGTAATTGGACCTGGACAGCAGATACACCGCTGTCCAATTGAGGTAGTCCTCTATTCTTATACCATTATTTATTACCGGGAAATATCATTACCATCACCAGGGGACAAGTGTCAAGCGTCCTTGATCTTTCTGCTCCTTTGAATGAATAAAATTTACTACTATGTGATGCATTTACTCATTATTAATTTTTACTAACAATGGAGCATTAGCTTAATCCATCTTTGTCATTTTCGCCAATATCTTCTTGACTAACACTAGATCTCTTGTGATTACTTATTTAAGCCTAATTCATTAATTGGTACTTATCTAGTATCTGGGCTGCCAATTTTCTGATTGTATGCCTTACCTTAAGGCATACAATCAGATGCGATTCAACGCGATGTTCAGCAAAATCGCATCGAAACGCATGCGATATCGCATGCGATATCGCATGCGATATCGCATGCGATATCGCATGCGATGCGATGTGATTTTGTATAGGATTCAATGTTAACAAGGTCCTGTTCATTTCCCCACTATCCAAGTGGGCATAGAGTTGATTTTATAAAGCGTGGCGAGCACAGCGAGCCACCGAGCCCGAATCATGGCGAGCGAAGCGAGCCCCGCGAGGGGATGCACATTTCTTAAAAAGTATTCTGTGTCCCCTCGCGGGGCTCGCTACACTCGCCACATGTTTATATCCAACTCCATGCCCGCTTGGATAGTGGGGAAAGGAAAAGGACCCCTTTTTCCCATTAAATTCTATGTTAAAATGGACTCAGACCATTTTAACATTGAATCCTATGGAAAAATCGGGACCATCGCATCGCAACGCATATGATTTGGTTGCATGCGATGCGATGCTACCGATCCGACCCGATTTCTAAATCGGACGCCCAGATACTACATAAGTACCCATTGATTTATATCAAGACGTACCTTTTGTTTTAGCATTTGAATATCCAATAAAAGTTATGTATTAAATTGTTTAATCAATTCAGTCAAGTGTGCCCCCAAAAAGCCTTCGCTGTTCTTCCTTTTTCTGTCACAAAGTGACTTTTTCTTCTTCAGTTGTCAAGCTGAACATTTTTGGGAGCACCGCCAACCAAACACCACTCTACATTTGTTTACTAGTGGTAACAACGTTGGTTATGTTAGATTTTGTACGTAATTACTAATTTAATTTCACTCACCAGTGCCACTCCCGACCCATATTGTATAATTTGAGAACGTTGCAAGGCTCCGTTCTGTAGAGGATCAGATGGACTGACGAGCGGCGTGCAGTGTACAGGTGCAACATTTGTCATTGTTTGGTATTTTCAAATCTTTGTCACATTTACTTGCTAACAAATCATCTCACACAGAATAACTTTGTAGCAGAAGATTTTTACTGATGTGTGTGATATCAACCACAGAGCAAGCTCACTTGTTTTTTTTTTTTTATGGAACAATACAAGTTAATTATTCCCCTGATGACAAGATAATTCAAATTATTATTAAAACAAAGGATTTGTGTTCCAAGGAATGCGGATTACTGAGAAGTAGATTGTAGACAGATGGAAGGGTTCCAGATGCTGGGCTGCTTACACAGAATTGTCTTGTGTTAGGAAACAGACAGCGGTTGTGGAGTCTTCGGGAAATGTTATCTGCTTCTCTCTGACATTTTCATTTACAAGTTTGGACACAAATAATTTGTGTTACAAACACATGTTGAGTGGGATTCACTAAATTACCGTCATTATCTTGTAGTCTGTGACACCTACAGGGGCTAGAATCTAAAGTATCTGTCTGTGGTTGTTCCTCGTCCAACTTCGCCTCCAACTTTAGTGACATCTCCAGGGCTGATTCTATAAGACAAAGCAGATAATGAACAGGTTTCTCACACTAGGTAATGATGAAATAGATCTCTAGTTAAACCTGGAACGCTGGTAGCATGGACAAGTGAGGAAGGGATGGAGGGATATGTAGCCCCCTACAAAGAGTGGAGAAGTTGCCTAATGCATCCCGGGGGGGGGGGGAACTAAGGCACGCCCCCCTTTCCCCGCTGCATATGCATATACCCATGCCAGTTACCGACAGTAGTAGTGCTGCTGATACATATGCCCATGCCAGTTGCTGACAGTAGTAGCGCTGCCAATACATATGCCCACACCAGTTGCCAACAGTAGTAACTCTTCCTATACATATGCCCACGCCAGTTGCCGACAGTAGTAGCGCTGCTGATACATATGCGCACATCAGTTGCAGACAGTAGTTGCGCTGCCTATACATATGCGCATGCCAGTTGCCAACAGTGGTAGCGCTGCCTATACATATGCCAATGCCAGTTGTAGACAGTAGTAGTGCTGCCTATACATATGCATATGCCCACACCAGTTGCAGACAGTAGTAGCACTGCCTATACATATGCCCACACCAGTTGCCGACTTAAGTAGTTCTGCTTTTTCTTACTGTATTTCCACACCAGTTACTGACACAGTAGTACACATGTTGCTCACCAATTTCAGGCTGGCAGCTTCCTTTTTTTCAATCAGATTCTTGCTCCCCATGTAGCCCCATCCCTTTTGTCCAGTGTAGCCCCTCCTCCTCATCCGTGTAGCCTCACCCTTTTTGGTCCCAGCCGCTGACAGGGGGTTAGGAGGTGTGCTGCCAGCGCTGATGCCTGTCACGATCATGCTCACGACAGGTGGCAGCAGCAGCCAGCAGCCACAGAGGACAGCAGGGGATGCAGGGCTGGGAGAGCGCCTGTTCTGCCCAGCGCCTACCTGCCCTGCATCCTCTGCTGAGTGGGTAGCACCGGCCCTGTCTCTAAGACACACACACCACACACACACACATTATATATATATATATGTACAGGGGGGCCTGCCTTTTTAGACAGTCCCAGGCCCCATAATTTCTGATGGCAGCCCTGATTTGTATGCTATCCCCGGGGAAGGGGGGTTGTCTGTGTGTATGCCCCTCTGTCACTCGTGACAAAAAGTAGTTGTGGCTCACAGGGACGGCATATCATATGAGACCACGCTTGAATACATGCATAGTAGTGCATACTACTGCTGCTAACCTCCCCCTTTCTCCTATCATGGTGCCCCCACCCCCTGTAATTTTCTTATGGATCCGCTCCTGATTGCACCCATATAATGTAGTAGATAAATACTGGTAAGATCTGATTGGTTGCTGAGGACAACTCACTCATAAATAGTCGGGTGCTGAGGTGTACGCACGTGGGGTCCCTAGGCTGACTCAGATACATCTAGCTGTGCACCAGTAGCATATCTGGAGTACATCAGCTACATTTACATACAGCCAGCTCATAAGCAAAAGACAGGTTTGTTAACATTAGTTTTGATGGAGAAAAATGCAATCACTGTTCTGTTTGTTTTAGCTACAAATAAAATGTGTACAGTAGCTACAGTATAAACTATTTTTTGGGATATCCTCAACTGCATACAATAAATGATAAGGTACTTGTGCAGTTTCACGGCGGCAGCTCTACGCTAAGTTTGAATCCAACGTTATCAGCGTAGCTCAAAGGCTGCCTTTCTTGTGTAGTTTCATGGCGGAAGCTTGAACACAGTTGTCAGCGTAGTGACTCCGCGGCAGCCCTGCGGTGACAGGTCATTGTGGCACTTGTAGTCCACAGAGAAATATTAGCTCGGCACACCGCTAACAAAGGGGACGTCTAAAGTAGACACCCCGGCACACCGCTAACAAACACTAAAAGTACAGCGCTGGCACGGTCTAAATTTAGATGCTCTAGCGTCTAAATTTAGTTGGGTATAGGGGTATATAGGGGTGCAGCGTGAAAAACACTATTAAACCTGTCGACAATGACACTTGTCCACATAACAGCTGTCGAACTTGTTTATTCCACCATCCACGCCAGCCCAAAGCGTGGCGAGCGGACCTTTTTGCGTCCTCATTACCTTTCCATACCCCTAATATCCACGCCGTCGTGGAGTTGGTTTTCTACAGTGAAACACCCCCACCATCCAGGCCAGCCCGAAGCGAGGCAAGCGCAGCGAGCCCCGCGAGGGGACGCGGATTACTTCACATGTATTCCGCAGCCCCTCGCCACGCTTAGGGCTCGGTGGCTCGCTGCACACTTAGAAAGTCAACTCCACACCGACGTGGATAAAGGGGGTTATGAAAAGGTCGGGAGGATGCGTAACGCGTCCCCTCGAGGGGCTCGCTGTGCTCGCCACGCTTCGGGCTGGCATGGATGGTGGGGGTGTTTCAGGAACACATTTACACCTGCCTCTGTTTCTGACATGGACGCTACTTCTGACTAATTATGATGCTAGAACAAGACGCTGTTTGTGACAGGGACGCTAGTTCTGACTAACTATGATGACTACGCTAGTTGCGGGAACACTACTCCGATTCTGACAGGGACGCTACGCTAACTACGTACTGCCTACGCTGACTATGCTGGTCTCAGGAACACAGCACGCTACTTCTGACTGACTACACTGACTACGCTGGTCGCGGGAACACAACAACGATTCTGAAAGGGACGTTACGCTAACTACGTAGCTGCCGCCGTGAAACTACACAAGTACCAATGATAATATAGACATGATAAATAAAGCACCAATCATTTCTAGTGCTGGCAACTGTCATCATTATTAGTATATGTATTAGCCCGGCCAAGTGTGAGTGATGGGTCTGCTTCAGTCACAATTATGTGTACAACACCTCCTTCTCCCTGAATGGTATTATTCATATGAATAAATGGCTTGGTCACTTTATTATCCCCTAAAAATGAAATAATCTACATTTCTAGGTTATTATTTAACATTTACATTAAATTATTATACTTACGTTAATCGTTACCACAAAGTATACACTGTAATTACTGGTCACAATTAATATTAGTAACAATGTAATAGAGTTAGAACCTATTTCATCCAACGGTTCTTTGTTTATCTCATTAACTTACATCAGGGGTGGCCAAACCAGTACCCCGGATCTACCAACTGTCAACATTTTCAAACCTGCTGCATTTATAACCAGTACTGGTGCTTTTACTGAAAGGTTAATAGAACTTATAAAGTTCAGTTCAGAAGTGAAGTGGCCATTAAATTGGTGGTAAACTTAAGCTCAGGCATAGCCAAACTTCATCCCAGCATGCCTTGCCATAGTTTTAGCATTCCCAAATAGCAAAACAGTGGCAAGGCATGATGGGACATGTAGTTTCACAGCAGCTTGAGGGCCATAGTTTGGCCATGCCTGACTTAGAGTCAATATTAGCAGGAATCCCATTTCGATATGTAAATAGATCAGTTCAGTACTAGTACTATTGGTTTAGCGTGTGATAGTAGTGTGTGAATTGATTCATTGTATATACAGGTGGTCACAGGGACAATAATGATAATGAAAAGAAAGTATAATTACCCTTTTTCCCTACCTCCCTTCCTTCCTCCCCATATCATAACCATATCCCTAAATGGGCATCAAATGCTTTTTCTACATTCGATGCAGATTTGATCCAAATGGACACTCCCGTGTAGTGTAAATCGAATAGAAAAATAGTCTTGGCAGCCAAGACTATATAGTGGAAATCTAATAGTGGATAGTGCAAATCTAATGTAGATGTGATGCGCGCTCCCTCGCACATCTCACCGCATAGATCAAAATGTATGTGCTGCACATACTTTTGAACTACAGTAGGTCCCGATTGCTTCGCATTGCACGCAAATCATATGCAAATCGCATGTGATTAGCATGCGATGTGATCTAGACCAAAACGCATGCAATTATTGCACCATGTATGGGCACCTTAAATCACCTCTGCATACTTATGATAAGGGTGGCGGCAGTCAGGATTCTGTTCCTCAGCATCTCCAGTGATGTCTGGATTCTGTTGCCAGTATTTTGACCGCCAGCATGGTGACTGCATCCTATATATTTAGACCTCTACAGTCACAGTGCTAGGCTCAGACATAAAACCGACCCAAAGAACTTTACCAAAGCATATTTGATTTTAGAGAAACAAGAAGAAACTCACCTGAGTACAAGACATAGGCTAAAATAAATTTAGGTAAAGACAGAAGTAATCTACTAATTGTTGCCAACAAATAAAGTATAAAAGTAATTGTCTATTTAGGCATCCCTTGCCTCATGAAGCCTAATTGAATAGCTCTACAATTCATCCATTATTATGTTTCATTTATATGGTGCCACAAAGTGCCAATTTAAATAAAACAAATGAACAATGCTATATATTTAAATATGCAGTGTAAGGGGAACAAATAAAACAGTGAGATTTATATACATGGCTGAAATCCCTGCCCTTTATAGTACCCATACACTATGCAACTTTCCTGAAGGGAAAAGTCACATACAATCCCCATAGAACCACCCTGCATCTCCCCGGGTGTCAGGATTGCATAGATACATCTTATGTATCTGACCCACACATCGGATCAGAATCTGAGCTGAAACACATGCAATTTTTACACTTTTCATTCGATTATTCAGTCCGATCTGTTGGAGTTAGTCAGTGCCCAGATTGCACTAGTGTATGCAGCTAATAAATAGTCTATAACTAAAGCAATTCCACTTGCATGCAAAATGCTATGGGCACACCTGCCATCTGTGTTTCATTTGCCTGAACAACAAGGTTGGATGTCAAAAAGGAAAAACCAGTCTAAAACTAAGAACTTGTCATACTGTATATAGGTTTCAATTTCTGGGTCACATATGGCCAAAGAAAAACAGTTAGTAGAGCATTTATAGACAAAAAACATAAAAAATTGTAAAAGCAATGGCATAAGTACTGCACCCATTGCGGTGCCCTGTGAACTAGAATTACAATGTAATTGCTGATTTCCATATCACTTTAAAAAAAGAAAGAAAAAGATCGGTACTTGTAAGTTATCCGGGCGTCCGATTTTTAAATCGGGTCGGATCGGGACATCGCATCGCATCGCATGCGACCATCGGATGCGATGCGATGCGATGCGATGACCCGATTTTTCCATAGGAATCAATGTTAAAATGGACTGAGTCCATTTTAACATGGAATTCAATGGGAAAAAGGGTCCTTTTCATACCCCTACTATCCAAGTGGGCATGGAGTTGGATATAAACCTGTGGCGAGCGTAGCGAGCCACCGAGCCCGAAGCGTGGCGAGCGTAGCGAGCCCCGCGAGGGGACACGGAATACCGTCCCCTCGCGGGGCTCGCTTCGCTCGCCACGCTTCGGGCTCGGTGGCTCGCTACACTCGCCACAGGTTTATATCCAACTCCATGCCCACTTGGATAGTAGGGGTATGAAAAGGACCCCTTTTTCCATAGGAATCATTTTAACATTGATTCCTATGGAAAAATCGGGTCATCGCATCCGATGGTCGCATGCGATGCGATGCGATATCGCATCGCATCGCATCTGATTGTATGCCTTAACTTAAGGCATACAATCAAAAAATCGGACGCCCGGATAACTCACAAGTACCAAAAGATCTATCCTTACCAACTAGATACATTGGATACTTTTTTGGCCACTAAGGGAATCCTATAGATATGACTTACTCAAGTCAGTAGTTACAAGTCAAATAGGTTGAACACAATGGACTAACATCTTTTTTTCAGACTTAATTACTATTTGTTACTATGTAGCTTTCCCAGCAGGGGTGTAAACTGAAGCTATTTTTAGAGCACATATAGTATTTTGGTACCATTGAAATACATCTTGGAAAATGAGACCTGGACAGTTTTGTCTTGCAGGACTTGTTTGAAGTTGCACTTTAGAAATTAAATTAAATTGTCTTAGTCATAACAGTCAGCAGCAATAACTTTTGCTATTGACACACGCATCACGCATAGCATTGTGTGCAAGTAATCAGTTACATGCAGTAAGTCTGAAGGGAAAACAATGCTTATACAAATCCTTGACATAACAGTAGGGCAGGTTTATTAAGGCCGGGGAAGTAATAAAGTTGAAGGTGACAACGCAGCAGCCAATCAGCCAACTGTAATTTTCAAACCCAGCCTGTAATATGGCAGTTATGATTAGCTGCTGCATTATCACCTTCAACTTTATCACTTCCTCTGGCTTAATAAATCTACCCCAGTGTTTAGTACAGTCTTTGGTCATTCCATTAGTTTAAAGGCTTCTTTGCTGAGAAACCTCCCCATTTATCATACAGAAAGACAGATAGGGCACTGCTTCTTCAGCTGCCTATCTCCCCAGTATTGTGTGTGTTGGGCTGGAGAGATAAGCTGCTGCAGGAGCAGTCAGTACCCTCTCTCCCTGTCCCAAGTGCCAATGTCTTCAGTGCTGTAGAATGGCCACTGTTTCTAACAGAACTGGGCCAGGGTAAGAATACCTTTCCAGCCACCAGCACCCACCTCACCTTCTTGGCGCCACTGGCTGTAACCACTAACAACAAAACATATAGCTTAAATTAACCAAACTTTTTGAGACTGATTTAAGAGATACCTGATGTGTTGCTATAGGATACTGCACAGCATTAGTATTTGCACTATGATATTAAATATGACTGAGGGGTGCATATTTATTAAAGCTTCTAAAAATGAAAAGTGGTGATGTTGCCCATAGCAACCAATCAGATTCTGTCTATCATTTTCTTGCATTCTATATGGAAATTAATGACATTATCTGATTGGTTGCTATGGGCAAATTCACCTCTTTTATGTAGAAGCTTAATTAAATTGACCCCATAGAGTGCACTGTAGCCTGTGGTGCTTGCAGTGTCCATTACTGTCATCTAGTGTAGAGTACAGGAATTACAGAAAACAAAGTACATTGTATTAATATAAATGTTAGTAAGCTAAAGTGATACACATTATGACCATATGACTACCAATTGGCGTAAAATAAATACAATAATTCAAGAGGTGTATTTGTCCTAAAATGCTCCTGTTAAATAGGCTCTTGACTCTCCTATAGAACATATTCATTGCTTTCTTGAAAAATGGTCCTCTTTGTTTAAAAAAGCAGGAAGTCAGCAATAAATCTGGAGTTTAAAAGCCACCTGAAGCTTGGGACCAGATATGTTCTCAATCAGTAGACAGGCAGTAAATACACATTTATATACAGCAACTCCTCTCAACCAGCTTGACCTCCAGCTATAACAGGGCGCATGAAGAGGAAATTTGTTTAGTTCAATAAAAGCCGGGGCAATATATCAATAGATTATTAGAAATGGAAACAGTCTTAGCTAATGGGTTATATTGATTTTAATAAGCATAAGTATAAGGCACACAGAGATAAGGCCGGTTTTCCAGATGACATCTACGGACAATAACCCATTAACTCTTTATATCCATAAGAGATTCCCAATATTTATTTATTAACCGTTTCTTATATTGCGCAACATAATCTGTTGCGCTTAATATATACAGTAACTTCTGCCCTGTCCGATAGTCTGACCAGGCTTAGCAGCTCTTGTAGTACTACAGGTCCCAGCAAGCCCTGGATTGCAGAGCATTGCACTAGCACTCTTATATAATATCAAAAATAGCTGTGTCCAGTAGTCAGACATTTTGTCACATTAGTGACCTGCAGAATATCCAGTTTTTGGCCTTAAATACTAGTTATGGATTTTGTTGCAGCTGTGAACTTCCATAGTGGAATAGAGTTTTTAATTACTAAAGGACATAAAAAAACTGTAGGTTCATAAAACTAATAACTTTTTTGACTCAGATGTTTTGTTTTGGTTATGAGTGGTTAATTCTGTAGAGTGCTATGTGCCATGCTGGCTCCTACACAATGACAGGAGCCTGGTGCTGCACATAGTATTTCAGTGCAGCAGCTGGTTCCTATTACTAAGCAGGAGCCAGCATTTTAGAGTCATGACACTCAGGTGCGTTCTGCAGCACTGAAGTAATGCCACTGTGGAGGCCCATTGATCACAGAACTATCTTACCAGATTCTCTCTCTGGTGTGATAACAGAGCACTCAGATCCGGAGACACACACACAGTGGACCCGAGAGGGTCTTTATCTGGACCCTGGTCTGATGAAAGGGAGCGTGGCCCTGCTACCCCTCTCCCCCGTTACAGAGAGATTGGAACAGGGAGAGAGAGAGAACGGACTGCCGCTGCAGCAGCCTCTCTCCCCTGCCCAGCACATGCTTCACAGAGCTGAGCTGAGCTGGGGGGAGAGAGGCAGTGGCAGCCTGTTGAACCATTCCCTGAGCGATCCCACCGGCACCCTACCAGTTAAGTTTTACTTTCTTTTTTTTTCAAAGGGTCAAGCTTAAGCCCCTCCCATTGGCCAAGCCCCCATATTTTACTGGGGCCCGGAAAAACTGGCGGCGCACCTGGACACACACACAAGACTTGTCAGGAAAATCCACTACCACTGGACATGTGCAGCAGCTCCATTATGCCCTTTATACTGCATGTTGTGCCACGGGTAAGGGGGATTTATGGGCAACTAGAAACACCTTGAACTGTCCTATTATTATTCACAGCACTGACATACACATTCATCTACAGCATCAATCTTCTATCTCATATCTATCTATCTATCTATCTATCTATCTATCTATCTATCTATCTATCTATCTAGTTGTCTGTCTGTCTATATGGGTAACTAGTAACTCATCACATAGCACAAAGAATAGAAAACCCCCACTTTACCAGCTTATTACTAAGGCCGCCTGTTTTTCATTAGAATTTATTAGGTGCTAAAAGATTGCTGTACCAGGGAGAAAAGCAAAGTGATCCGTGAACTGATCCTTCTAGTACATTTCTACTAAAGTCAGAGGCGCAGTTGCAGAATCTTGTTAGAGCTCATTATACCCATTTTAAATCTATGTGAATTGTAACTTTGCAGACAAAAAAACAATCAGCGTCAGCGATTATAAGATCGGCCCCTGTGCGCCTCCTGCGAGGAAAGTGGAGGCACTGAGACGTGGAATCACTTAAACTCACATGTTCGTTGTTTTCCTTCATTTTAATTGTTTGCCACAAAAGAGTGACACCATGAATATTGCATTTATTTTAAACGAAGGTCTTGCGGAGAACCAGGTGTTCCCAGAGATCATAAGACCGAAACGCCTTCAGCAAACAAGACATCTCCAACACTGTAGTTAAAATCAAATTAATAACAGGCTTATTACTGGTTATATGGGTTAGGAGAGCTGTAAAGGAGGCAGAGAGTCAGGGTTTTAGTGCAGAGCACACAATTGCCCTTGAGTATACTTTTAGTAGTAGTAGTTTAGTACTTATGTTAACTTTTGACCTCATTAACATAACAGAAATGGTCCTATGGCGTTGCCTTTAGATTAGAACCACGCTCAAGACAATTTAGGCAGATATTTATTATTCTTAAGTGATTTATGGACCAGGTCTTATACAGACTCACACTGGCATATGCACTCACATTAACATAGTAACTAACATGTATTCACAGTGTCACAGACTCACAATGACAAACAGGCTCACAAGGCAAAGAATTAAACTTATATACTGTAAATATTCACGATGACATGCTGAAATATGAACTGACAACACAGATTCACATTACCAGACTCACTATAACAGACTCACACTGACAAACTCACAATAACAAAGACTCGGATTGACACAGAATTATCAATGATAGACATACTGCTATATACATTTACAAAGGCACTCGCATATTCATACAGACAGAATCACAATGACACAAGCTCACACTGATGTACAAACTCACAATGACACAGACTCACTCTGACATATGCACTCACAACTGCACAGACACACAGTGACAGAATCACGGACAATGACAAACTCACAGTGAAACAGACTCAATTTAGTATAACTCACATAGACACAGACTATGGTATACATACTCACAATGACATGTAGACTCACAATGGCTAAACTCACAATTACATACACTGACATTTACAGTAGACTCAAAACGACAGAGACTTACATGTCATCCAACTTTGCTAATAATATAGTAAATTAAATAGTAATTTATTAATTTTTGAGCTCAGCACGGGGAGGATGGTCGGGAAGAGGCAGTGGATAAAGTGACGCAATTATAGGTGTTGAAAGAAGTTACTCATACTTTTCATGGAGCTTCTGGAACACACGTGGTGCTGCCAACCTAGTGTCCATTTCAAGGCATTGTCCTAGAGGTCACGGTGAATGGCTCTATAGGGTGGTCATGGAGCAGAGAGGTGTGGGGAGATATTAACCACTTTCCAGGGACATAGTATGAGTGCAACCATAGGGACCAAGAATGGCCGGCGCAAGGTATTTTGGCACCATAGGCAAGACTTCAGCTTATTGTGGCTCAAACAGTACTCCCAGTCCGGCTCTAGATCTCTCAAGCCACCCGGTGCCAATGGTGTTGCTGAATTACATTCCTTGGTCACCGGCACTGTTCCCTTGTGTCTGGTAGCTTCTTCTCACAAGCCACGGTCTCCAGCTGCTCACCTACACGTTTCTACCTGTAAGTAATGTTTGAGCCACACAGCTTTTGGTAACAAGACTTGCTGTGAAGCCCCTCCGGACTTCGAGCGCAGGCAGATTCTGGGTGGGGGGGTAGTACAGTCGGCACCATCAGAAGCCGTACACCAAGCTCACAGAACTCCCCTCTTTTTTTCCACTAAAAATCCTGACACACAGGGAATACATACAAAAAGGATTAAAGTACAGGGACTGGCGCTGACAATCACAATATTTGCAGCCAGTGGGATACACCAAGTGTTCTGTCAACACGAACACTTAAACAATAGTGACAAATAAACAAGAAACGGTGACACCACTTAGCGCTAATTGTGTGATATAATAATGAAATACATATCCTTGTTGAGAAAACAGCAATCCTGATGTGGCTCAGGGATGATGGATTATCTAAAACAACAAGAAATTAAACACCCCTTCTCCCACGTGGGGAATTAGAATTGGGGTATATCAATGAAGGCGATCATAGTGCAGTATCCAGGGGGTAACAATAATTTTTATTCGATACAGGAAACTCACAGATTCGATGATTAAAAATCGCATATAAAACAAGGTCTTTATGTAGAGCTGCTGCAGAGTTTTTCTCCTCCAAACGGGAACTGGATGTTTCAAGTAGATGGAAGACTCCGGGCACCGGTATCCCAGTCCTCTCTCAGTCCAGGTAGGAGGTTAGCAGTCCAGCATCAGAGTTCTAAGTGTATGCCTCACTTAATGCATTTCGGACAGGGTTTGTCCTTCTTCAGAAGTGTGAGGCATACTAATGGATGTAGTTCATTTATACCAGTAATACCTACAATTGGAGGGTTCCTATTGGTTATTCCCTCCCACATGACAACAGTGCACGTGGGAACGCAGGGCAGCGATGGCGGCCGTCAACTTCCGCCGTAAGTGACGCACCCGCGTTGCACATGGCTTTTCCTCTTCATTCGCGATACCTCACTTCCGCCGGAAGTTGTATTTCCCCGACGGCGTCCATGGCAACAAGCACTTGAGACGGATGTATATGTATCCCGGGCATCACGTTGCCATAGATACAGCGGCCATTTTGTTGCACATTGATTAAATCTCTTGAATGTTTATACATCTAAATGAGATCAAGGAAAGCAGCATTAGGTACAAATAAATATGTTGGTATAAATGCATAAATATTTAAAAAAGATAAAAATGACATAGCGTTAAAATACAGATAGAAAGGATAAAACTGCGCGGAGTGACATTATTCTAAAAAACTTTTCAATTCAAAATCTGTATTTAGACCAGAGGGAATGAGTGTTTTTAATTTAAAAATCCATTCCATCTCTGTTTGTGAGAGTCTTTTTTCTATGTCTCTGGTCCTAGTTTTTGGTAAAATTTGAGCGATGCCTAAGAAATTTTTTATGTGGCATTCATTTTTATTGTGAATGAGTTTGAAGTGGGATGGAACTGAATGGGTGTCTAGTCCTTTACGAATATTGTATTATAAATATATAAATTATATATTCGTAAAGGACTAGACACCCATTCAGTTCCATCCCACTTCAAACTCATTCACAATAAAAATGAATGCCACATAAAAAATTTCTTAGGCATCGCTCAAATTTTACCAAAAACTAGGACCAGAGACATAGAAAAAAGACTCTCACAAACAGAGATGGAATGGATTTTTAAATTAAAAACACTCATTCCCTCTGGTCTAAATACAGATTTTGAATTGAAAAGTTTTTTAGAATAATGTCACTCCGCGCAGTTTTATCCTTTCTATCTGTATTTTAACGCTATGTCATTTTTATCTTTTTTAAATATTTATGCATTTATACCAACATATTTATTTGTACCTAATGCTGCTTTCCTTGATCTCATTTAGATGTATAAACATTCAAGAGATTTAACCAATGTGCAACAAAATGGCCGCTGTATCTATGGCAACGTGATGCCCGGGATACATATACATCCATCTCAAGTGCTTGTTGCCATGGACGCCGTCGGGGAAATACAACTTCCGGCGGAAGTGAGGTATCGTGAATGAAGAGGAAAAGCCATGTGCAACGCGGGTGCGTCACTTACGGCGGAAGTTGACGGCCGCCATCGCTGCCCCGCGTTCCCACGTGCACTGTTGTCATGTGGGAGGGAATAACCAATAGGAACCCTCCAATTGTAGGTATTACTGGTATAAATGAACTACATCCATTAGTATGCCTCACACTTCTGAAGAAGGACAAACCCTGTCCGAAATGCATTAAGTGAGGCATACACTTAGAACTCTGATGCTGGACTGCTAACCTCCTACCTGGACTGAGAGAGGACTGGGATACCGGTGCCCGGAGTCTTCCATCTACTTGAAACATCCAGTTCCCGTTTGGAGGAGAAAAACTCTGCAGCAGCTCTACATAAAGACCTTGTTTTATATGCGATTTTTAATCATCGAATCTGTGAGTTTCCTGTATCGAATAAAAATTATTGTTACCCCCTGGATACTGCACTATGATCGCCTTCATTGATATACCCCAATTCTAATTCCCCATGTGGGAGAAGGGGTGTATCATTTCTTGTTGTTTTAGATAATCCATCATCCCTGAGCCACATCAGGATTGCTGTTTCTCAACAAGATATGTATTTTGATATTATATTACACAAATAGCGCTAAGTGGTGACACAGGGAATACATGTAAAGTAAATACAAAATACATGTAAAGTAATCCGCTGCGCTCGCCACACTTTGGGCTCGGTGGCTCGCTTCGCTCGCCACACTATATAAAATCATCTCCACGCTGACGTGGATAGTGCGGGTATGAAAAAATCGGAGGACGCGTTCCGCCGCCGCTCGCCACGCTTTGGGGTGGCGTGGATAGGGGGGGTGTAAAACCTTTTTGGACATACAATCATATCATTGTATAGCTAATGTAATGGCATCGCACACCCTATAAAATCTCATGCGATCGCATGCGATTTTGCGGCAGGTGCGATGCAATGCGGTGCGATATAGTGGGGAACAAAGAGCATTGAAAAAATGACATTAAAAAATCGCATCGCATGCCGCTATAATGGCAATTTCCCTACGGTGCCGTACGTGGAAAATCTGGGCGCCGTTCTAGGAAACAAGTACCGAATAAAGAGACTCTACTATTTTTTAAGAAAATCGTGGAAATGGTATAATTTTTGAGCCCTAGTTTAAAAGATTTAATGAGTAATCCTGTATATCCTACATATTTTTAAACATATCTTTTCAGCACTGCAGTTAACCCGTTTTGCATATCCTTTATACTATGTTATTATGTATCTGTAACAATTCATCAGTCAGTAAACTGGGGCCAATGGGGCCACATACTATACAATGGTAGTTGTGATGCATTGCAGGTTGCAGTTTTGGCCAGTATATCGTCTTGTGTGTACCAGTGGAAGGTGCAAAGCAGCAGAGGATAGTGATGTGAAGGCCCCTGTTTACTGGGGAGAATAACAAGAATTCATATCACTAACTTGTCTTTCTCTTTCTGTAAAATGCTATAAATCTCTCTAGGAAAAGATGGCGCACAGTACAAAAGGCAAAGTTATTAAATACAAACTAATGTATATTTAACAATCGGTGTGATCTCTGACGGCTAATTGAATTGCCCCAGGTCACTGTTTACCACACACATTGGAAGAGACATTAAAAGCTCTGTGTCATAAACAGATTTATATTCATTTGCGAGCACTTAAGGCAGCCATGCAGGCTAAACACACAAATGGTCTGAAAATGAAGGTAAATTGAACGCTATTAGTATCCAATTGCCACAAATAACAGATCCCGATTCCCTCATTACCCAGGTTGCTATCAACTGAAGAAAAATATCCGCGATAAGTTCTTTTATTTGTTCTTCTATGAAAACAAATAGCCTTTTTATGACGACGGGCACTTGAGAAGTGTGTGTGTTTGAATGTTTAAGAGCATGTTAATTAAACACGTCTAATTGGACGGCTAATTGACAATGGTGTGCTTTCAGTGCGGGAGAGGATGATAGGGAACTGTCTGATAAGCTGTAATGCGCTTGCTGGGTGCGGTGTCTAGCAGCACTCTACAGCCAACATCTCCCTCTGTTCCTTTATTATGGGCAAATTGATGCAATAAGTCTTTACACCTGATGGGTGTAATCTAGCATGTCCTGCAAAAAATCTTTAATAGCCTTCAGGGAGAGATTTGACTGACAGTCTCGCTCGATCACGTTGAAGTTCTTTTTACAATTTACTGCCAATAAGGGGACAGGAAAGTTAAACTAAAATACTCATTCCTAAATCAGGGGGATAATATAGTATCATTATTATTTTATACATCTTACTATATACTGCAGGTACCCCTGTATATACAATACAACAGTCCACCTGGGATCTGGATGATAGGTCTACATTGAGTCAATAAGTTAAGACTAAAAGGTTGACATGCACTAGGTCGACAGTAATAAAAGGTGAACGGAGTCACGGTCAACAAGCAAAAGGTCGACATGACAATGTCCGACCCATGAGAAGATTGACATGAGTTTTTCCCATTTTTTGGGAACTTTTCCTACTTGGACTCTGATTGGTAATATAATGCCCTAGTTCACATTATACCACATTGTAGGGCTACCAGTACCAATTATGTCATATAGTATCTCCAATTTACATTATGACATAGTGTTACTAGTTTATGGTATGTCACATTACAGTTCCCCCTGTTTATATTATGTCACATTACTGTGCTCCCTGTTTATATTGTGCCACAACAATGCAGTGCCTACATTAATATTTTCTCAAACTAAAGTGAGTTCCCTTCTTATTGTTCCACATTACAATTCCATTGGGATTCTGCTCTTGGCCTCCATGAATGTCGGATCCTAACTGCCTGGAACAACAAGACACACAGGGGGTTATTCTGGTTGACTCATTCAGATGCAAATTTGCACCCTTGCAAGTCAACCAAACCCGCCTTGTGAATGGTGGCCAGCCACCACCCAATTGCAAGGTGGATTCACACGTATGGCTTGCGCACAGATGTTACACAGTAACATTCGCAATTATTCCGCCCCAGTCATTCGATGGTCGGCAACCAAGCATAAAGCTTAAGAAGTCCCCAGCCGAAGAGGAGAAGCAAGCCCCAGCCAGACAGAACCGCCAAGCCGCAAACGAAGAAGACGGCAGGTGACGTCACCAGCTAAAGCTCCGGAGTCCCGCCGTAAGTTTGCAAAAGCCGCAGCAAGCGGCTCAGCTGTCAGATAAGTGCAGGGTAAGCTAGCATAAGCTCCTCCAATCTGGACTTCCTCAACTTACTCCTACAAGGAGTGTTAACATTCTATTGGTCAAATTATTTTATTTATTTATTTTTATATTTATTTATATTTATTTAAAAAAAATTCTTCTTTTTCTATTTAATTGTCTCACCCATTATTGTCAGCTCTACTCCTCTATACCTCTCCTCTATCACCCCACCCCTCCTAGCGCCTGATTCAATGTTGTTTATTTCCACAACACACCTACCCATTTAACCCCCCAAATCAGGCTGCTTCCACTCCTTAGCGTAAATCCTACAAAAAGGATCTAATCCTTTTTACTTTCCAAACCATCGAATGCTGGCAAAGGCGCATGGAATATAAAAGTGACTTTAATGTCACTTATTATATGCGTGGATGCTCGGGGGGAAATGGGCGGGCAGCTGACATCCAGTGATGTCAGCTGCCTGCCCCCCACACCCACGTCATCGGCTATTAGCAGAAGAATGCGTTCCCATATGCTAATTGGGTTGCAAATATAATTTGCGGTGAAAGTTTATCTTGAGCAGTAGTGCATAGAGAGGGGGTGGTAGCGTAAACTCTGTCCCATATATGTTGGAGTGGCGCAGTGCGGGCCCCCGTTACTGTGCAGCAGCAGCAACAGCTCTTATCAACCCAACGCATGCTGCTGTGTGCTGGGCTGCAGTGTGCTGGGCTGCTGTGTGCTGGTCTGCAGTGTGGCCAGTGAGGTTCTCAAAGTACTATTTTTTCTGTATTTTGTTCTAAGGGGGCATGGCCACGCCTCCTGTAATTAGACCACGCCCCCTGAAAAGCACCTGGACCCGGCTAGGCTCGCCACTGCCCTGAATATGAGAATGGATTGCATTGACCCTTATAAATGGCAAGCTTAATTAACCTAATTTAAAACGACAATGTACACAAATCTACATATAATTTGATACCTGTATAAATTATCAGTGGAATTTAGTTTGTTCTCTGTTATGATAAATATGGGACTGCTATCCTGTTAATTTCATTATGTTCCCATTGCTCCAGCACCTGTATACTGTGACCAGCAGTGTGTTAAACTGTATCAGCTGTTACTTTAGGGCTGCACTTGAATGGTGTCATAAAACTGAGTTTATTGAATAGTTCCTGAATCTCTCGATGTCCATCAATTACCTGATTACATAGAGTTAAACAGTGGAAACACTGCTGCGGACAGCACTCTTTCTAAAGCATTGATTGATGCCATTGATTACAGCTCTCCATCCTTAGCTGCTGGTGTGTCCGCTACCTAGGGAAGCTCACATTGCACTCCATCTTCATCGCTAAGTAACAGGTAATGCAAAGCAGATGCTTACTGGGTTATCTCCACTGCAAACAGTGACAGGCTGATAAAGTACCAGCTCCATTCCTGATAGGCTGCTGTGTGATGTGTCTGCGGCAGAATAAATTGTGCTGCTCATTATATCTGAGATACTAATTTATATCACGTGAACCAGTAATGCAAAACTTACATAGATGTATACAAAAATGTTTCATGGTTTAAGAGAACGTCATATATTAGGTAATAATGTACTGTTTGGGTAATTGTTTTACAAATTAACTGTTGTACAAAGTAACTGCTGTACAAGGTGATTGCTGTGCAAGGTAACTACTGTACAATGTAACTGCTGTAATAGGTAACTGCTGTACAAGGTAACTACTGTACAAGTTAACTGCTGTACAAGGTAACTGTTGTACAAAGTAACTGCTGTACAAGGTGACTGCTGTGCAAGGTAACTGCTGTAATAGGTAACTTCTGTACAAGGTAACTACTGTACAATGTAACTGCTGTAATAGGTAACTTCTGTACAAGGTAACTACTGTACGATGTAACTGCTGTAATAGGTAACTGCTGTATAAGGTAACTACTGTACAAGTTAACTGCTGTACAAGGTGACTGTTGTACAAAGTAACTGCTGTACAAGGTGACTGCTGTGCCAGGTAACTGCTGTAATAGGTAACTTCTGTACAAGGTAACTACTGTACAATGTAACTGATGTAATAGGTAACTACTGTACAAGTTAAATGCTGTACAAGGTGACTGTTGTACAAAGTAACTGCTGTACAAGGTGACTGCTGTGCAAGGTAACTACTGTACAATGTAACTGTTGTACAAGGTGACTGCTGTACAAGCTATCTACTGTACAATGTAACTGCTGTACAAGATGACTGCTGTACAAGCTATCTACTGTACAAAGTAATTGCTGTAATAGGTAACTGCTGTGCAAGGTAACTGCTGTACAGTGTAACTATTGTAATAGGTAACTGCTGTACAAGGTAACTGCTGTACTGGGTAGCTGCTGTACAAGGTAACATCTGTACTACGTTCTGTAGCTGCTGTACAAGGTGACTGCTGTACAAGGTAAGTACTGTACAAGGTGACTGCTGTGTAAAAGTGGCCAAACATCAGAAAGACCTGTCTTACAATAACGATTGTGTCCAACTTTACCTTCAACTCCCCAGCAGTCGTTGGTGGTTTTTGGACACACAATGTACTCACAATTTGTCATACAATCCATCATACAGTTATGCTGGCCATACATCAGAAAGATCGATCTTTAGATCAATTGCATTCATGATTGTGTCCAATTTCCCAGCAATTGCCCGGCAGTCCTTGGTGGTTTTTGCACACACAATCTGCATACAATCCATCTTACAATCAATTGAGACTGTATGATTAGGTACAATATCTTTCTGATGTATGGCCACCCTATGTCACACAACCAGTTGAGATTGTACAATTGGGTACAATATCTTTCTGATGTATGGGTGCCTTATGGTAACTGCTGTACAGGGTAACTACTGTACAGGGTAGCTGCTGTACAAGGTAACTGCTGTGCTAGGGAGCTGCTGTACAAGGCCTTATTCAGATCTGATTGCAGTACAAATTTGTTCTCAAAATGGGCAAAACCATGTGCACTGCAGGTGGGGCAGATGTAACATGTGCAGAGAGAGTTAAATTTGTGTGGGATGTGTTGAAACTGAAATCTAAATTGCAGTGTAAAAATAATGCAGCCAGTAACTACCCTTCACAGAAACAAAATAACTCACAACAATCTAACTCTCTCTATACATGTTACGTCTGCCCCACCTGCAGTGCAGATGGTTTTGCCCATTTTAAGAACAAATTTGTACTTCGATCAGATCTGAATAAGGGGCCCGCGCTTCCTATTGGAGCAAATGGTCTCATCCTTTAGTACTACTTTTAGGTTTAAAACCTAAAAGTAGTACAGTACTAAAGGATAAGAACATTTGCTCCAATAGGAAGCTTGGGCCCCCACTCTTGTTTTTTACTGCGTTCTTTGTAGAAGGTGATACTACCAGGGACCCTGTCGCATCCAAGTGGAAGCACATAATCTTACTTTTCTTAAACTAGATCTGAATAAGGCCCCAAGTAACTACTGTACAAAGTAGTTACTGTACAAGGTAACTACTTCTGTTCAAGGTAACTGCTGTACAAGGTAGCTGCTGTACAAGGTAACTGCTGTACAAGGTAACTGCTGTACAAGGTAACTGCTGTACAAGGTAGCTGCTGTACAAGGTAACTGCTGTACAAGGTAACTGCTGTACAAGGTAGCTGCTGTACAAGGTAACTGCTGTGCAAGGTAACTGCTGTGCAAGGTAACTGCTGTACAAGGTAACTGCTGTACAAGGTAACTGCTATGCAAGGTAACTGCTGTGCAAGGTAACTGCTGTACAAGGTAACTGCTGTACAAGGTAGCTGGTCAAGCGAATATGCGGACGTGCTTTCAGGTCTAAGTGAGACTCAATAAACCTCACGTGCTCTGATGACTTAGTCCTCTTCTGTCTGATACAAATTTGCATTGTGCTTGGATATCCTGAAATAACTGACTTGTGCACCAAAAACGCTTCACATCAGAAAAAGAGTGACAAGTTTAATAAAGATGTTTTAGGTTTGTAGCAAACATTCTGCGGTGAAATGCTTGCATTGCTCTCCCCTATATCACCATGACTCATATATTCATGGAAATAATACAGTATGTTTAGGTTTATTACATTTAATGATATAAAAATACCATATGCTTTGTGGTTGCTTTACATCTTCAGTTGTACAGCTGATAGTCTTTTCATTCCCAAGTTAATGGCATGCTAAAGTATACCATTTTCATGACGAATCCTAAATATTGACCATTATATACATGTTACTGTGTTTATTTGGGGAATATATATTGGTGACTAGTGCAAGAGTATACAGTGTACTGTATTTACTAAAGGATTATTTTTATGTTAATATATATATATATATATATATATATATATATATATATATATATCAGAAATAGCTCCAGGACACGGGCGCATAGGTCCACCTGTGTGTGTGTGTGCAAGCAGGGCCGGACTGGGACCAAAAATCGTCCCTGACATTTTGAACACACAGGCCCACCTGCTATGACCACACAGGTCACCTGCTTGTGACCTCAATTCATGATATTGTGGCACGCTGATGGGGCAGTGGGAATAGTCACTAGCGAATCTAGAAATATGGTAATGGGTGGTCCCAGATCCAACTATTCCAGACAGCGGTACCCTAGCGCTGCGAAGCTGTGCAGCAAAAGGGGATGTGGCCTAATGGGAAGGAGGCGTGGCATCACAAAAGGGGCATGGAATCACACATTATACTACACACCATAATACCCATTACACATAAAGCCACACGCCGTAATGCCAATTACACATATGGCCACACACCTTAATGCCCATTACAAAATATGACACTCCGTTATGCCCATTAAACATTATGACATGCCCATTACTTATAAGGCTACATAATTTGTTATACCGATTACAAATTGGTGGCACACACCATAATGCATGCCCATTAAACATTGTGCCTTTGTGCATCTACTTAGGGTAATAATTCCTGGTTCATCAGGAATATATATTAAATAGACATGCGGGTCCTCCTGAATAACACTTTAGGGGACCACAGTCACTATAGAATGTAACATTTTTTATCTCACTGCAGAACTACAAGTCCCATCAGCAGGGCCAGGGTCTGCCTAACAATGTAAAAGATCCCTAACACAAGAAGAAGCAGTCTGGTACTCTGGTTTAACTAAATAAATTAACTAATGGCAATCATTCCTGGCTAGGTGACAGGGTCAACCAGACAGGAATGATTGCCATTAGTTAATTTATTTATACCATGGTACCAGACTGCTTCTTCCTGTGCTAGGGATCTTTTAAATCCAGTGGGTATAAAACTGTAAATTTACCAAATGTGCTGAGTCCTCCTCTCCTCTGCACTCTGCAGTGCAGGCTGCAGCAGCCATAGCCAGCCAATCAAGAGGGGAAGTCAAACTGCAGTCAGTCAGTGAGTCACTCGTCTCAAGCAGATGTCACTGCCATGCGTCCAGACTCTAGTCTACGCTGCGCTTGATGGCGCCTGGCCGCTCAGATCTTCCTGCGCAGTTTGGGAATTTGGAAGGCGGGCGGTGGGCGGCAGCTTGTGCCATTATGTCCAAAGGTCGGTCGGATGTCCACAAATGCCTTTCTTAGCTCCACCCGCACTTTTTCCCCATGCCAATCAGCTCCGCCTCTGCCCCTCCCCACCCAAACAGGCGCCACTCAGACTGGAGGGCTCAGTAGCGGTTGCGTCATGATGCAGCTGCGTCATGACATCATATGCAAATGAAATGGCTGCCCGCTCAGCACAGTGATGCCCAGGAGGTGATGCTCACTGCTGGTGACAGGCTAGCTCTTTAAGTAAAGAGAAAATAGGCCCAGCTGGTCATCGGCCCTGCTGGCATTTGCCAGAAGTGCCAGATGGCCAGTCCAGCCCTGTGTGCAAGTATTGGTTTTAGGGAACCTTGGTTCCTGGGACAGGATTTGTCCTATGGTTTGTCAATATCCACGTGACTTTTGTGGTCTTTGGGATGGCAGCCCAATTCTTTAATGGCCGACTTGGTCAATCAGGTGGGTACTTTTGTGGAGAGTAGCTCTCAATGTAGTTTTAGTCCTTTCCCAAGCGGGATGCCTTTGCAAAAAAAAGGAGGAGGGGCAGACTATCAGTTCACAAACCTCTGGGCTACTGAGTCGTTGGACTGATACTCTGCCCCCCCCCCCCCTTTTTTTCCCAAGGCATCCGCTTGTGAAAGGACTCAAACTACATAGAGAGCTAAGCACACTTTTGACCCGTCTCACATCAGAAAAGACTCAAAGTGGGTCAGACTATTTTTAATTGCATTTGCAACTTTTTATAACCCCATTTTTTACTGTGCCCCCAATCCCCCACTCCCCCCATGTTTCTGTCCCCCCTCTCCCCCTCTTTCCCCACACATGTGGTTAAAAGTTGCCTTTGTTATCCAACAGCGTTTCGGGGGGGGGGGGGGGGGGGCACGCCGTTTTTTAAAATTAATTTAATTATTTTTCTATTTTTTACACACTGAGGCCTGCACGGATCTGACTGATCCGTGCAGGCTGAAGCCAAATACGCCAGGAAAATGAAGTGTATTTTCTTGGCGTATTCGGCCGGCAATTAGCGGGTGTATCCCGCTAATTACTGGCCATATTGAAAATAAATAAGGAATCACCATTCTTTTGAATGGTGATTCCTGTCGTATTCTTTTGATGGTGTAATCATTCATATTTGTAAATACAAATACTAATGTCCCATCAATACGAATACAAATTGCCGTATTTTCGGGATAGTAAATTCCGAAAATACGAATGTGTAAAAAATAGGTGTATTTCTGGATACGAATACACCTATTTTTTACGATTTTGTTTAGTAAATTTCCCCCATATTATCTTTTAAATACCCTGACATGTTTTGTACCAAAGGGTTAAGTATACTGTCAAGATATACAGAACAAAACCAACTTTGCCTACGGGAAGAGGATGAGGCGGGCGGGACAGAACCGCAGACAAAACAAGGTACTGTCCTCCCCGCAAAGCAAAGAACTAGTCTTTAATTTGTCAAATACCCTTCACACTACACTGGAGGAACAAGTATTATCTCTGGGTGTCTCATACATACCATCTACAAAATTGGATCCCTTTCGGTGACAGGTAAATACTTATAAGTTCAGGGGTGGGGTCCTGGGGCGCACACCAATTGAGAGGTGCGACCCTGCGGAGACCTTTCAGTAGAACTGCATATAAAGTCAAAGGGGCAGGTGCACAAATTAAACTCCCAATTTAAAAATTTTGCAATAAAATTTTGCATTTTTAGCGAGGTTCTTCGCTTATTTATGGCCATAAGTAACGGCTTGCCCACCGCGTCCAGGTGACCTCATTAGACCTCACCCACGCCCACCTGTCCTATATATTGGTTTTAATTAGGTTCCTGACATTTCTTAGACTACATGCAGAGCAAGGTGAGACCTGCACAAATGTTTAATGGATTATCAAATGGGGGGGGTGCATTTCTGGGTTGTCCGCCCCCCTGGACTGGTGTGGCTGTTTGGCCTCAGGAGCAACACAAATTAACACTTATTTTAATTTTCACTTTCATCCCTAGTGTGTGTTTTATTTCAATGTAATTCATTTCTCACCTTTACCTCTCACTACTTCACCTCTCACTACTTTATCTCTCATTTTTTTTACCTCTCACTTACTTACCCCTGCTATCTTTAGCAGCCTCTCTCACTAACCTATCCTCACTTTGTTTCACTATATATTTCTTTCAGTCTTGTGTTGCCCTGGGGTCACTCGGCTGCACCATTTTGGGGTGCACTGTGCCCTAGATTTGTACCCCCCAAAATGTTAGGGACTTGCCCGACTAATGAGGTCACCTGGACGCGGTGGGCAAGCCGTTACTTATGGCCATAAATAAGCGAAGAACCTCGCTAAAAATGCAAAATTTTATTGCAAAATTTTTAAATTGGGAGTTTAATTTGTGCACCTGCACCTTTTGACTTTATATGCAGTTCTACTTATAAGTTCAACAGATCTCTTACATTGAAGGAGCACTTTGGCAAGCAAATATCTCAACAAAAGAGTAATGGGCCCAGTACATCAGCAATTAATTGTGACAATCCTCAGATCTGGAGATGATTGCCACAATTAATTTTAGATGTGTGGGCTCCCCCTTTTGGCAATCCCAATCAAAAATGAATAGGGATCGCCAATCGATTGCTGAATCAGATTTTTAAACATGCTTAATAATCTGGTATTATCTGCAGATCTTTTTTATATGTGTGGGCATTCCCAATTCGTCGTCTTCATCTATTTACATTATAAACAGCTGAAATGACAATCGATTGGGCAATTTCCAGATACTTTATGAAGATGCAATCTTCAGGTGGAAAAATCTGTTGATCACTGAAATAAATCTGTAATGTGTGGGCAAGTCAAATATATTGTTGAATCCATTTATCTGGCCAAAAAATCCCTGGATCTAGAAATCCATTAATTGTGATTGCTGATGTATTGGGCCCATAATACTGCTTTAAAAGAACCGTTGCCTTATCAACTGAAGAAAAGGTACTTGTGTAGTTTCACGGCGCCAGCATGGCACCGTGCGTCTGTGTCCAGCTGCGAGGCTGTAAACTCCATGCCAACGTGGATAGTTTGTACCCCTACTATCCACGTTAGCATGGAGTTGATTTTAGATAGAGCGGAGATGGAGTCACCGAGCCCGTAGCGTGGGTTCGCGCAGCGAGTCCCGCAAGGGGACACAGACGCACGGCTCCATGCTGGTGCCCTGAAAGTACACAAGTACCAAAGAAAATGATCCCAACATCCAAGTTTGAACCTGTATCGACCAACCCCTCGATTAGGACATATACCCAGTTGTTACAACAAATGGGAGAAGTACCAGCCAAACCGGAACCCTATTGACACAATTTGTCACAATCACAGCAGGATGCCCTAAAGGAACTTTCTAAAAGAAGGGACATCATTGTGCGGAGTACCGCCAAAGGGGTGCAGGATTTGGATGATTATAAAAGTGAATGTTACAGGCAATTGGCCAACATCAACGTTTACAGATGCCTCCCCAAAGATTCGACAGTGGACTTTAAGCATGAGTTGGACTCATTACTACTGCTTGCGAACAGGGAGGGCTATGTGAGTAGCGACTTGTGTGATGCACTCAGGGTGGAGTATCCGGTAGTGCCACTATACTATACACTGCCAAAAGTCCAAAAGGACCTAAAACATCTGCCGGGCCGTCCGATTATCTCGGCTCGGGGGTCCTTGTTTCACCCTGTAGCTGTATATCTTGACAGTATACTTAACCCTTTGGTACAAAATATGTCAGGGTATTGAAAAGATACTACCTATCTATCAAAAGATCTTGAGTCACTACAACTTAGTGATACGCTGGGGTCGTACCAGTGTGTATGTACAGCTGACGTTACTAGCCTCTACACCTGCATCCCACACAATGCAGGTGTGGAGGCAGTACGTCATTTCATTGAATCTTCAAATGACCACACAGGACCGCCAGTGGAGTTTGTCCTACAACTGTTCAGGCTCATCTTGACCCATAATTATTTTGTGTTCAACAGTACCCGGCCACACAGACAGACGCATACTGGTAGTAAGTAACTATAGCCCCGCAGACCGGCGCCCACAGTCCCTCAGCGCCTCCCCACCACAGCGGGGGCTGCGGGGCTATAGTTACGCCACTGGTGGCAATAGAAACAAAAAATTATTACAGATTGAGTGTAAGTGGATATTCTGCTTACAAACGTTAGCCCCAAAGGGACTTAATGAAAATTTGGGACTCCAGTGCTTTCTTTAAAGATGTATCACCTATTTGAGGACGTTTGATTTTTCATTTTTCACTTTTCTGAGCTGCTATATGTACTGTATATATATATATATATATATATATATATATATATATATATATATATATATATATATATATATATATATATATATATATATATATATATATACAGGGACTCTTGCAGAGTTTATGGCTGGCACTCACGAGACTTGTCACAGAAATACTCAAGACAACTTCATGTTTCTGAGGCTACTTTATTGCCTCTTTCGTCAGGACATCAAAATATACAGTGAACAAATAACATTTTTATACCTTACCACCATACGCCCACACCTTCTCCCGCAGGCAAACCCGGCTGAAATGCAAAGTTTGCACTGTTTTCTATAAATGTATTAATATCCTCTGCCCACGTATATGTATTTGATCATGTTTTCCCCTTAAATCTGTAAATGCATAATAGCAATCACCTGCCTCTCTGTATTATGTAATCTACCTGCATAACAACATTACTCTTTGATTATGCATTAAGATCGATTCAAGTGTTGTTGTTATATGTTTAACGTGTACAGTCCATATTGTTTACAGTTACCATGGTGACGGGTGTTTCATGTATCTCCGGGCACGCCCCTAGGGGTGTCAGACGTGACGCCGGTGCTGGACACATCCATGTGACGTCATCGCGACCCCCGGCCGGGTTTGCGTGCGGGAGAAGGTGTGGGCGTATGGTGGTAAGGTATAAAAATGTTATTTGTTCACTGTATATTTTGATGTCCTGACGAAAAAGGCAATAAAGTAGCCTCAGAAACGTTGACCACAACATGAAGTTGTCTTGAGTATTTCTTTGACAAGTCTCGTGGAGTACCGGCCATAAACTCTGCAAGAGTCCCTGTATATACATTTTCAGGCAAGGTCACCATGAGCAGCTGCATCAGACACCCGAGTGCTGGATACCGACATATATGTATATATATATATATATATATATATATATTAAGCAGATCCTTTCTGTTTTTGCTGTTTGTGTTTTTCTTTATAGCGCAATATTTCCTATTGATCATGACATATCTGTCAGTTTATGATAGTCTCATTGATTATGGATTATGAGTCTTAGTGTTAGATGACAATTGTTTATGAGTTTAATATCTGCATACAATGGAAACCAAATGTGGTACTTGTTTCCTATCTAGGCGCCCAGGTTTTCTACGTACGGCACCGTAATGAAATCGGATCGCATCGCATCGGATTCGGTACTCGATGATGTACGATGGCATACGATGCTATCCGATCCGATTTCATTTTAAATCGGATCGCATCGCATGCGGTGACGCGATCAAATGGTCCCTGAGACCCGATTTTACATTGATTTCAATGTAATAACCCCGCAAACCCACGATTTGTATAGGAAACCCCCCCTGATGGTTTAAAATGCGCCTCCATTGTTAACGCCACCCCAGTATTGACGTCAACCCGAAGCGTGGCGAGCGGCGGCGGTACGCGTCCTCCGACTTTTTCATACCCCCACTATCCACGTCGGCGTGGAGTTGAGAATAGAATAGTGTGGCAAGCGCAGCGAGCCACCGAGCCCGAAGCGTGGCGAGCGCAGCAAGACCCGCGAGGGGACGCGGATACCTGTGAAGCCCGCGAGGGGACACGGATACCTGTGAAGTATCCGCGTCCCCTCGCGGGGCTCGCTGCGCTCGCCACGCTTCGGGCTCGGTGGCTCGCTGCGCTCGCCACACTATTCTATTCTCAACTCCACGCTGACGTGGATAGTGGGGGTATGAAAAAGTCGGAGGACGCGTACCGCCGCCTCTCGCGGGGCTCGCTGCGCTCGCCACGCTTCGGGTTGACGTCAATACTGTGTTTCTGTGCAGATGTGACAAGGGGAGGGCTTTCAAGGGTAAATAAATACAGTAGTGTTACTGATGGCCCATCCTATGGGCCAACCATAAAAGCGGGAACGAAATCGGATCGCATCGCATCGCATCGTTCAATATCGTGTATGTGCATTTGTGGTATACGATGCGATGCGATCCGATTTTTATACGGAGAATAGCATGGTGCGCAATTAACGTAGCGGGCGCCCAGATAGGAAACAAGTACCCCAAATGTTTATAATTATAATTAGTTTTTAATCATTCTCTTTTCTTGTGTTCCTTTAAGGTTTATTGTTGGTGCAGGGCGCTAGGCAAGGATGCTGGTGATTCCGGAACGCTGCGGGGAGAAGCGTGAGGTGAGTTAGCTGACTGGGAGGGAGGGAGGTGAGCTGGAGGCACGCCGCTTCTGGGTGGCGTGTTCACGCAGAGTGAGTGTGTTACGTCACTCTGGTGCGGTGTAAGAAGGAGGACCCATTTCTGGATGCTGGACACCATAGCTTTCCACCGACGGGATTGGTAAGCGCAGGTGCGGCCTGATTAATACGGGGGCGGGATATGTCTGCTATTTAAATGTATCTGTATTTAAATGTATCTGTTTCACTGTGCACTTGTATGTCCTTGAGAACAGGGTAACACCCGAAACGCCGTCGGATAATAAAGGCAACTTTTAACCACTGCTAAAAAGACTGGAGAGTGCCGCCTATTGCATATCCCTGTATCCTGGGGTCCCCACTGGGGAGGCGGTGGGGACCCCGGGTGACCGCCGACAAGCCGGCGGGGACCTGGGGGAAGCCGTCGGAAGGGGACGCGCACGCATCTCGTGCGTGCGCGTCCTCTCTCGCAAATACAGATGGCGGGTGGCGGGGGATGGCGGGTGGCGATTCTGCTGCCATACCCTGCAAAGACAAGCTCGGCTCCATCTGTAGTACAGGAGGAAAATTTTCTTCAATGGAAAAGAAGTAATAGAACACGAGGACATGCACTGAAACTGGAGGGAGGTAGGTTCAGGGGGAATGTTACAAAAAATTACTTCACAGAAAGAGTAGTAGATAAGTGGAATAGCCCCCCATCAGAGGTGGTAGAGGCTAAGACAGTAGAACAATTTAAACATGCTTAGGATGGGCATGTGAATATCCTTACAAAGAAATAAGGATTAAAAAGGGTTGAGATTACCTGAAAGATAAAAAAGGGGCAGACTAGATGGGCCAAATGGTTCTTATCTGCCGTCAAATTCTATGGCGACGCCATCCATCATCCCCTGCAAAGAAGAGCCCGGCTCCATCTGTATATATATATATATATATATATATATATATATATATATATATATATATATATATATATATTGGTATATAGCTAAAAGTGCATTATACAATATAAAAACAGTTTCATTGTGAATTAAGCACACATATGGCAAAAGCGACAACCTGAAAATATGTGAAAAGTTAAATATTACTGTGACAGGTATATATATATATATATATATATATATATATATATATATATATATATATAAAAAACGATTTTAAATCAATCTAAATCAATTATGTTTTTTTCAGGGGCTGTAGCCAGTTGCTCAGGAAACATTGGGCACAAGGCCCTGTCCACTTTCTGGCTACGGCAGGTTGTTAAATTGTTAATTAATAATCATGTTGCCACAGTATGAATGACCTGTTTAGAGATGAACTGGGGGGCACCAAGTATACCGCATCTCAAAATGTAGGATGTCTATGAGGACAACATCCATGTTGTAGTTAATACAGGTGGTGTCATGGAACTTCTAAGATACTTTCACTTGAGGAGGAGGAAAATGGGTATTGGTGGCAGTATGGAGTTGGGGGGGGGGGGGGGGTGAGCGATAGGTTGACGCTTTGCCTAGGATGCTGAGAGTCTTTACACCGGCCCTGCATATAAAAAGAACTCCTCTAGTAAAAAAGTTTAATAAGGTACAGTATATGAATGTAGTTATATTTCTTCTAAGTAGAATCTATATTTATCCCTCTGTTAGTCAACAGATGATTCAACCCCTTCGTTCAGCTAAAGAAATATGAATCACGTTCACTCTTTGAACCCCACAAATGAATCACTGCCCCTCCTCCCGTTTAAACAACAAAGCACTTCCTGTCTTCTAACTGCAATTGGTTTATTTTAAATGGTCATTAAAGAAAACTAAAAAAAAACTTGTCTTGATACCATAATTTGTGCCTTGGCAGAAGACATGTCGAATTAACGATCCAGGTGTGAGACGGTGAATACAAAAATAAAAATCCTTTATAGGATCTCTGAGAGTGGAAAACAGGCTAAATTAGGAGTTTTGGTGCACTTTTGGTTTTGTTTCAATATTAAAAAATTGCCGAGAATTACGTCCCCTTCTCTCTTTAATATATTGTTTTAAATAAGAAAAAAACTGTAATAAATCTCGAGCAAAATGTCATAGAAGTGCTCGAAAAAACCATAGTGCAATATATAACAGTTCATAAAATATTCTATTCAAATAGCTAAAGTTGGACTGCCTTCGAAGCAGAAGACATTAAACGCAGGAACAGAATTTTATTAGCTACTAAAATTAAGAAAGAGCACTGCTGTTTCACAGCCAGATAATTAAGTACTGTTTTCTCTTTTTTTAATAGTATAAAATTAAACTTCCTGTTTAAAATGCCTGGATGTAGCAACGATGAAGGGCGCATTTCTGCGCCCTAAGGCCATAACAAGGAGCACAACACTTCTCTTATTCTAACAACAGTTTCGATGGGATTGAAATCTCTGTGTTTGATGAAAAATGCTGCATTCGATAAAACCTGAAATTGCAGGTAATAAATCTGGTGCATAATTTTTTTTTCACATAATTTTAGCTAATCCATTAAATCTCCTTGCAAAGTGGACTATCTGAAACAGAAGCTCCTTCATTATTCAGCCTTCTGGAAAAAAAAGATTATATGCGTGAAATAGAAAGCGGGCATGCAACACAACAAAATAGTATGAGGTCATTAAAACTGAAATATGGGGTCTGAGTCTGTACTGATCGGTCTCCAGCGTATTCGCGCTGGGAACCGATGGTCCAGCTCTTTTCGCATGTGCAGGGCCACTGTACGAACGCCTTTGGCGACTATCACAGTTGCCAAGGCGTTTATAGGCGTAGGGGAGGGAGGAGGAGTGCAGGGGGCGGTACCAGGGGAGCGCTCAGCGTTTTATGGGCGTCTCTATGAATATGCTGGGCGTTCCCCTGGGAGTGCGAGTGGGCCCGCCCCCTATTTGGAAGAACCTGATGGAAATAAAAGTCAGTGCAGACTGGCTTTTATTTCCAAAGAGGAGAGAAAGCATTCGATGGTCAGCAACTATGGAATGATTTCTGCCTCTTCGGTGCATGCAATGGCATGTGTTTGGGTACATCCCCTCACATGGTACCAAGGGGATTCGGCAGCGGAGGGGGGGGGGGGTATTGTTATCATTATTACTGTTACTTTTATTTATATGGCACCATTGGGATGCAGTCAGGGATCCGGGCGCTTGGAATACCCACAGTCAGAGTGCCGACACCAGCATCCCAATGGTCAGGATCCCAATGATAAGTCCTAGGGTTAGGCACTATGGTGAGGGTTATGTACAAAGATAGCCAGACTCATCCATACTGCAATGCGTATGCACTGAAATGCTGCTTGGAGCACCTGGCTGAAAATCCTCGCACCCAGAGATCACCAATAGAGTCTAATGATACACACATACACATGATTGCCGAGCCATCCATGCATCGCCGCATCTGTACTAGTGGGAGGTTTAGGGTTAGGTTGTGAGTGGGGGGGGGCAGTTATGGTTAGACTGTGAACGGGTTATTGTAAGGCTGCAGGAGAGGTGGGTTAGGCTGTGGGAGAGGTGGATTAGGGTTAGGCTGTGAGAGGGGTGGCTATGGTTAGGCTATGGGAAGGGAGGATTAGAGATAGAACTGTGGAAGGGGTGATGAATTACAATTAGACTATGGGGTGGGTTGGAGTTGGGCTGTGGGAGAGGTAGGTAAGGGTTAGACTGTGAAAAGGATAAGTTAGGTTGTGGGAAGGGTGAGTTACATTTGGCTATATCTCTCTGCACATGTTACATCTGCCCCACCTGCAGCACAGCATGGTTTTGTCCATTTGCAAACAACATGTGCCTTGCCATCAGGCCTGAATTAGGCCAAATTTTAACTTGTTCTATGTTGACATTTTAAATTAGCGATCCAGGTGTGAGATGGTGAATAGAGAAAATAAGACCCTCAGGTCCCTGAAATTCAGGTGAGCTTGGATTTCTAAAAAACGAACCGCACATCTCTTTATGAAACGGGTGCAGTGAGTCTGGCGTGGTCCTCCCTTGATCCTAGAAGTCTGTGTGCATCCAAAACCCTGCACCAATTATACTTACGCCACTGCCTCTGGCATGTCAGTGACTTATAGAGGTCTTGGCACCAATCTTAATTAAAACTACTGAAAAATGAGAAAACTGGTATTGCATATTTGACACTATGTTAGAAATGAAGACTTATTGGCATGTGGTGAGTTTACAATGTAACATTCTATTCATGCCACACTTCATCATTTGCCATCTGACGACATCCCAACGTGAACATTAAAGGCCTGATGAAAACATCATATGGAAGTATTTTTAGTAACTAAAGCAACATATTCTGAACACTTTAATTCATGATGTGACTTGGTGCGGCCGGCCCGGACTCTGTACTTCCTCGTCATTCATGAGTCAGATGCCCTTTTTCCTTAAGATAATGAACACGGACCTACTTGGTCACATAAGACAATACAGTAATCCTCAAGCATTTCAGAAGTTAGACAGCACAAAGCAATGCAGAGCATCTCAGAGCCGCCCGCCCGCGGTGATTGACACTTGACAGACGGCAGAAATAAATCATATTCGCTCGGCATTTAAAATTGTTTCCATCTGACTCCTGGCACCTGCACTACAAGCTGTGACATAAGTGCTGTCTGTACCCTTGTTTCACTGTATTATTATTCTCCCTTTAAAAACTAGAATGTGTTCTTTTCCCTTTTGAAAGTGCAGCTTTTATTTCAGTACAATTTTTCAGGTGCCAACAGATAATGCATGGGTAGATGACGTCCAGAAGGCATGAGAAATGTTTACCTTCAAAATATAAAGTATGAGTGTGCATGCAAGGACAGTGAAAACGTTTCATTTTGTATGCAATCATTACGTCGATGGTGTCTAGGCCAAAGGTCAACAAGCCACCATGATACATGAAAAAAGTTGACAAGCCCTAACTGTCAACAAAAAGTCTGTGTCCCAAAGGAGGGAATCCGGACAGGGGTCAGGTAACTATACGTACCTCCCCCTAAACCTAACCCTCGCCTCCACAGCCTAACCTTAACCCTCCGCAGTATTATTTTTTTTACAGTTTCTTATATAGCGCACATACATTCCGCAGCACGTTACAGAGAATATTTGAACATTCTCATCAGTTCCTGCCCCAGTGGAGCTTACACTCTATATTCCCAACCACATGTACACGCACACACAGACATTTATGGCTAAGTCTTTTTGGAAGCCAATTGACCTACCAGTATATTTTTGGATTGTGGAGGAAACCAGAGTACCCATAGTAAACCCATGCAAGCACGGGGAGAATATACAAGCTCCGCACAGTTAGAGCCAAGGTGGGAAACAAACCCATGGCCTCAGTGCTGTGAGGCAGTAATGCTAACCATTACACCATCCGTACTGCCCCAGTGCCTAACCCTAAAGGTGTGTACACACTGGGGGTCATTCTGTTTGGCTCACTAAGCAGTGGTCATTTACTGCTCATCGAGCCTTCTAACGCCATCCACCAAGTGTGCAAATGTCTGCCCCAGCATGTGGGCCCAAAATCATTTGATGGATGCTGACCATTGAAGGATTTTTACCTTCTTTGCAAATCTAAGTCAGTCTCAGCTGACTTAGACTTGCGGTGTCTAGTCCGAGAACTGTGCAGGCGTTGTCATGGGGACGCCTAGCGCTTTCCTGAGCGCACCCAGCGTTTTCGTGGGTACGCCTGCCCCTGCCCACCTCAATCACCACCCCCCCTGTGCGGGACCACGGATACTATGCAAGTCTCCGGATGCTCCTGCACAGAAGCCCTGCACATGCGATTATGCAAATAACCCTAGTACCGCATTCAAAACCTACCCCTACTGTCCCTTCCCACAGCCTAACTTTAAGCTTCCACTCGCTCATTGAATGCATCTCTGTAACTTACTATGCTAACACCAATACCTGGGATAAAACAATACTATAACTCACTAATGGAAGACTATGTAAACTCATCTACCAGCCTTCTATTTACTAAACCTTAGATTTTTCACAAATAAGTTGGTCTTTGTGAATAAGTGGTCATTTAAGAAGCCTTAAAAATGGTTTACATGGAATCTACCTCCTAACTATAAAGTTAGGACATGTTCCTTTCAACAACTATTGTATTGTTTAACAGATATAATCAAGTTCGCCTGTGTACCAATTGTACTTGTGTGGTTTGTTATATATTTATTGTTGTGTTATATCTATGTGGCTACACAGCCATGGAACAGTGTTACCAGCGGGACTTGATCTAATGGAATGTTCACAGGGTCTATTAGCGTTTTCAATATAACCTCGGTCTTTGAACTTTAACATCCATTCAATGAGTGATTCTCGAGAGGGATAGGCAGAGTTCCTCTGTTGCACTGTGTCACTTAAATTATATGTACCCTGCTAGATTGTAATACAATATATTATTCCAAAAAATCACAGAAAATATTGATTTAGTAAATATATTGCAAATTAAGGGAACCACTGAAACTGTTAATGGTACTTGTGTAGTTTCACGGCGCCGTGCTACTTCCGGGTTCTACGCTCGCCACAAACTATGTTAAAAAAGTAACTTAACTCCATGCCAACATGGATAGTTCATACCTCCACTATCCATGCTGGCGCCATGAAACTACACAAGTACCCTGTTAATAGTCATTTGTATATTAACCCTTTGAGTGCCAAGGGAATTTGTCAAAATAGGTGTGAAATTGGCAAGCAAACATTTGTATTCTTCATAATGACCTGCATTGTTACCTTATATCGGAACTATAATCTTCTTTTACAGAAAAAAATGTATTTGAATTTGTATAAAAAATGTGAGCGACACCGGCATTTTTAGCGGATATTTTGCACATCTTTCACAGAGATGTTGACACTCAAAGGGTTAATAATAACCTTGTTAGAAGTAGATATGTGAGGATTGTTTTTTCTAAAATCTGAACACACTTGAATTTAGGGGATGTGCAGGGGCAAACGCAGGATTTTCAGAAGGGGGTTTATATATATATACATACACATACAGGGGCAGCAACAGCAGTGTAGACCCCTGGGCATAGCAATGTATTGGGGCCCCTACCGATCCTCCAGCGGTAGGGGTGGGGGGAGCTTTGATGTCCCACGGTGGTAGGGGTATTATTTCAATCGCTCAGCATGTAGGGCCTGGATCAGTAATTTCCACTAATTACCCCTTTACTGCACAGATGGGGGGAGATGCGGTGGGAGAAGGGGGCATTTGGGCTGAATGAAAGGGCCCTGATACATAACTTTCAGGGTGGTAGAGGATGTTTAATACGCAGAGGAGGGGTGTATAGTGGAGTGGGCTTATTAGTCATAATTTTCTGGTGGGAGGACAAAAACTAGTTAATCCCACCTACCAACTGTTATTATGGACTAGGGGATCAGAGTTCAGGAGGCAGAGCAATCCGCCAATGAGCATATAAAACTACATACCAGGTGTGTGGAGCTGGAGCAGTAACCAGCTGCTGGAAGGCTGATATCTCTGGTTTTGTGAACAATAGAGACAAGCTACTAGTGTCCATCAAAGAGGGAGAGTCCCAGCTTTTGGAATATACCCTCAGAAAAACTCAAGTCAGACAGAACCTGAAATATCTGACTGGGAAGAGCAATTAACAGGCTTGGATGGGGACCACTGCTTTGAAGTTAGATATCTCAGGTTCCCAAGGGCCGATTTTTTAAATTCTTCTACCCATGGAAAGAGGGGACCCTCAGCTTTCAGCCTAGGGATCTTATATTTCTGGGGGGGGGGGGGGGTGTTTCTGGGTACTCAGAAACCTCCCCTGCGTGCGCTACTGATGCGAATCCCAGTTTGGATGTCTTAAGATTCTGAGTCGAACCAAGACAAGGTTTTGAATGTTCCCTTAGAGTCATATCTCGAATTTTAATTCTGAGTTTTGTGTTTTGCATTGTATTTTGAATATTTTCATTACGGTGAGCAACAGTGACTGGAAATAAATGTAATTAAAGTTATTAATACTAGAGGGACAAAAATAGGTCTAAATAACTTGATTTGAGTTTTTTTTTTAATTTGATTACATTAAAATAAAAATATTTAAAAAATCGGTCATGCCTATTTTGTGCTTTTTTGCAGATTGTGCACCAGATTCAGTAAAAAACAAGGAAGTATTTTTTTATATCTGGAAAACACAATGTTGCAATGCAAAGGGGAGCAAATGCATTTTGTGCAGGGTAAATACTGGCTGATTTGCATGTAGCCCACATAAATTAAACAGCGTTATTTTTATACTGCAATTTGCAGTAGTCCGTTTTGTCCAATTTTCGGTTTGGGCCAAAAAAAATCAGATTAAAAGTGGCCAAATCGAATGTGTTTCACATCTGATCCAATCTGATGTGCGTTACTGTGTGCATCGGATCGGAGTCGGAGATTGACCTCCGATCCGGGCAGCCTCTAGGCAGCAGATAATGGGATCACATGCGATATATGCGCATGCAAAAGTGCCTGCCACGCGGGAAGCTCCTGGGCGGTTCAAGGAAATTCTTATGTGATTTCAACCTCCGAGAACTACCATAAATGTATGGGAGCCTTAACTCTCTGCACTTGTTACATCTGCCCCACCTGCAGGGCCACATGGTTTTTCCCATTTGCTTGCATTTTTGCTTTGCTAACAACGCTTAAACAGTATTCGTTGCAATACATGAAAGTTTACGGCACTATTCGCTAAATTTGTGTTTTCAATATAGTATTCAGTTGTGGTGTATTAACTATACAACATTCCTACACATCTTCACTTTCACAAAGGTGTTGAAAGAATGTAGAAAATTATATGTCAAACACAAACAAAAACATGACGTGCCCGCTCCGTAGCAAAACTCCTCGCCGCCAATTGGATCTGCTGAGAGTGAGTTGAAAGTATGGAAATGCAATCACAAGAACAAAAATATTCAGCTGGTGCTAAGGGATGGTGTGTGAGAATAGCATGATATATATACAAATGTCTACTTAAGGTTAAGAGGGTTAAGTGAAAATAAATAATTTGTTCAGTGCGGATTCCACTAATTTATCCCAGTTGTGTTGTAATAAGATTAGGAAAATCCTATCTTAAAATTACTTTAATGACCTTCTATGTTAACACAATGCATTCTAATATTCTCAGTTTATAATTTTTTTTTGTCAAGAGTTAAAGTTTATTTGTTGTTTAAAAAAGTATTTTAGTTTTACTCATTTCTTTATAAGCTTACAACATAATTTCTTCACCAATAATGTTCTTATCGGGACCACACAGAGTGCAACCCAAGCACTGAGCCTATTTGGCAACATTGGTGGGTTGTCCGTAGTGGACATTGCTGGTCAGAAGATGATAGTTATGACTGCAGTGATGATAGTTATCTACATTGTTAGGGCCACCTGACAGTACTCCAGTCCATTCACAAATGCTGCATATTCTACTCATTGTCAGGGTATTCCTGCTCTCCTGCCACCTTGAGTCTGTAGCAGGTGTCTCCATAAAAAATGTCCTTCCCAAAATGGCTGCTGTTTCCTCTAGCTTCCTCTGAGTTGGTGGTCATTTTGAGACGGACATTTATAATGGGGGAAGGCACCACAGATAAGTATCTGCAGGTCCTGGTAGAGGTGTAACAGTAGCTTCTGGAGACCCCCCACCGCCCACAAGCCTCCCAGGGCCTCCAAGCTGCCACAGAGTCTGCTGGGGCTATTTGTATGCATTCAGACCACATTTACCAACATGTCCAATAATGATACAATGGATTTCTTACCATTTTCTTATCGAGAATATAAGTTATTTTGGGAACTGTGGTGCTAGGTCAAGTTGGGCAATATCTCTGCAGTTGCCTGCTCAATCATGTGCTCCAATTGGCTTTCCAGTACTACTCCCATCATCTAATCACATTTGGGCCCCAAAATACTATATGAAGCCCAAAACAGCTGAGATTTAGTGACGTCCTAAGTGTCTTAATTTTACCATCTATGCTTTGATTATTTCCACAAAGAGAATGTATGTAGAAATGTAGGAAAAAAGGTGGAAATATGCTCACTCTAAAGCAAATTACAGGATCTTGTCATTTACCTTTAAACATGACTCATTTTCTAGTGTGAACGGGCCAAACCGGGTCAACATTCTTAGGTCTTTGGCATGGGAATAAAGCAGGGTTCAAGACCCAGGAAAGTCAATTAGGGTTGTTCCGTTCACACTTGAAAAAGACCCGTGTTGAAAGTCAAATTACCTGGTAAAATCCGGGCCTCTCTCTATAGCGAGATAAGGATTTGTTGGACTGGCTGAGCCTAATTATCCTGTGCCAATGTATAAGGAGAGTTGTTGATATACTTGTTTTTATAAAGAAAGTTACCTTTGTTTAATCCGGTCCCTAAGCCTTATCTTACCGGTACCTTACAGCCATATGGTTATTCAAATTTCATGAAGGGAGTGGCACCCTTAATCGGAGGTGCCAATCATAGTGTCACCCCAACACCCTCAGATAGGGTCCCACAGGTGCTAATACTTGTATATTTCAGGTAGAATGATTCGATTTGTTGCTGAGCAGGAGAGAGTCTCACATATTTATTATTATCATTGCTTAGTCAATACCAGTTTTGGACTCCTTACAAGGATGACCCCCGTCTTCACTGCGTTGCAGATGATGTGCTTGTGAATCATAAGTCAATAACTGAATCATGGTTCCTCAGATCTGCTGCCACCCATAAACCTAGCAGTATTCCACGGTGTAATAAAGACGGTGTCCTTGTACTATCTTTGTGAATTTTGTCTGGACTTTCCATTACTCCGACAATTCCTGGAAACATCTTGAGGAAGGGGATCAAGTTGCAATCACAAGTCCTTACTTCAATAGCGGTCATAAAACAGGGCCCCGAAACATGTTTTTTGCGTTTTTTCAAACATTAGCGACTCATCTGATACCTAGTCCATGGATTTGGTTTCCTGAAACCCGATGACATGTGCGACCACAAGCCTGGGGCTGCTGCAGCATAAAACAGCCGAACCTGAGAAAAGGCAGACGCAGATGTGTTGTATGAGTGTCATTTATTTTACATGGAGCTCAATCTTCGGCTTATCCCGAGATTCTTACCTGGAAATTTCCAAATTTACAAAGTTCAATACCGCCGCCTCGAACTTAACCCTACGATAAAAGACCAGCAGGCTGCAAATGTATGTTATATGGAAAGAACAACAAGAGGCTTTGGAAAAAGTTTTAACTAAAAGGAGAAAGAAGCAAATGCTCAGCTCACACATAAGTGTGAGCGTCGGGCTGTGGCAGCAGTGTACACTAATGACACCACTGTGTGCTTAGATGCCGCATGAAAATATAGATATACAGTACCGCTTGGATTGGTTTTGAGATGTCAGCCGGTGGTGTTTTTGCAAGTCTCAGTGACTGCATACAGTGCCTTCTGTAGATCAGTCTATTATTGAATGTCTGATTAGCTGTATGGTCACGTAGCAGGGCCGCAGGAACCACTGATACTGTGTTTGGCATTGCAAGCTGAGAAAAGGCCCGATAGTGGATGTAATCACAATAACATTATAAATAATCAGCAATTTTCCAGATGGACCTATCAGGGTGTAGAATAACACATGTACAGTATTAAACCTGCTGGTGAAATTATAAAGTGGAAGGTGATAACGCAGCAGCCAGTCATCTCCTAACTGTCATTTTCAAACCCAGCCTTTAAAGAATCAACCGTGTTTTGGTTGACAATACCATGATCGACCACTGTCAAAAAGCATCTAGTCAGATGCCTAAACTTGGTTGACTGCGTGTAGTTAGACAGTGATGGGAGATAGACACCTGTCAATGGTCGACGACAACGTGCTCAACAATAACGAGGTTGACACGAGTTTTTCATGTTTTTTGGTACCGAATGTCACACATTGTATATGTGCACAGTGTTCCTTCGCATGGCTCGCGGCACTAGCCATGCTTCAGGCACGGTACCTCGCTAGGCACGGCACATGATTATAATGTCCTCTTGGAAAGTAAAGCAGGAAAGAAGTGGACCTGCACCAAAAAACACAGGAAAAACTCATGTCTACCTCACTACTGTGGAACATGTTGCCATCGACCAAGTTTAGGCATCTCTCTAGGCACCTTCAACCACTAGTGGCCGGCCAAGGTATTGTTGATATAAACAATATCGATCCACTGTCCGGATACCCTGTCAGCCATCCGGATAGCGGACAACCATGTGACCTACATGTGCTGTTAAAACACATATAGCTCTATGTTCTAGGGTGAAAAAAAATGAAGTTTATCTTGCAGATTATAAAGAAGAGATTATAATTGTAACAAGTGAGGGCAGCAATCACCCAATGTGGATTTGGTTCTCCTTGGTTGACGGCTTTGTTTCCTTAGAAAGGTCATAGGTGCTGAGTGAAATGTCCAGAGGTGCAGAATAATTAGCTGGAGTAAACCACTCTGCCTCTGTCTCTGCTTCTTTCAGCATTGCTCTTACGGGAGGTGAAAGGCTAATGCTGAGTAATACTGATTTCTACGGAATTTATCCCCAGAGCCTGTATTAGAAAGACAGGGATCTTTGAAAAACACACACACAAAAAAACCAACACAAAAATGTTTATTTTGGGACCATAGAGACACATGTTCCCATACATTTGTGAGTATATAGCATAGCGAGCTGTTATTAATGATGAATAGAATTTTTAAATCTATCCGATAAGAAACTCACAATGCACCGTGTTTAAATGCATTGGGGCAGATGTATTAAGCCTTAACAAGAGAAAAATGCAAGGGTGATAAAGAGAGATAAACGTCCAGCCAATCAGCTCCTTACTGACTTTTTTCAAACACAGCCTGTAACATGGCAGTTAACAGGTGATTGGCTGGGCATTTATCTCTCCTTATCACCCTTGGATTTATCTCTTGTTAAGGCTTAATACATCTGCCCCATTATATATCAATTAATAAATAATGGTTGCAATGAGCCTTATTATTATTTATTATCAGTTATTTATATAGCGCACACATATTCCACAGCTCTTTACAGACTATGGGTGACATTTAGGGCCATATTTATCAAGTAATATTTGCGGTTAAATCCCCGAAAACATCCGTTTACTGGGGTTCACCGCAAATATTTAGTATCCCCCAAATGTAAATCCCTGCTGCGATCCTCCCTGCAGCGCTGCCGGCCGCATCCCCATTGGTTTCTATGGGGGATGCGAAGCTGCCCGATGTATCAACATCGGGCAGCCCGGCATCTCACCCCTGGGCTATCGCCATTCTGATATGGTGATAGCCCATTGTAGCCTATGGCTACATATTGCAATGCCTGAGCAGGGCAGTGTGGTAAGAGGGGTCGGCGGGGGTCAGCGCATAATCGCGCATGCGCTGACCTCCCGGCTTCCGGGTTAGGGCTTCGCAGGGACGGGCTCCCGCATTTTACAATGCGATCCTGGGCGGTAATATTCCGCCCAGATCGCATTGTAAATGCGATCATGATAAATGGGCCCCTCTATGAGGTGCGAAAATGTGACTTTTGCGATATTTTCTACATAAACGTTTGAAATCGCACTTTTCCCCGAATTCGCATATTTAATTAGATGCGAAAAACGGCAAAAACCGCAGATTTTGCAGCGAAATCGCACTTTCTGAAAGTGCAATTTTTTAATCGAGCCGGAACTCGCATCCAGATGTTTTCCCATTGAAAAGTATAACATTTGCATATTTAATGAGCCGCAAATTCAGGAAAATGTGTCGCCAAACATTTAGACCAGGTTCTGATATGCGAATTGGCCAGAACTCTGCACAGATCATTGAGATCTGTGCATGGTCCTGTGTTAAAAAATATGTTAAAGTGTTTTTTTGGGAAAAAAATGGCGTGGGGTCCCCCTCCTGAGCATAACCAGCCCCGGGCTCATTGAGCCGAACCTGGTTCCAACAATACGGGGAACAAAAAGCATAAGGGTCCCCCGTATTTCTGAAACCAGCCCTGGACTCTTGGACCGGTCCTGGTTCCAAAAAAACAGAGGGACAAAAATCTGGGGGTCCCCCGTATTTTGAAACCAGCACTGGGCTCCAACAACCTGTGGTGTGATGCCACAGCCGAGGGACACTTTTTATATAAGGTTCCCCGGCCGAAACTTGAGCACCGTGGCTGGTCAGCCTTGCAAGGGGTACCTGGAGGAGTGGGGACCCCCCCAATAAAGGGGTCCCCCCCAGGCTTCACCCATCCAGGGCTGAAGCCCAGGGCTGTCACCGGCGTCCGTGGCCAGTGGATGCCGGCCTGATAGGGTTAAATCTCACCTACGTAACATTGCTTTATGCAGAAGAACTGCAAATGCCAGCAGACCTCCCCTGCATGCTGGGACTTGGACAACCAAAAGTCCCTGCATTAATGAGCCCGCTGGGACTTGTAGTCCACCTGTAAAAAGTGTAAAAAGGCTGACCAGCCACAGTAATCATGTTTCGGCCGGGGGACCTTATGTAAAATGTGTCCCCCGGCTGTGGCATGACACCGTGGGCTGTTGGAGCCCGGTTCTGGTTTCAATATAAGGGGGACCCGCAGATTTTTTTCAACCGTATTTTTGGAACCAGAACCGGTCCAAGAGTCAGGGTCTGGTTTCAGATATACGGGGGACCCCTATGCTTTTTGTCCCCTGTATTTTTGGAACCAGGACCGGTCCAAGAGTCCGGGGCTGGTTTCAGAAATACGGGGGACCCCTATGCTTTTTGTCCCCCGTATTTTTGGAACCAGGTCCGGCTCAATGAGCCCTGGGCTGGTTATGCTCAGGAGGGGGGACCTCACGCCGTTTTTAAAAAAAATGTATAAACAAAATCGCACATTACCTCAAATTCGCACATTTTCAAGCCTAATATTGGCACATTTGTATGCCTAAAAATCGCCCATTATGGCACTTCATTGCACTTTTCTTTCCGGAATATGCACCTCATTAAATATGTGAATTAGCGGCAAAAATTAGATTTTAAAAAAGTGCGATAATGGGCGATTTTGAAAGTATAAAAAAATCGCATTCTATTAAATGTCACCCAATATTTGAACATTCACATCAGTCCCTGCCCCAGTGAAGTTTAACAATCTATATACCTACCATATGTAACATAGAAACATAGAATTTGACGGCAGATAAGAACCATTTGGCCGATCTAGTCTGCCCCTTTTTTATCCTTCAGGTAATCTCAACCCTTTTTAATCCTTATTTCTTTGTAAGGATATTCATATGCCTATCCCAAGCATGTTTAATTTGTTCTACTGTCTTAGCCTCTACCACCTCTGATGGGAGACTATTCCACTTATTCACTACCCTTTCTGTGAAGTAATTTTTTCTAACATTCCCCCTGAACCTACCTCCCTCCAGTTTCAGTGCATGTCCTCGTGTTCTATTACTTATTTTCCTTTGAAGAAAATTTCCCTCCTGTACTATGTTAAAAGCCTTGATATATTTGAAGATTACTATCATGTCCCCCCTTTCCCTTCTCTGCTCCAAACTATACATGTTAAGATATTTTATAATTTCCAGGTAAGTTTTGTGATGTAGGCCATGCACCATAAGATATGGTCTCCAGAACTGAACACAGTATTCCAGATGAGGCCGTACCAATGCCCTATAAAGTGGCATTATTACGCCTTTTTTTCTGCTACTGATTCCTCTCCCTATGCAACCAAGCATCTGACTAGCCTTCCTCATTGCTTTGTTACATTGCTTTCCTGCCTTTAAGTCACTTGAAATAGTGACTCCTAGATCTCTTTCCTCCTCAGTAGTTTCCATTATAGTACCCTTGATACTATATTGAGCCTTTGGGTTTTTGAGTCCCAAGTGCATAATTTTGCATTTTTTAGCATTAAACTGTAGTTGCCATGCTCTTGACCAATTCTCATGTACACGCACACACATTCATTCTAGGGTTAAGTTTTGCTGGGAGCCAATTAACCTACCAGTATATGTAGTGTTGACCACCAACTGGGGTTCAGATCATGGAAGCAAAATTGGTACTTGTTTCCTAGCACAGCGCCCATCGTGGTAGATCGCATACCTTAAGTTAATGTAACTTAAGGTACGCGATCGACGCGATTTTCTGTAAATTAAGTGGTTTTATTGCCAGAAAGGAGAAAATCGCGTTGATCGCGTCCATCGCATGCCATTATAATGGCATGCGATGCGACCGATGAGATCAGCGCGATTTTACATACCCCCACTATCCGCGTGGAGTTGATTTTATAAAGTGTGAAGTTATGTGTGTCCCCTCGTGGGGCTCGCTGCGCTCGGCACGCTTCGGGCACGGTGGCTCGCTGCGCTCGCCACACTTTATAAAATCAACTCCACGCCAACGTGGATAGTGGGGGTATGAAAAGGTCGGAGGACGCCTACCGCCGCCCCTCGTGGGCTCGCTGCGCTCGCCATGCTTCGGGTTGCCGTTCATCGTGGGGTGGCGTTAACAATGGGGGGGGGGGGCGCATTTCACCCATGAGGGGGGGTATGCAATTAAAATTGGGGTTTTGGGGGCTTTTTACATTGGCCCCAATGTAAAATTGGGTCTCAGGGACCATTTTACATTGATTCCAATGTAAAAATCGTGTCGATCGCGTTGATCGCATCGCATGCGATTTGATTGCATGTGATGCGATCAACGCAATTTTTTAGGCCCCGATGCTTGAGATAAAAACCGCTGGCGCTGTGGACACGGAAATCTAAGCAAATAGCTTAGTGGGCGCCCAACTAACATATAAGTACAACATTTTTATATAGAACTCTTTCTCCAGTAGGACTGAAGGTGCTTAACAGATAGAATAATTGTAATAATTGTAATACAGTAATATGCTTAGGGTAATTACGGAAATGCTTGAGTAAACAGGAAAGTCTTAAGTCTGTTTTTGAAAGATTCTTAAGTTGGGGCCTTTTAAACTGTGCGAGGAAGTGAGTTCCATAGAGTCAGAGCTGCATGGTTAAAAGCTCGACCCCACAGATGAATTATGTGAGATTCTAGGTACTGCTAAAAGTCCTTCATCTACAGATGGCAGTAATCATGTGGCACAGTATGGAATCAGAAGCTGCTTCAGATACCTTGGACCTTGGTCACATAGGGCTTTGAAACTTAGTAAGTTAATCTTGAAAATGATTCATCATTTTATAGGCAGCCAGTGAAGAGCGTAGAGAATGGGAATCATATCTAGTACCAATGCTCGTCTTCACCAAACTATGTAAGTTTCTACTGTGCCTCAGCTTTCTGTTTTGTTGGATTGATTTCTCTATTATTTGTGGAGCCATTATCATTCTAAAAATTAGAGGGATATGTATCAAAGTTTGGTGAGTGATAAATTGGAACCAACAACCAAGCAGCTCCAGACTGTAACACAGCAGAGCTGATTGGTTGGGGCTTTATCTCCATTCACTTTATCCCTCTTCAAGCGTTGATACATATCCTCCTAAGCTTCTACTGCAGTCTGCAGAAGTTCTGTAGTAATGAAGGACTAGTGAGCATCTCCAATACTAAGGGGAAAGCCAGTGGAAGCTCCAGATGAGGAGCTGCAGCACATTCCAAAAATAGGGGAGCAGCACCAACTGCCAGTGAGTCAGTTGGAATGAGAGTTGGTTGCAGTTGCTGAATTTTGGATTGTACTACAACCCCTCCTCTGGAGCTTCCCCTGGGGATAACCATTTGTAGCCTGACAAGCATCAACAACTTCTATTTTAGGCATACATCTTTAATTCTAGACATGGCATGCATTCACAAACCTGTGGTGAAGACCAAACTTTGATACTGAAGACTACAGTTTATATTTTGTAAGAAGGACAAACTCACACCTCACAGTCACCCCATTGGTTGACACTCATGACTCAAATTATCTAATTAGCTGAATTAATACTGTAGACTGAGTCAGACTGGGGGGAAGCAGCGATAGGGGCCCATACTTATGGGTGTGGATAGTCTTCAGAGGGGGTGTCGCCAGCCACTATAGAGGTTTGGCTATATCCATTAGAGAATGCATGACCTGGGTAACTTAATATATATATATATATATATATATATATGTATATAGTAAATACTTCTAGTGAATGTATGATAATGTACCACATTAATAACAGCTATGCATTGTCAAAAAGACGCCATAGTCCTTTGCAGTATGAGCTAACTGCACTACAGTATGTATAATTCAAGTGCATAGTCTGGAAGCTGATTTGCAGAGGAGGAGATGGTTTCCGCTATTTACCTGTGGGCCAGTCCAGTCCAGTCCTGACTGTAGATATAGGTTCACATACTTTTTCTGACCAAGAAATGTAATTTTTGGTAAGTATGACAAATAAACAAATGGTTATCTTTTTATTGCTACTGGCTAATATTTAAAAACCTTTAAAAATAAATACAATATTATTTATACAAGACTTTAAACATCCAAGTCAGGTCCATTAACAAGAAGGAATGACAGAATTTTCCCATCTACTATGTACAGTATATACTGAATGGGATATAGACAGATTACCGAGGGTCAGATGCCAAAGGTCAGAATACAGAGGCTGGCGTCCCGATGGAGGGAATCCAAAAAGGGTTTTGATTAAGTTTACTTCCACTTCCACTGCATCCCCCCCCCCCCCCGACCCAACCTTTCCCACTAGTGCCTAACTCTAGCCCCCCCCCGCACCTCATTGGTCTAACCCTTACCCCTACACCCCACTGCCTAACACTAAGGCCCCTCTCCCTGCAGCCTAGCCCTAATCCCCCTACTGTCCTAAACCTTATCCCCTCTCTTCCATAGACTGTTGTGAGCATTCTCTGGTTTCTCACCATTAGGCATCCCTTCAGTCAAGATTCTGGTGCCAGCAACCTCATTATTGTCAAGATTCGGTCCTCACTGGTCTGCTGTCGGTAGTCGGGATACTGGCGACAGCATTATGAATAGAATTTACCTTTTTAACTTGTATTTTAGTGTTGGTTTGCTAAATATGTTTGTACTACTGTGACTTGCTGTTTTAATGTACTGGAATGCTTTTGTACAATGAAATGTCATCTGTCAAGTTCGTTGAGTTTTTGATGATGGCAATAAATCGTGCAATCCTGCAACTGTTCCCTGCCCTTGGCAGCCAATAACATTAGAGATTATTTAATAGAGCGAGCAGTCCTCATTTTAAAATAGGTGTATCGGTTGCCTCTTTAAAATAAAAAGAATAAGATCCCCTAACAGAACGCATAACAGAATCGTACTTATTTGTATAAGCCCTATCCTATAACTGTTGATCAGTCAACAAAGTTTTAAGTAATTATATGCTTCTACAGTAGACAGCAAAGTTCAATGAACCAGGTGCTCTAAAAACGTATTAGATTGTCTGTAGTTCCCCATTGAAGCCTGGAGAATAATACTATTTAATAGGTGCTTCATATCCCGACTCCAACAAAGACATCTGTAAACCGTATGACGATCATAACCTAAAGATGAAGTGCAAAAAGAACAAAGGAAGACACTGAAAACAGACGAACACAGAGTACCGGGTCTTTTTTTATCATGGTGGAATCCAAGTGATACATTAATGTCATATATGTTTACTAGGGGATTTTTATGGGATAATAAAACCAAAATAAACAGCTTTTTACATTCTGGTAAAGAAAGGACAGAAGCTCTGGCTTCTGGTATAACCCAAATACCATTCCCAACAGAAAGTAAAGTTTCCTGCTCCTCTCCGTCGCAGTGTAACCGGTTCAGAAAGAGATGTAAAATGAATTATATAGAAATATTTGTCTGGGAATGTAAACCAGCACTCCACTTCTTTTTTTTTTATTATTGTTATATATCAAATCAGACTTTACCCATGTCAGTTCAATAAATTGATAGTTTCAGCGATGTCGAGGGCAATCTGGTTGAAGTCCAATAATAAGTACTTAAGCATACCGTAATAGAAAAAGAAAGTTAAACATGCATTAACTTTAGAGAAAAAAAAGTAATGGAAAAAAGTAATATAAAAAATAAAAATACTATATTCTAACAGCAATCAAACCTTATAAAAGATAATGATAAACTAATATATTGTAGGGTTGGTAGTAAAATAACTATATGATATTAAAAAAAAATACTATATACAGTCATATATAAAAGCTGTATTGTGTGGTGGGGGTGTTCGAGATGTGTCCTTTTCAATGATTTTTTTAAAATTATTATTATTTTTAACAAGGTCCATGTACATAGATTTAATGTTGTATATAATTTCCAAAATGTATGGATCATATTACATATTTATTGGAGAGGTGTGGAATGCCGGTCAGTCTTGGATGTGTTTTTAGAGGCGGCATTCATATTCAAAACTAACAGATTCTATTTATTGTAGTCCCTGCGCACTGGTCCCCTTTGTTCGGGGTTAGCTGCTTCACTAACCGGGTGACCGGCCCGGTTCGGGGTTGAACAGTAGTATTGGGGTTTAGTGCAGCGCTCCGCCCCTTTGGAGAGGATGTCTGTGAAGGTGGGGTTTTGTGAGGGTGTGTAAATAAAAGAGTAGGCAGGTGTTAACCCCTTCCTGACAGAGCCAGTTTTTGCGTTCCTGACAGAGCCCTTTTTTTCAAATCTGACATGTCTCACTTAAGTGGGGATAACTTTTTTTTGCTTTAACTTATCCCAGTGATTTTGAGATTGTTTTTTCGTGACACATTGTACTTCAAATTAGTGGTAAATTTGGGTCGATACAGTCTGTGTTTTTTTGTGAAAAATACCAAAATGTCGTAAAAAAATGGAAAATTTAGCAATTTGCAAAATGTTAAATTTTCTGCTTGTGAGACAAATAATCATACCACTCAAAATAGTTAATAACTAACATAGACCATATGTCTACTTTATGTTTCCATCATTATTTCAACTTCCTTTTAATTTTTTTTGGACACTAGGAGGCTTACAATATGAATAGCAAATTCTCAAATTTTCAAGAAAATTTCAAACACTGATTTTTTTAGGGACCAGTTCAGTTCTGATGTGACTTTGAGGGACTTGTATGTGAGACACCCCCATAAATGATACCATTTCAAAAACTGCACCCCTCACAGTATTCAAAACAGCATTTTGGAAGTTTGTTAACCCTTTAGGTGTTTCACAGGAATTAAAACAAAGTGTAGGTGAAATTTCAAAATTTCATTTTTTTTGCAGATTTGCAATTTTAATACATTTTTCTAAGGAACACAGTACATTTTACTAGAGAAATGTGACTAAAAATTGATTCCCCCAATTCTTTTGTTTTCATAAATATCCTATATGTGGCCCTAGTGTGCACGTTGACCAAACCACAGGCTTCATAATAGAAGGAGCACCTACTTGATTTTGGAGCCTCCTTTTTATGAGATTATTTTTTAGGCACCATGTAGGTTTCTAGGCACCATAAGATGCTAAAAGTTAGGAACCCCCCCCACAAGTGACCCCATTTTGCAAACTACACCCCTCAGGGAATTCATCTAGGGGTATAGTGTACATTTCAAACCCCCAGGGGTTTCACCAATTTTGATACAACTGGGCAGTGAAAATGAAAAATTACATTTTTTTACACAAAAATGCAGTTCTGGCTCAAAATTTTTCATTTTCAGAAGGTATGAAGGAGAAAAAGCACCCCAAAATCTGTGCCCCAATTTCTCCCGAGTACGGCAATGCCTCACATGTGACCAAAAATACCAGTTGGGTGCATGGCAGGACTCAGAAGGGAAGGAGTGATTTTTGGATTTTGCAGCACAGATTTTGGTGGAATGAATGGTGGGTGCTATGTTGCACCAATACAGTGGAACCCCCCCCACAAGTCACCCCATTTTGCAAAGTACACCCCTCAGGGAATTCATCTAGGGGTATAGTGTACATTTCAAACCCCCAGGGGTTTCACCAATTTTGATACAAGTGGGCAGTGAAAATGAAAAATTAAATTTTTTTACACAAAAATGCAGTTCTGGCTCAAAATTTTTCATTTTCAGAAGGTATGAAGGAGAAAACGCACCCCAAAATATGTGCCCCAATTTCTCCCGAGTACGGCAATGCCTCACATGTGACCAAAAAATACCAGTTGGGTGCATGGCAGGACTCAGAAGGGAAGGAGTGATTTTTGGATTTTGCAGCTCAGATTCTGGTGGAATTTTGGTGGGTGCTATGTCGCATTAGCAAGACCCCCCAAGCACCAATACAGTGGAACCCCCCCACAAGTGACCCCATTTTGCAAACTACACCCCTCAGGGAATTCATCTAGGGGTATAGTGTACATTTCAAACCCCCAGGGGTTTCACCAATTTTGATACAAGTGGGCAGTGAAAATGAAAAATTACATTTTTTTACACAAAAATGCAGTTCTGGCTCAAAATTTTTCATTTTCAGAAGGTATGAAGGAGAAAAAGCACCCCAAAATCTGTGCCCCAATTTCTCCCGAGTACGGCAATGCCTCACATGTGACCAAAAAATACCAGTTGGGTGCATGGCAGGACTCAGAAGGGAAGGAGTGATTTTTGGATTTTGCAGCTCAGATTCTGGTGGAATTTTGGTGGGTGCTATGTCGCATTAGCAAGACCCTCCAAGCACCAATACAGTGGAACCCCCCCACAAGTGACCCCATTTTGCAAACTACACCCCTCAGGGAATTCATCTAGGGGTATAGTGTACATTTCAAACCCCCAGGGGTTTCACCAATTTTGATACAACTGGGCTGTGCAAATGAAAAATTACATTTTTTACACAAAAATGCAGTTCTGGCTCAAAATTTTTCATTTTCAGAAGGTATGAAGGAGAAAAAGCACCCCAAAATCTGTGCCCCAATTTCTCCCGAGTACGGCAATGCCTCACATGTGACCAAAAAATACCAGTTGGGTGCATGGCAGGACTCAGAAGGGAAGGAGTGATTTTTGGATTTTGCGGCTCAGATTCTGGTGGAATGAATGGTGGGTGCTATGTGGCATTAGCAAGACCCCCGAAGCACGGTGAAATTATGAACCTAATAATCCATAGATGTGTGGTATATTTTAAAACACTCCTTTATACATAGGCCGGGTTTGTCGGGGCAAGTGTCACACTGGAAAATAGTTTGCTTTCTTATTCCCTTTTTATAGCAAACTTTGCACCTTTTTTGTGTCCTGCCCTTTTTTCCAGTGGAGGGGATTTCATCAGGAAAATGCTGCCCTGGTACAATACGGGGGCCAGTACTAGAAGTACTGGGGCCCTCTGCCTGCTGGTTCCCAAATATTAGGCCCTTTATGACTTCCTCTTGAAAGTGCATAAATGTCCCCCTCTGGCCGGTAGAACGGAATAGCACGTAAGCGTTATACAGTGCCATCTGGATGATATACACGGCCAGCTTCTTGTACCAGATTTTTGTTTTCCGCAGGGCACTGTACGGCTTCAGTACCTGATCTGAAAGATCCACTCCGCCCATGTACCTATTGTAATCCAGGATACAATTAGGTTTTGAGGTGTGGGTACTGGTACCTCGTACAGGGACGGAGGTGGTACTGTCTCCGTGAATTGTTGTCAGTATAAGGACATCCCTCTTGTCCTTATATTTGACCAACAACATATTTTCGGTGCATATTCCCCTGCTTTCACCCCTTCTCATTACTTGGGCAATGTGCGTTTTTGGGAGGCCTCTTTGGTTCTTGCGCACAGTACCGCAAGCTGCTGTACCTATTGAACCAAGGGCCTTAAACAGGGGGATGCTGGTGTAAAAGTTATCCACATAGAGGTGATAACCTTTATCCAGGAAGGGGTGCACTAAATCCCAGACAATTTTTCCACTAACACCTACGAGGGAGGGGGGGCATTCTGGCGGTTCAATTCTTGAATCCTTCCCTTCATATACCCTAAACCTGTGAGTGTACCCTGAGGTGCTTTCACACAGCTTATACATTTTTATGCCATACCTTGCCCTCTTACTGGGAAGGTACTGGCGGAATTTAACCCTTCCTTTAAAATGTATAAGGGACTCGTCTATGCAAATGAATTTATCTGGGATGTACATGTCTTCAAATTTGGCACTGAAATGATCAATGACCGGCCTGACTTTGAATAGCCGGTCAAAGGTGGGATCATCTCTGGGTGGGCACTGTGCATTATCGTTGTAATGCAAAAATTTAAGGATCGTCTCAAATCGAGCCCGGGGCATGGCCATACGGTAAAATGGGGTGCTGTACAGAACATCTGTACTCCAATATTGCCTAATTTCTGGCTTTTTTACTATGCCCATATGAAACACCAGACCCCAAAACGTCATCATCTCTACTGCATCTACAGGGGTCCACCTAGCAAATGATGACGTGGGGTTTTGAGCAATAAACTGCTGGGCATATAAATTAGTTTGGTCCACCATTAAATTTATAAAATCATCAGAGAAAAATAATTTGAAAAAGTCAATTTCTCTGAGACCTGTGGAATCAAATTGGATTCCTGGCATGGCCAAAAACTCAGGAACCTGGGGCTCAAAATTGTCTGGTGGTGGGGTCCATACGAGATCAATTATTGGGGGGGGGGTCTCAGCTGCTCTACGGGGGCGTCTTTGAGGGGGTCCCTCATCACCAGAGGAGGAAGAGGAGCTTAAGGCGAATCCTTCAAATTCCCCACTTGCATCACTGGCTGTGTCAGAGTCAGAAGCAAGCATGGCATATGCCTCCTCCGCTGAATACATTCTTCTGGATGACTGGGATGACATTTGGGATGACATTTGGGATGCCATTTTTATTTTTGTGTTACTGGTAGTGAAATGTTTCAACACGTGTATAGTGTAGGGGGGGTACAAACTTTATTTCAACCCGGGGGGTATGTAGTGTGTAGTGTGTATGTAGTGCAGAAAAAAAAAATACTTTATACAAAAAAAAAAAATTGAAGGGGTTAAAAAAAAAAAAAAATTGAAGGGGTTAAAAAAAAATTGAAGGGGTTAAAAAAAACAATTGAAGGGGTTAAAAAAAATTGAAGGGGTTAAAAAAAAAAAAAAAAAAAAAAGGTCCTGTGCCAAAAATTGAGCACAGATGTTGGTCAGTAACGTCCGTCACTGAACAGCGCTCAAAGGCAACAGGAATTTGATCAAAAAAAAAAAAAAAAAATAGATCAACCCTGTGCCGAAAAAGATGATCAGTGATGTACGTCACTGATCAGCGCACAGCAGCCACAGGACACCCACAAAATCACAGTGTGTGTAAAAAAAAAATTAAAAAAAGACCCCACAGCACACACAAAAAAAAAAAAAGGTGATCAGTGATGCGACACTGATTACCAGTGAGGGGCAGCAGGTGCACAACCTTTGGTGCAACTGACAGTGCAACTGGCAGGTATATATAAAAAAAAAAACCTCTGCACCCCCAAAAAGTTGCTGATCACCTCAGATATAGTGATCAGCACAAAAGGCGGGGGCAGCAGACACAAAATTTAGCACTCTCTATAACTATCTCTCTCTATCTCTCTATCTCTCACTATCTAACACTCTATGACACTGCAGCAGCAGCAGTGACAGGTATATATATATATATATATATATATATATATATATAAAAAAACCTGCGCCCCCAAAAAGTTGCTGATCAGTTAATTTATACTGATCAGCACAAAAGGGGGGGCAGCAGTCAGTTATATAAAAAATATATAGCACAATCTGTCACTATCTCTCTCTCTCTATCTCTCTCTATCTCTCTCTATCTCTCTCTATCTCTCTATCTATAACTATCACACTGCAGCAGCACAAAATATAGCACTCTCTGTCACTAGGCCTCTCTATCTCTCTCTCTCTATCTCTCTCTATATCTCTCTATCTCTCTCTATCTCTCTCTCTCTATCTCTCTCTAACGCTATTACACTGCAGCAGCACAAGTTCACAACACAGGAAGTCACAAGTAACAGGATCCAGGAAGCATCCAGCACACTACAAGCAGTGATGAAGCAGTGATCAGGCAAGGTATTTGCAAGGATCAGGTAAGTATTTGGCAAGGTTCAGGTCAGTATACTGCGGCAGCTAGGCACGGTGACCGCACTGCACGCAATTCCAGACCGGAATGGCGTCTGCAGTGCAGTCACCGTTAGTTTAAATCCCCCTCCTTGGCTGTGATTGGTCCGTCGGTCCGACGAACCAATCACGGCGTCTATTCCCGCAGCCAGGGGACTGGGGGCATGGCTAGAGGCTCACAGAGCCTCTGGGTCATGCCCCCATAGCGGCAAAATGGGGGCGTGGCCTCACTGAAGAGCCGTGAGTATAGGCCATGCCCCAAATCAGGCCACGCCCCCGAAAATTTCGGCGCGCCTCTGGCGGGCAGGAGTATCGTCCCGCCTGCAGAGCTTCAAAAGTTGGGAGGTATGTATTAATGTTGCACCTTTTTGTATTTTTCCTTTGGACTGCCAAGTAAAACGCCTTACGCAAGTAAAGCTTGTTCATTAACACCTGCCTACTCTTTTATTTACACACCCTCACAAAACCCCACCTTCACAGACATCCTCTCCAAAGGGGCGGAGCGCTGCACTTAACCCCAATACTACTGTTCAAAACTAACATGGTTTTGCCTGTTAAGTGATTGCTGCATTAATAAAAAGTCTGCGTTTCGCACCTCTGGCAAGCTGAGACCCTATTATAGTACCTTTGCCCGTTAGTTTCTTTATAGAAGAAAAAAAATTGATTAAAAATTTATAAAAACTGATCCAATTGCAGCCCATTTGTCTTTTGGAAACTAAAAGTGGCACTGGAAAAATTTCTAGAAGTGGCCTCATGTGGGTGGCACTAAATCAAATGTAGGTCGAACCAACACCAAAATAGGCAGGATTAGTACATCACTAAACCTGTGTGGAAGCCATTGGTTTCAAATACTTGCCAGTCTACTAGCCCCCAGACCTTTGAGCTACTGTGACCAATCAAAAAACTCCACATTTCACATATTACCCCAACTCCCCCCACTGATACTGAGCACAGACCCCAAATCTCCATCAATCCGGGAAAAACAACTCATTATCATTATCCCTAAATATCTATTATATTGCCATCCCTCCCCAGTGGAGTCCAGAAATCCCTAGAAATTTTTACACCCACTCCTGTCCCTCTATCAGATGTCACAATGGATAGAGATGGGCACCCACCTTAGATAAGAATTTGCAGTATTGGGTAATCTGTGAACGGCAAAGGTTATTTGTGTAGGAGACAAAAGGGGCATGTTTTTGCCCATAAGCAAAATGGCGTTTGTAATATTGTCAGAAGCTTAGGAAGCATAGACATGATTTTATGCACCTTTTTCACCAAATACGTTACTTTTGCCCATAAGCAAAATGGCGCCCGCAATACCGTGCATCTACTTGCATAGAATATGGGCAGAACCCTTATGTAAAATGGCCGCCGCACGCACGTTATCAATGGGAACTGTATACATACAGCGTTCTTGATGAGGAGACTGTTTTTAGATGCACAAACGTCCGTCCAAGCGGACATGACGTTATGCACTCACCGGCTTCTTATTTCCGGCCAAACAAACGCCGGCGTTGCTCAGACCCTATTCTACACGTGGAGGATCCTGGTGAGAGCAGGTCCTGGTGTTGTGTTAATTAGGAGTCTCTGCACATTGGGTAAGCCTGCTTTTACTCTTATGTCTCTGGAGTATCTGATGTTATTATGATTCTATATTTCTTTGGATTTTCATTTATATATTTTGGCCTAATTTTTAATATTGTATATTATCATTATACAATTTTTAGATGATGAATTTATTGATTCACAGACACATTTTTCTTGAAAAAGGCACCGCAGCGTGCCGAAACGCGTTGATCCAAGTGTCTGGAGTTTTTAATCGACTGAGTGTGGAGCATAGTTGTCACAGTTTTCTGGGACCATCATTAAGCACCCGGGTAACATCTGATGTGTTATGAAAGCTGTTAAAAACCATGTTCTGGCTCCGTTGTTATTCTAAAGAATAAAGCAGTGTGATTTTATTTTGGCCATCTGAAGTCATATCTTAAAAGGGAAAAGATACCTTTATGGGATTACACAGCATCTGTTATATGTAAGCATACATGTGAGCATTCACATATATATGCACGTGTGAGGTGACCCACTTAATCTACCCTGGGATCGTTTGGAAGCTGTCCGGGGACACCTTTTCCTTTAAATCCTGTTTTCACCTAAAGGGGAAATAGACTGTTTTCCGGAGTTTCAATATCGTCTTTTTTCCTGTTTTTTTCACATGTTTATGGAATACCTGAGACGGATCTGAACCCTGTGAATCATCTACTTATAAATTTACAGGACTATACCTATAAGCGCACGTGAGATTTCTCTTGTTGTTTTAGTGTATGTTTGGTGGTCCGGTGACCACTTTTGAAGGATCATATGCAGCTTTAAGGTTTGCAGCGCCTGTGGTGAAATATTCTTCTTTTTTAGATTTGTCTTTATTATCGTCTTTTTTCACCTTGGCAGCAGCATGTTTAAACACAGATCAGAACGTAATAATCTTATTAAGGATGCTTTTTTGTATAATAATGATTTAAACCATGTAGATATGTTGGATGATACTCTAGAAGGCCTGATGAATAGACTAGAGAATGCTCTCATAAAAGAAAACAAGACATGGTGGGAGATTGCCAGCCTTGAAAAATACATGGCGGCCAAAATTATACCCAAAGGCCTAAGAATAGACAAAAAAGCATCTTTTGATAATGGGTCCATTTTGTTTAAAACCAAGTGGGAGAGCATTATTACTAATTGTTCATTTGCCCTTATAGACTTGATTTTGGGGGAACGTAAGGAAGAGCTCAAAGAGCTTGAAAAACAAATACTAGAATATGAAAGACTAGTGGGACCTTTTGTAGATATGGAGGACTACAAAAAATTGGAAAATAGGACTATCCAAAAAATCAAAAAGAATGAGAGAGATTTGATGTTTAGAAAATCAAAGAAATTTAAAAGGGATGTCCTTAATATCCAAGACAAACCAGCGGAAACCATCGTAAAACAGGTAGATACATCTCCCACCCATATTCCTTACCAACCGAAACCCAGGAGTTATAATAATAAAAAAAGGAATTTCAAACAAAATGTAAGAATAGAACCGCCTACTCAGAGAAACAGACCCTTCAATAATAAACCTCAAATGAGGAGGAATTTTGAAAATAACTATGACAATAGTTATAACAACAAGTGTCATCATGATGTGCCTTCTCCGTACCAACGGTCCAGTTGGCGGACAGGGACACATGAAAATAGATCACATAAATACCAGAGACCCTATCCTCCAAGGCCCCATAGAGAATGGAAGCCTAGAACCTCTTTTGAAACACAAAATAGATATGAGAGTCTAAATAGTTGGAGAGATGAAAACATCAATACTCCCATGAATAGAGAGTCTTTTTTAGAGAAGGGGAATTTCAGAAGGCGGTACAATTAACAACATCCAAATATATAGAAAAACATGTAAACAGGAAAGAACAAAAATCCAAAACCAAAAGGGGAAAAAGAGGGGGCAAAAAGAGAGTTAAAAACTCGAGAAGTAGGAGAGTTTCCATAATTGATCAGGAAACCTTAGATTCTGAAATCTATAAAGAGGAGGGTGTGAAAATTTTTAATTTAAGTTCATACGTCCTTAACGAAATAGAACAAAAAGTTCTACAAAAAGGTATGAAATTTTGCCCGACTAATGATGTTGACCATTTTGACCTTTACATTGACGTACAGAAATTTGTACGCAAACTGTCCATCAAAAGATTTTTTGGAGAGACCAGTGAGGATAACATCATTATTAATCCTTTTAAAAAGAAATCCCTCTTTAACCCCACCCATGCAAAAGGTTGTTGCGTTGAAACATTCCAGAAAAGTGTTTTGGAAGACCTTAACAAAATAAGAATGCTGCCCCCCTAGCCGTAAAAATAATCTCACAAGAAAAGAACGTGAAGCATTAATGTCCTTGGAGAAGAACAAGGACATAATTATTAAACCGGCTGACAAAGGGGGGAGTATTGTTGTTATGGATTTAGCCCTGTACAGGAAAGAAGGGATGCGTCAGCTTAATGATGGAGTCACTTATAAGAAATTAAAAAATGACCCATCCAATAATATTTTCAAATTGTATCAAGATCTGATTGTATACCATTATGAAGCAGGTACCTTTAATAAAGATGTTAAGGAATATCTTATTAATGAAAATTTTTCGGTTCCTGTACTGTATCTTTTACCGAAGATACATAAAAATGTTGATAACCCCCCTGGTAGGCCGATTGTGGCAGCAACCAACTCCATAACTGCCAATCTCTCAGCATATATCGATCATCAGTTACAACCTTTAGTTATTGGCGAGAGATCTCATTTGAAGGACACAAAGGATGTTCTAAATCGCCTATCAGATATACAGTGGGGTGACAATTATTATCTAATAACAGCAGATGTATCCTCGCTGTATACTATCATTTCGCACAATTTGGGGATTGAAGCCATTAAAAATACCCTAACTAGAACAGAATTGGATGAGAGAACTTGTAATTTTCTCATAGAAGGGATCACCTTCATCTTGGAGAATAATTATTTTAATTTTGACGGGTCCTTTTACAAGCAAATGGTAGGTACCGCCATGGGCACCAGGTTTGCACCCAGCTATGCCAATTTGTTTATGTCCAGATGGGAGGAGACTCACAACAATAAAAGGTAAAGCAGCGCTGTAAATTACAATGAAAAATTTATTGTACACAATAATAAAAACATAAATTAAACATTAAAATGAACCATTGGCATGTGCAGATTTCAAATAATGATGTATTGGTGGACCCAATAATTATAATCACCAATTTGGAGGTGGGATTTGACCCGCTCTGATCCTTGGAGAGAACTAGAAAGTCCTTATTTGCCACTTGGTGGTATCCTGAAGATATTGTCATGGACTACAACTGATGGCATCGATGGAATTAGCCTATCAGGAGTCCCACTACTGCGAGTGGTCAGGTGTCCAACTGTATTTTTGTGTGGCTGGAGACTTTCAAGATGGTGGACGTCCGATCAGGTGATTAAGCAGGTAGGGCAGTCCTTTAGAAACAAAGGGTTAAAGTCCTCAGGTGATTGGGGTCCAAAAGTAGGGTGGTCACCAACGCGTTTCGCAGTGCCTACTGACTGCTTTGTCAAGGTGGCAAAGCAGTCAGTAGGCACTGCGAAACGCGTTGGTGACCACCCTACTTTTGGACCCCAATCACCTGAGGACTTTAACCCTTTGTTTCTAAAGGACTGCCCTACCTGCTTAATCACCTGATCGGACCTCCACCATCTTGAAAGTCTCCAGCCACACAAAAATACAGTTGGACACCTGACCACTCGCAGTAGTGGGACTCCTGATAGGCTAATTCCATCGATGCCATCAGTTGTAGTCCATGACAATATCTTCAGGATACCACCAAGTGGCAAATAAGGACTTTCTAGTTCTCTCCAAGGATCAGAGCGGGTCAAATCCCACCTCCAAATTGGTGATTATAATTATTGGGTCCACCAATACATCATTATTTGAAATCTGCACATGCCAATGGTTCATTTTAATGTTTAATTTATGTTTTTATTATTGTGTACAATAAATTTTTCATTGTAATTTACAGCGCTGCTTTACCTTTTATTGTTGTTTTTTCTTGTATAATTGGGAGCTGACTACTCCCTTAAGCAGCTGCTGTGTTGATTAAATTACTCTTGGAAGGCGCTCCATACCAACCCAGGTTGGCTTTGCTGTTCGGGAGGAGACTCACGTCTGGGCAGGACATGGCTGGGTTGCAAACCTGGTGCACTGGTGGCGGTACATTGATGATATTATTTTTGTTTGGCAGGGGGGCGAGGAGGAACTTCGCAATTTTTGTACATATCTAAATAATAATGAAGCTAATATTGTTCTGACCTTTGAAATAAGTAAAGAGTCAGCAAAATTTTTGGATTTAAAAATTGATATTATTGAAGGGAACATAGAAACCTTTACCTTCAATAAACCCACTGACTGCAACACATACATACATAAATCCAGTAACCATTTACCAGTCTGGTTAGATAATGTCCCAAAAGGGCAATTCACCAGACTACGACGTAATTGTTCAACTCAGAACAAATATGATGAGCAGGCTAAAGGAATGGTTAAGAAATTCGTTAAAAAAGGTTATCCACAAGAAAGTTTAACCAGTATTGCAGAACAAGTGGGACAAATCGATAGAGGTACCCTTCTGACTAATATCGCCAAAATCCCTCAAAAAAAACAATTATACCATAGCCATTAATACCAACTATCACAAAAGGCACAAACAAATTGAAGGTATAATCAGAAAAAATTGGAGTATTTTACTCAAAGACGAAATTTTGAAGGAATCCCTGCCACCCAAACCTGTGTTCATATACAGAAAGGCTCCAACTATTAAGGATAAGCTAGTGACAAGTGCTTTACATATGGACGGTAAACGTTTCTTGCCCAGAAACAAGGGATTTTACCGGTGTGGAGACTGTAAAATGTGTAGGACATGTAAGAGTACCACAACCAAATACACAAATGTTGAAGTTAATGGTATTTTGGTCACCATTAAGGACTTTATTACATGTCATACTAATTATGTAATTTATATTATTGTATGTGGATGCGATCTCGCATATATAGGAAAAACCAAACGGCAGGTGAAAGTTAGGTGGGCGGAACACATACGGAATATTTTAAATGGAAATTCCAATCTCCCATTTTCCATGCATTTTAAAGAAAAACACCAATGCAAAACTACTGGGATTAAAATGTTTGCAGCTATTGCATGGGTTAAAGATAATTGGCGTGTGAGGAATAGAGATATCCGTCTTGCCCAAACGGAAATGAGGTATATTTATGACCTCAAAACACTTTCCCCTGCTGGTTTGAACTGTGATTTTGAATTAAGATGGTTTTTATAATTTTATAATTTCATTAAATCATTATTTTTGTTTGTTTTTTTATATATATATTTTTTCTGTTTACTGTATATATCCCATTGTAAATCAGATGTGATGGGGTGCTTAAGGATAAATACTTAGAAAACATAGGCATTATCCTATGCGTATTTTTCATCCAATTATCCCCTTGCCCATGTTTTCGCTCATAAGCAAAATGGCGTTTGTAATATTGTCAGAAGCTTAGGAAGCATAGACATGATTTTATGCACCTTTTTCACCAAATACGTTACTTTTGCCCATAAGCAAAATGGCGCCCGCAATACCGTGCATCTACTTGCATAGAATATGGGTAGAACCCTTATGTAAAATGGCCGCCGCACGCACGTTATCAATGGGAACTGTATACATACAGCGTTCTTGATGAGGAGACTGTTTTTAGATGCACAAACGTCCGTCCAAGCGGACATGACGTTATGCACTCACCGGCTTCTTATTTCCGGCCAAACAAACGCCGGCATTGCTCAGACCCTATTCTACACGTGGAGGATCCTGGTGAGAGCAGGTCCTGGCGTTGTGTTAATTAGGAGTCTCTGCACATTGGGTAAGCCTGCTTTTACTCTTATGTCTCTGGAGTATCTGATGTTATTATGATTCTATATTTCTTTGGATTTTCATTTATATATTTTGGCCTAATTTTTAATATTGTATATTATCATTATACAATTTTTAGATGATGAATTTATTGATTCACAGACACATTTTTCTTGAAAAAGGCACCGCAGCGTGCCGAAACGCGTTGATCCAAGTGTCTGGAGTTTTTAATCGACTGAGTGTGGAGCATAGTTGTCACAGTTTTCTGGGACCATCATTAAGCACCCGGGTAACATCTGATGTGTTATGAAAGCTGTTAAAAACCGTGTTCTGGCTCCGTTGTTGTTCTAAAGAATAAAGCAGTGTGATTTTATTTTGGCCATCTGAAGTCATATCTTAAAAGGGAAAAGATACCTTTATGGGATTACACAGCATCTGTTATATGTAAGCATACATGTGAGCATTCACATATATATGCACGTGTGAGGTGACCCACTTAATCTACCCTGGGATCGTTTGGAAGCTGTCCGGGGACACCTTTTCCTTTAAATCCTGTTTTCACCCAAAGGTGAAATAGACTGTTTTCCGGAGTTTCAATATCGTCTTTTTTCCTGTTTTTTTCACATGTTTATGGAATACCTGAGACGGATCTGAACCCTGTGAATCATCTACTTATAAATTTACAGGACTATACCTATAAGCGCACGTGAGATTTCTCTTGTTGTTGTAGACTACTCTGTATAGTTGCCACATATTTAACAAAAAGTCCCTGGTTGACAGGTGGCCTCACTGGTTCATCGGCCTACTGAGACTCTTTCCTGTAGGGTCTATGGCCAATCCACCCCTGTCCAAAGGTGATTTTGGCTCATTACTTGCACATCTTAAACAAAGGTGTCACTTAGTTCGTAATAAGGATACTGGGGTGGCTAAACAATGTTCCTCAATACCTGTTGTCATCCCTTTGACTGAACATACTTTGTTTTTTGCAAAGATTGGAGGTATGTTTTGGGTTGTCATTTTGCTGTAGTTTGAAATCAAGACAAATAAGGGGGGTGCCGGAAGTGGTGGCATGATGGCACACCAATATTTTGTTGTAGTATTTGTAGTTTATGCGTGAAATTTAATAGGATGCGATTTTGAAGTGTAAATTATTGCCGCTTTACCAAACCCAGGGCCGGCGGCTCAGCAGAGCCTGCAAAGCAGGTAGGCGCTGGACTGTTTAGACGCTTTCCCTGCCCTGCGGCTCTGCCACTGTGTGCAGTGATGTAAGGTGCTGCCAGCTGCTGCTGCGCCTGTGAGTGACAGTGTATAGTATAGCATAGCAAGCAGCAGCGCTGTCAGCAGAGGGTAGAGAGAACTTACGTCGGGATATAGCAGCACTGCAGCAGCAGGGGATGTCCTGGCCTGCACCTTCCTCTGGTGACTGCGGTGCCGAGCCCCTCCCCACTCATGTCATCATCAGGGCCAGGACAGTATGTGCCGAGCTGTGATTGGAGGAGCTCGGCACATGCTGAATATGAGAGAACCCGATTGGAGGAGCTCCATGGAACACGGAGGATCTCACAGGCAGAGCATGGACCTGAGGCTGTCTGTGAGTGTGTCCCCTGCTTCCACTGTCTGTGCAGCTTTTCTCTCTCTCTACCTCTACCACCCCTTGCCTGTCCAGCATTTCTCCCCCTCTCTCTGCCCCCCACTCTCTGCCCATCATCTGTCCCCCCTCTCCCTGCCCAGCATCTGCCCCACCTCTGCCTGCCCACCATCTGTCCCCCCTCTCCCTGCCCACCATCTGTCCCACCTCTCCACAATCTGTCCCCCTCTCCCTGCCCAGAATCTGCCCCCTCCTTCTGCCCACCATCTGTCCCCCTCTCTCTGCCCACCATCTGCCCCCCTCTCCCTGCCCACCATCTGTCCCCCCCTCTCCCTGACCATCATCTGTCCCCCCTCTCCCTGCCTACAATCTGTCCCCCTCTCCCTGCCCAGCATCTTCCCCCCCTCTCCCTGCCCAGCATCTGTCCCCCCCTCTCCCTGCCCAGCATCTGTCTCCTCCTCTACCTGCCCACCATCTGTCTCCTCCTCTACATGCCCACCATCTGTCTCCCCTCTCCCTGCCCACCTTCTGTCCCCCCTCTCCCTACTCAGTATCTGCCCCTCCTATGCCCAGCATATCTCCCCCTCTATCTCCCCAGCATATATCTGCCCAGCATATCTCCCTCTCTCTCTGCCCAACATATCCCCCCTCTCTGCCCAGCATATCTCCCCCTCTTTCTGTGCCCAGCATACCCCCCTTCTCTGCCCAGCATATCTCCACCTCTCTCTCTGCCCAGCATATCTTCCCCTCTCTATCTGCCCAGCATTTGCACCCCCTTTCCCTGTCCATCATCTGGACCCCTCTCCCTGTCCATCATCTTTCCCCAATCCCTCTCTCCCCAGCATTTGCCCCCTCCCCACATCTGCACGCCCAATCTCTCCCCAGCATCTGCCCCTTTCTGGCATCCGCCCCCCTCTCCCCTGCATCTGTCCCCTTCTACCTTCCCAGCATCTGCTCCCATCTTCCTGCCCATAATCTTTACCCCCTATCAGTATCTCCCCAGCATCTGTCACCATCTGCCCCTCTGCCCAGTATCTTCCCCTCTGCCTGCACATCATCTCTTCCCCTCTCACTGCATATCACATTTCCCCCATCCCTCTCTACCCAACATCTGTCCCCCCACTTTCTCCCCATCATCTCTCCCCACATCTGTCCCACCTCTCTCTGCCCAGCATATGGCTACCCCTCCCCCTCACTCTGCCCAGTATATGGCCATCCTACCCTCTTTCTGCCCAGCATCTGGATTTCTTCCTTCTATCTTTTTTCCTTGTACCCCATCTATCATTTCTATTCTCCGTCCGTTTTCCAACAGCAGCCACTTTTCCCTTGTTCCCCTCACAACTCACTGTTCCTCTCACATTTCCCCTTCTCATGGATCCCCTTTCTTATTCCTCTTCTGCTCTCTTCACACCTTACTATTGAGGGCATTATGTGTATAAGGTGAATTACCACTGTGCATTTTATGTGTAATGGGCGCTACTGTGTGCGTTATGTATAAAGGGGACTATTGTGGGTATTTTAGTGGCACCACTGTGGGCATGGTGTTTAAGGGGCACTACTTCTGCGGGTATTTTGTACAAGGGACACTACTATGTGGTGTATTCTGATTCATGTGCACTGTAAGATGTAATTAAACTGGGCTATGATCATTCCTTATGATAACACAGCCTTTATTTTTGTGCGCTGTCCCTTTAGGAGAGGAAGGGCGCAAATATAGATTTTGCAGGAGGGCAACCGGCAAACTAGAACCGGCCCTGACCAAACCTCTCACCTTTTGAATCTCTCATCCTATTAAATTTCACCCTATGATTCCTTCTATTTTTATGAAGTCACCAACTGCACCACCTCGCAAAAAATCTCCAAACCATAGTGGAACCTCCTCCATGCTCGATTGTGGGCTGAATACAAGCAAGGAGCATGTGATAGTCTGTTGTACAGAAAACAAATTTGCGCCTCTTGCACCCTAACATCTCAAACTTCAATTTGTCTTTGAAAAGAACCTTCATTAATAAGTGGTCCTGTTCCTGTGGCTTTTATCCCAATGTTAGGCTTCTTTTTATTAATTAGCTTAAAATTGAAGGCTGCAACACATGGTTATGAATTACACGCTTTTCCTCTGCATTTCCATCAAAGCAGCGTGTATATGGTGAGCTGTTTGGAAACTGTCCCAATTGAAACACACTTTGATAAAATTGCCCTTCTGCTTTATGGTCACCAGTGGTGGCTCCAGAGGACGAGCTGCAGTCCATCACCGGATGTCAGCTGCCCATCCACTTCCTCCCGAGCGTCCACGCATATGTGAGTGACTTGAGAGTCACTTTGATATGCATGCACCTTCACCATCATTTGATGGTCACCGACCATCAAATGATGTGGGTGTTCCCCCGCAGCCTGCAAATGGATGTTTATGTTAAACATGCATTCGCAGCCAGTGCATGCGAACACATGCTGCGAGAGGGGGCAGGTGTCCTGGCATTAGCCGAGAGGGGTTTGGTGGACTCGCAAGACTGCAAATTGACAGCCTTGTGATTCTACAAGAATAACCTACATTGTCCGGCTGTTAGCATAACTCCCAACTTCTTTACCTCTGAAAGGGGGACATTTGTGCACAGTACAGCCATAGGCCTGAAATGAAAGAACATGGCTGTGTGTGGAATGCTTAACACATGTATCATATTCATCCTTTACAAAGACATTGACGAATCTGAGGGTATATTGAAAGTAATGAGCTGCAGTGTACCAATTACTAGAATATAGGAGATGGTGCTATCATCTCTGACTCATCAGTGAGGATAACGATGCCACTCTGGACCAGCCTGGTCATCCCAACCATCCACCATTCTCATTAACTTACAGAAACATTTTCTAACTGAGCACATCACTTTGAGGTCACATGCCCACACGTGAACTACCATTGATGCAGCAGGTGCATTGCATTAGGTCCCCTGAGGACTAAGAGGCCCATTGCTTCCCAGACCAGCAGTGACTTCTTGGGTTGATCCAAATGATATTTTTGCACTCTGAAGTTCCACCACTGTGCGCAATCATGATGATATGCATTGTTAGACATAGCACTAGCGCTAGGGCAACGTTCTACTGTTGAAAAACTGTAGTTAGCCTAAGGGAACTGTGATGTTCTGTAGCTCTGTACAGATTTATGATTAAATATATGTGTAGCTGTAACACTAGTATTTTAAGTCATCAGAAAAACAGATGGAGTAGGCTTTAGTTTAAGTTCTGCTGTGCCCCCAAGTGCAGATGTCGCTTATTTAAAAAATGCAGTCCATTCAACTGATGATCCAGATGATGTCAATGCTCCAATAAAGACTGTGGCATCTGTAGATGATAGTATCTCTGGTGCTTTCATTCACTTGTTTTACAGGATTTTTACAAGCTTCTCTCCATGTTCAGCTCAGCCAAAATATTTTTAAGACAACATCTCTTCCAGTTACTGCACTGGAAAACCTCACGTTATGCTCCAATCTGAACACATTGTGTCCTAAATGTTCCATGACAAGCACACTTTAAGGGTAACATTAACACAGCACATTTCAGTAAGACAATCTGGCAAATGTAATCTCTTTAAGGCCTTTTATACGTTGTGTGACAAATCGTTGCCAGCAATATGAAGATACATCAGAATCCTTCAGAGAATTCTATACTTCTTAAAGTTTACAGCAGGTAGCCTTCTGTCGGGCTGTGAAAATTGTGATCCATCCCCCAGCAAGATACCACAATGAAACATGATCCGGGTTTAGTTATGCATAAAACAACATAGATCCAGTATGTTCTAGATTAAATAATACCCAGCATGCATTATAGATTTATTTTCTTGATTTTTATGACCTATAAATCGGGCTTCGATTGACTGTATACAGTATACCAGGCATTGAACTACCGGCTGATGTGGAACTACAAATAATGCCTTTCCATGGAAGAAATGTGCCTGATTTCAAAATATTTTATGGTATTGCAACCAGTGGCGTAACTATAGCACCGCAGCCCCCTCCACCGCGGGGGGGCGCTGTGCATATGGGGGCTCCGGGGGCTGCGGTGCTATAGTTACACCTCCCCCCAATCCCCCGCTGGCTTACCTATTTTGCTGGTCCCGGCGGCTCCGTTCTTCTGCTGAGGACCACCACAAAATGGCCGCCCCCATATAGCAGACAGTTCTATGAAACTGTCTGCTGTATGGGGGCGGCCATTTTGTGGTGGTCCTCAGCAGAAGAACGGAGCCGCCAGGACCAGCGTGAAAGGTAAGGCTGTGGGGGATTTGGGGGGTTTGAATGGGCGGCGGGGGGCGCCCCCCCTAACGGCGGGGGGGCGCCCAAAACGTAGCTACGCCGCTGATTGCAACTAAACCACAATTGTCAACTTTGGAAACTTGTCACTTATTAACTGTAAGCCAGGACTTTAGAGTCCTCGGAATTATGGGCCTTTTGCATTTTATTTTCTAGTTTTGTTTGCGATGCTTCAGTTTATATACAATGCAGGGTGCTGCGGAGTCTTAGTGGTGCCCTCTAAATAAAGTATACAAATAATAATAATAATACTAAAGACCACTCTCTGCATAATAACACTCTGGAAAGCAGGTTCCACAAGGTACTGGGACCAGGAACTCTACCATTAATCAGCCTTAGGCAGCTGCCTATGGCGCCAAGTGCTGGAGGGGGCACCAGCAAGTCTGCCTATTAAAAAATCAAGACTATGAGGATCCTTGTTGTACTTAATGCTGGTGGAGGCTGTGGAACTTTTAAGACCTCACCTCCATACTTTCACTTGTGGCATACTTCCCAACTTTGCTGCCTCCTCTTCCTTGTACTCTGTTGTGAGTGTCAAAGGAGATGTGTGTGGAGCCTCTATCAAAAGCAGAGGACTTGCCAGGGGACTGGGAGAACCACCCAATTTTTGGGAGCCTCCCTGCCATTCTGGAATTTTAGGTAGCTATGCCTTAAGGGGTTGGAAAGTGGTTATTGGTGGCAGTATGGGGGGGGGGTACAGTAGGTTGAAGTTTTGCCTAGGGTGCTGAGAAGCCTTACACCGACCCTGACTGGGACCAGGCATGCCATATAGAGATATAAAAGTAAGGAAAAAACGGATTGCAGAATCCCCCCCCAACTATATATATGAAGGGATGCTTTTGAACTTTCTCCTTTATAAATGGACATTCCATTGCAGTTTTAAATGAATGTTCTATATTTAGCCACCTTTAATGACGAGTGCGTTGAGAGCATCTTTTTAAATCTGATCTTGTAAATGTGAATTATGTGACTGTTTTTTTTAAGGGAAATACACAGCAATTTCTGAGTTCCCTCCAAATTCTCTAGATGTCTCCTACATTTACTGAGCATCATTTAGTGGTTACCAATGGTGGAAAAATGGTAAATAATACACACTTTCATCTGTATGCCACCTAAGTACCAGAGTGGAATTTTATAAAGGTGCCACTGAAGGATAATGACCTGCCATCGTCTGTGCATACGGCTCAATATGACATACAGTAGTAAATGCCTGCATGCTAATCGGGGGACCCTGTGACATCACTGAACAACATTGCAAATGACATCCTTCAGTGTTTAGCACTATATCATTTTAATGATATTGGTGCTGCCGCCATGAATCGCCCAGTGTGTACGCAACTTTAGCATCAGTGCCAGCATGAGATCTAGAATACTTAAAAAATAACTCTTAGGTAAGATTGGCTATAAATAAAATGACCATTAATCCCTTCACTGATACTCCCGAGAATTTTCCGGTTTGTGCTCCAGTGCAAACCCGGAAAATTCTCGGGAGTAGCACTGCCTGCGCTTCCTCCTGCCGGGCAGTGCCACTGAGTTGGGCTCTGAGATCAGCTCTGCGCTCAGCTTCAGCCACTGCCCGGCTCCTGCTGCCCGGCCCCGCCTCCTTCCCCTGGCTGTTTGCGGCTTGAACTTGCTAACTTCACACCGCACAAATGCCGGGTTGCCGGGGGCAAGGCCGGGCATCAGCTGATGGAGTGCTCAGCGGCGATGCCCGGCCCCAGGAACTGCAGTGGGAGGGGTTTTTTTAAGGAGCACTTCCAAAAAAAACTTGCCCAGTGGGTAGCGCTCCCTATAAAAAGAAAACCCCCATCAATAAAGGGTTTAATATTAAACTAATGACTTCATTATTGGCACATGATTCTACTTAGATTATACCCACATAAATACACATATTACAATACACAATACACTGAACCACCAGGAATGGCATGTACAGGAAAAAAAAAAACCCAATCAAACAAAAAAAATATAGGGACAGATTTATCCATGAGTGATATTCTTGTTATGATTGGTTGAAATTAACAAATGATGCTCGAGCCAATTAGCTCCTAACTGACATTTTTCAAACACAATACAGTAGCAGATAGGCTGGAGAACCATTTATCATTTGTGACGAGTGAGAACAAGAATATCACTTTGATAAATCTGCCGCATAATACTATAAATTATGTATTACATAAAAAAATGATATATATGCTCTACAGAAATAACTATACAGTACTAATATTTAGCAAATGAAGGTATATTTTTTCCATAAAACATTGTATTTTTTACTTGGATGGGTTAATAGATTGATATATCGCGCATCAAGCAGCCAGCTGGCCTAATATTCCACAATAAGGTTCCTCTAAACCTTCACCAACACCACAGAAAAAAATTTGGAATCAGACTTATCCGGCGCTTGAAATCTTGATTGCACCTGGATCTCTCCGGTGACCATTTACATGGAAATGAGAAAAGATGTGCAATGGTGAAGTACGTTTTTTAAAGTACCTTCAATTTAATACATTTCTCATTAAAACATGATTAAAAAACACACATAAAATCTCAATACACAAAACAATTCAATAAGCACCGTTTTAAAGTGCATAAGTGGAGTCCAGATTGAGAAAGTACTGAGAATTACCGGGTATGTGGGAACTGGTACACGGAACAGTCCCAAAACAGCTTAATGGTGCAGTCCTATGGAGTAAATCTGCTAAGCTCCAGGTCCTGTCACGATCTCCCGGATGTCAGCCTCTCTCTTCAGTCCATATGCATATAACACCAACGCGTTTCTTCCTCTTAACGGAGGACTTTTTCAAGGTGTACTTGTCATGGGCATACAGTCTGTTTAAATACCTAATCCTTCCCGCGCCCCAGCCGGACTCTAATTAATTCGGCAGATGACTACAAGTCCCATAGTCCTTTGCTGGGACGCGGGCTTCCTGTTGCCGCCTGATGACGGCATCCAGGGTAACCATGGCAACCACTGACTCACAGACGCAGCAGAGGTCCGGTGCCGATACGTCACTTCCGCTTCGTCACTTCCGTGTCAAGCGCAACTCATAGAATGGAGGAAAAGACTTCATATACCAGCAGCCTCTGCGTACGCTGCCGTCCTCCATCTTTATTATATATGGTTGCTAGGCACTGTTGTGTTATGTGCCACACGTAATAGCCTTGCGGATTTCCTCTGTTTAGGATCTGTATATAAATAGATGCAGATTAATACAGTGTCTAAAATCGGCATATATAATCGACATATATAAAAACAACATATAAAATCAACATATGGTGCATTTTATAAACACCACATAAAAATTCTTACGTATACAAAATAAAAGATATACCCCTATTGAAAAGATTAGAGAAACCATTTAATTTCAAAATCAGAGTTTAGACCTCTGGGCATTAATGTGTTGAGATCATAAATCATCTGCATTTCTGCACGTGCTAACTGTTTTGCTAATCCCTTTTGTCGCCAATTTTCTTTAATATGTTTGAGTCCACAAAAAGTTAAAATGTCTTTCGTGCTGCAGTTATGGTGCACCCTAAAGTGCTCTGATAGTGCATGAGTTTTAAAACCATTTCTTATATTTCTGAGGTGTTCCCCAATATGCACCTTCAGTGGCCTTGATGTTCTGCCTATATACCACAGGTTGCACTTACATTGTATTGCATAAACCACACTGCTGCTATTGCACGTAACGAAATTGTCTATCTTTACAGTTTTTTCATTGATAGTTATTTCAGTAGTTTTGGACATTTTTCCCGGTATCCCCCTACATCCTAGACAGAGTCCACATCTAAAAAAACCTTTGGACTTTATAGTGGTCATGGACTTGCCTGGAGGAACTGCACTTTTTACCAGTTGTGTTCTGATAGTTGGGGCTCTTTTATATATACATTTGGGCCGTTCCGGTATAAGTTTCCCTATTACCGGGTCCTTTTGTAGTATGGTCCAATGTTTTTGGAGTGTCCGTTCTAGGGACTTATACTGACTATTAAAAGTTGTAATAAAAGCCCATTGAAATGCAGATGTATTATCCTCTTTTGCCTTTTCAGATGGTTTGAGGAGTATTGATCTGTCCAGCTCGGCAACTTTACTGCTGACACAGTCAATTTTGTCTCCAACATATCCAGAGGATTTAAACTTACTGCTCATCACTGCTGCTTGGTCTATATAGACACTTTTTTCCGTGCAGTTTCTTCTTAGGCGCCTGAATTGGCCCTCTGGTATTGAACCAAGCCAATTTGGGTGATGGCAGCTGGTGGCCTGGATGTACGCGCTCGAATCAGTTGGTTTACTGTAGTTTCGTGTGCGTAATACATTGTTTTCTATTTATATGGAGATGTCGAGAAAGTTGACTTCCTCACAGCTTTTCTCGTAAGAAAATTCTATATTCCACATATTAGTATTGAGATATGTAAAAAAAGAATTTAAAAGCTCCTCTCCCCCCTTCCAGATAAAAAAGACATCGTCGATGTAGCGTTTCCATAGCACCAGGTTCGCCCCCAGAGGACAATGGTTCCAGATGTTTTCCTCCTCCCATTGCCCCATAAATATATTGGCGTAACTGGGGGCGAACCTGGTGCCCATCGCGGTGCCCACATTCTGTAAGTAAAATCCACTGTTAAAAGAGAAATAGTTGTTCTCCAAAATAAAACGTACTCCTTGTATTAAAAATTCCTGTAGGTCATCTCCTAAATCACTTGTACTTAAAGCTTTTTTTAGGGCATCTATGCCTTTATGATGTTCAATTATAGTGTACAGCGATTTTACATCAGCTGTAATTAGCATATAATCCTCTTCCCATTTGACATTCTGTAAGATGTTTAAGATGTCTCTAGTATCTTTAAGATGTGACTTATTCTTAGTCACAAGTGGTTGAAGGAAATAGTCGATATATTCCGAGAGATTGGCCGTTATTGAGCCAATCCCCGAAATTATCGGTCTTCCCGGGGGGCATAGGGGGTTTTTATGGACCTTTGGAAGAATATAGAGGACAGGAAGGGATGGTTCCTCATTTAGAAGAAATGAATATTCCTTCTCTGATATTACTTCCTTTTCTTTGTATATGTTTAAAAGGTCCTTAATTTTCTCCAGAATTTTAGTGGTAGGGTCGCATCTTAGTTTTGTATATGTGTTGCCCTCCTGGAGTTGTCTATAAACTTCTTTGTCATAATTCTCCTTAGTCATTATGACAATTCCCCCCCCCTTTGTCCGTGGGTTTGATCACCAGATTTTCATTCTCCCTAAGTTTCCTTAGGGCTGCCCTTTCCTTAAAGGTCAGATTACAATCCTTAGTTTTAGGAGCCATTTCTTTTATATCGTCCGATACTAGTTTGAGGAATGTCTCTATAAAGTTCCCTCTCATATGGATAGGATTAAAAATGGATTTAGGTTTAAATGGAGTGGTTTGTTCCTCTTTTTCCACCTCCATATCTTTACCCATAAAGAATTTTTTTAGGCTCAGTTTCCGAACAAATTTATTTAAATCCACAAAGGTATTGAATTTATTTAGCGGGAGTGAGGGGGCATATTTTAACCCTTTTTCCAGAACAGCTATTTCTGCTGTTTCTAGAAGATGGTTACTCAGGTTAAAGATTTTAATTTTACCTTTTTCCTCCGGGGGTTCATTACTTCCCTCTATAAGGGTGGGTTTAGTTTTTTTTCTTCTTTCTCTTTCTTAATTTCTTTTGTTTTAGTTTTAATTTCCCACCTCTTTTTCCCCTTTTAGTCCTGTTGGTTGTTTTTATTTTGGTCGGAATGAGTCCCTCCTTCTGGATAAAAAAGTCGGTGGTGGGGTAGACTTATCCATTAGGGGTCTAAACCTATTGTGGTTTTACCATCTTGATGGTCTAAAATCCCTATAGTCCCTATCGACCTCTCTACTTGAATTTTTTCTTCTATTTGCATATTGGAATTGGCGGTTATTTTCCCCATTTCCTCTTTCTACTCTTTCATCCATCTTTGGTCTCAAGTGTGGATTTTTTTGGTGGAAGTGTCTTTTAATAGGTGGAGAGTTATGACGGTAATTTTCTCTCTCAGTGGAATCATATTTGGGGGAAAAAGGTTCATTATTATATTGTTCCCTGTCCCTAAAGTTCCGTTTGTGGGGTGGAATCCACTTTCTATTTCCCTGAGATTCATCATTACTGTATTTATTTCTGTTTTTCTTTCCACTTTTTAGTACCCATTTATTCTGTTTAGGTTCTTTGTTTTCTACTGGTTTAGCGATAATTGGTATGTCATTATCCAAAGATCCTGTTTCCTCTCGTTTTTTATCCCTATTAAATTTTCTAACTTTCCGTTCTATAATAGCATTCTCATTTTTTCTTAGGTTTCCTTCTATTCTTTTTTCCAGTTCTTTATATTCCGCTAAATTAATAAAGGGGTGAGTAAGTTCTTTTAGCGTACTTATCTCTTTATCTAGGTATTCTAGATCACTTTTTCTATCCAGAATAATCAATTTAATAAGTGATAAAGAGCATGTTTTTAAGATATGTTGCCATTCCAGGACAAAATTCTCATCCGAGGATGAAAAAGATGCATCTTTGGAGATGAGCAGACCTTTTGGTATAATCTGGTGGGCTAGATATTTTTCAAGTGTTACCACTTCCCACCAGATTCGATTTTCTTTCAAGAGTGATATTTCTAATTTTTTCATCACGCTCTCCAGGTTCTCATCAATTAAGATGACAGAATCACCTTCTTCCTGGAACACATAATCAAATTTTGACTTCCTCCCCTCTCTTAGGGAGAACATTGCTGCGATTAACCACTTCTATTATAGAGGCAAAAAAAATCCCATCCAAGTACTGTATTTTTTTTGCCTCTGCGTGATGAAAAAATTAGAAATATCACTCTTGAAAGAAAATCGAATCTGGTGGGAAGTGGTAACACTTGAAAAATATCTAGCCCACCAGATTATACCAAAAGGTCTGCTCATCTCCAAAGATGCATCTTTTTCATCCTCGGATGAGAATTTTGTCCTGGAATGGCAACATATCTTAAAAACATGCTCTTTATCACTTATTAAATTGATTATTCTGGATAGAAAAAGTGATCTAGAATACCTAGATAAAGAGATAAGTACGCTAAAAGAACTTACTCACCCCTTTATTAATTTAGCGGAATATAAAGAACTGGAAAAAAGAATAGAAGGAAACCTAAGAAAAAATGAGAATGCTATTATAGAACGGAAAGTAAGAAAATTTAATAGGGATAAAAAACGAGAGGAAACAGGATCTTTGGATAATGACATACCAATTATCGCTAAACCAGTAGAAAACAAAGAACCTAAACAGAATAAATGGGTACTAAAAAGTGGAAAGAAAAACAGAAATAAATACAGTAATGATGTATCTCAGGGAAATAGAAAGTGGATTCCACCCCACAAACGGAACTTTAGGGACAGGGAACAATATAATAATGAACCTTTTTCCCCCAAATATGATTCCACTGAGAGAGAAAATTACCGTCATAACTCTCCACCTATTAAAAGACACTTCCACCAAAAAAATCCACACTTGAGACCAAAGGTGGATGAAAGAGTAGAAAGAGGAAATGGGGAAAATAACCGCCAATTCCAATATGCAAATAGAAGAAAAAATGCAAGTAGAGAGGTCGATAGGGACTATAGGGATTTTAGACCATCAAGATGGGAAAACCACAATAGGTTTAGACCCCTAATGGATAAGTCTACCCCACCACCGACTTTTTTATCCAGAAGGAGGGACTCATTCCGACCAAAATAAAAACAACCAACAGGACTAAAAGGGGAAAAAGAGGTGGGAAATTAAAACTAAAACAAAAGAAATTAAGAAAGAGAAAGAAGAAAAAAACTAAACCCACCCTTATAGAGGGAAGTAATGAACCCCCGGAGGAAAAAGGTAAAATTAAAATCTTTAACCTGAGTAACCATCTTCTAGAAACAGCAGAAATAGCTGTTCTGGAAAAAGGGTTAAAATATGCCCCCTCACTCCCGCTAAATAAATTCAATACCTTTGTGGATTTAAATAAATTTGTTCGGAAACTGAGCCTAAAAAAATTCTTTATGGGTAAAGATATGGAGGTGGAAAAAGAGGAACAAACCACTCCATTTAAACCTAAATACATTTTTAATCCTATCCATATGAGAGGGAACTTTATAGAGACATTCCTCAAACTAGTATCGGACAATATAAAAGAAATGGCTCCTAAAACTAAGGATTGTAATCTGACCTTTAAGGAAAGGGCAGCCCTAAGGAAACTTAGGGAGAATGAAAATCTGGTGATCAAACCCACGGACAAAGGGGGGGGAATTGTCATAATGACTAAGGAGAATTATGACAAAGAAGTTTATAGACAACTCCAGGAGGGCAACACATATACAAAACTAAGATGCGACCCTACCACTAAAATTCTGGAGAAAATTAAGGACCTTTTAAACATATACAAAGAAAAGGAAGTAATATCAGAGAAGGAATATTCATTTCTTCTAAATGAGGAACCATCCCTTCCTGTCCTCTATATTCTTCCAAAGGTCCATAAAAACCCCCTATGCCCCCCGGGAAGACCGATAATTTCGGGGATTGGCTCAATAACGGCCAATCTCTCGGAATATATCGACTATTTCCTTCAACCACTTGTGACTAAGAATAAGTCACATCTTAAAGATACTAGAGACATCTTAAACATCTTACAGAATGTCAAATGGGAAGAGGATTATATGCTAATTACAGCTGATGTAAAATCGCTGTACACTATAATTGAACATCATAAAGGCATAGATGCCCTAAAAAAAGCTTTAAGTACAAGTGATTTAGGAGATGACCTACAGGAATTTTTAATACAAGGAGTACGTTTTATTTTGGAGAACAACTATTTCTCTTTTAACAGTGGATTTTACTTACAGAATGTGGGCACCGCGATGGGCACCAGGTTCGCCCCCAGTTACGCCAATATATTTATGGGGCAATGGGAGGAGGAAAACATCTGGAACCATTGTCCTCTGGGGGCGAACCTGGTGCTATGGAAACGCTACATCGACGATGTCTTTTTTATCTGGAAGGGGGGAGAGGAGCTTTTAAATTCTTTTTTTACATATCTCAATACTAATATGTGGAATATAGAATTTTCTTACGAGAAAAGCTGTGAGGAAGTCAACTTTCTCGACATCTCCATATAAATAGAAAACAATGTATTACGCACACGAAACTACAGTAAACCAACTGATTCGAGCGCGTACATCCAGGCCACCAGCTGCCATCACCCAAATTGGCTTGGTTCAATACCAGAGGGCCAATTCAGGCGCCTAAGAAGAAACTGCACGGAAAAAAGTGTCTATATAGACCAAGCAGCAGTGATGAGCAGTAAGTTTAAATCCTCTGGATATGTTGGAGACAAAATTGACTGTGTCAGCAGTAAAGTTGCCGAGCTGGACAGATCAATACTCCTCAAACCATCTGAAAAGGCAAAAGAGGATAATACATCTGCATTTCAATGGGCTTTTATTACAACTTTTAATAGTCAGTATAAGTCCCTAGAACGGACACTCCAAAAACATTGGACCATACTACAAAAGGACCCGGTAATAGGGAAACTTATACCGGAACGGCCCAAATGTATATATAAAAGAGCCCCAACTATCAGAACACAACTGGTAAAAAGTGCAGTTCCTCCAGGCAAGTCCATGACCACTATAAAGTCCAAAGGGTTTTTTAGATGTGGACTCTGTCTAGGATGTAGGGGGATACCGGGAAAAATGTCCAAAACTACTGAAATAACTATCAATGAAAAAACTGTAAAGATAGACAATTTCGTTACGTGCAATAGCAGCAGTGTGGTTTATGCAATACAATGTAAGTGCAACCTGTGGTATATAGGCAGAACATCAAGGCCACTGAAGGTGCATATTGGGGAACACCTCAGAAATATAAGAAATGGTTTTAAAACTCATGCACTATCAGAGCACTTTAGGGTGCACCATAACTGCAGCACGAAAGACATTTTAACTTTTTGTGGACTCAAACATATTAAAGAAAATTGGCGACAAAAGGGATTAGCAAAACAGTTAGCACGTGCAGAAATGCAGATTTATGATCTCAACACATTAATGCCCAGAGGTCTAAACTCTGATTTTGAAATTAAATGGTTTCTCTAATCTTTTCAATAGGGGTATATCTTTTATTTTGTATACGTAAGAATTTTTATGTGGTGTTTATAAAATGCACCATATGTTGATTTTATATGTTGTTTTTATATATGTCGATTATATATGCCGATTTTAGACACTGTATTAATCTGCATCTATTTATATACAGATCCTAAACAGAGGAAATCCGCAAGGCTATTACGTGTGGCACATAACACAACAGTGCCTAGCAACCATATATAATAAAGATGGAGGACGGCAGCGTACGCAGAGGCTGCTGGTATATGAAGTCTTTTCCTCCATTCTATGAGTTGCGCTTGACACGGAAGTGACGAAGCGGAAGTGACGTATCGGCACCGGACCTCTGCTGCGTCTGTGAGTCAGTGGTTGCCACGGTTACCCTGGATGCCGTCATCAGGCGGCAACAGGAAGCCCGCGTCCCAGCAAAGGACTATGGGACTTGTAGTCATCTGCCGAATTAATTAGAGTCCGGCTGGGGCGCGGGAAGGATTAGGTATTTAAACAGACTGTATGCCCATGACAAGTACACCTTGAAAAAGTCCTCCGTTAAGAGGAAGAAACGCGTTGGTGTTATATGCATATGGACTGAAGAGAGAGGCTGACATCCGGGAGATCGTGACAGGACCTGGAGCTTAGCAGATTTACTCCATAGGACTGCACCATTAAGCTGTTTTGGGACTGTTCCGTGTACCAGTTCCCACATACCCGGTAATTCTCAGTACTTTCTCAATCTGGACTCCACTTATGCACTTTAAAACGGTGCTAATTGAATTGTTTTGTGTATTGAGATTTTATGTGTGTTTTTTAATCATGTTTTAATGAGAAATATATTAAATTGAAGGTACTTTAAAAAACGTACTTCACCATTGCACATCTTTTCTCATTGTATTTTTTAATGTCCTAAATTTCAGGATATGGATATATTTCAGATATTTAGAGCACATTGTACAAAATATGTAATGTACAGTATTCAGATGTTGAATTCTAGACTTACTACAGTGCAGTACAACGTGTTCTCCTAGCAGGAACTTCGTGTATTTAAATGCAAATCTTATTAAACAAATGTCAAACAAAGAAAACAAAATTATTCTAAGAAAGAGAAATATTTATTGAGCATCACCACAGAATTTCCGCTCGCTCCACAAGGACTGAACCTTTGCTCAGTCTTTAGCCTTATGCTGGCAAAATGAGGCACCAAGCACCTAGGCAGCCATTGGGTGGTTGTGTGTGTGTGTGTGTGGGGGGGGGTGGTTGGGATTGTGGGGGTGCTGGAGGACATCAGTCCCATGCCCAGCACTGGAGTCTATCACATATAGTTTATCATATACAAAGTTTACATTTTATTTGAAGCAATGCAGCGGTTAAGCAGGGTGGTCAGTTTTACAGACACCAGAGGTCTCACCAAACATGAAGTAGGGTTTGAGAAGATTAAGGGGGTCCCGTCTATTTTCTCATTCCCAGGCCCCAGCATTGAGATGTTGTGCATTGATATAAAGGCCCCCATACACACTGGCCCTGGTTTGTCCTGAGGACTAGTTGGACCAGTTTGCCCAGAGCCCCCCCAGCAGCTCCCTTGGAGGCTTACATGCGATATGGCACTTGATGTTCCATTTTTACATGCAATAAATCGTGATTTATTGCATGTAGTTCTCCCGGGGAGCTGTTGCGTGGCGGGGGGAGGGCAGCGGGGTTCGGCCAGCTGGTGGTGGTGGCGGGCAGCAGGGTCTGTCCGAGCAGCGGCGGCTGTGAGGCTGGCGCTTGTAGCAGCATTTTTTAATTTTTGAGTCTTGAGAAAAACAACGGGACAGTGCGCAAAAATTTACGGCATGACTTTGTGGGACGGGGATTATGCACACCATAATGCCCATTACACATTATTCCATGCACCGTAATGCCCATTACACAATATGTCACACACGGTAATGCCCTTTACATATTATGACACATAAGTGTCGCTTATCTACATGCTTCTTGCTAGGGTTTTCTTGCTCGATGCCAGGGGTTACATGCTCAGTGACTGAGGTTTCTTGCTCAATGCCAGGGGTTTCATGCACAGTGCCAGGGGTTGCATGAACATTGCCAGGGGTTACATGCATGGCACCAAGGCTTACATGCACGGTGCCAGGGGTAACATTACATGGACAGGGCCAGAAAGTAGTGTGTGCACTGCACTTAATGTGTGATAAATGAGACAGCCGGGCAGAGTAGTGGGAACCTGGCTTTCTCTCTTAGAGCAGGTCCATCTGTCCATGACTCTGTGGCGCGACTATTTCAAATGATGCGCCGGGCCCGGCTCATGGCCCTGCAAGTCATTTTTAATAGGACAGTACTGATCACACACAGGGCCAGCGCATAGGCGAATCTAGAATTATGGTAATGGGTGGCCCCAAATCTAGACATAACAGCAGGGGGACCTTAGCGCGGCGCAGCCGCGCGGCAAAAAAAGGGGCGTGGCCTCATGGGAAGGAGGCGTGTCATCACAAAAAGGGGTGTGGTGTTACACTTTAGACCATACACAGTAATGCCCATAACACATTTTAGCAAACTCTGTAATACCCATTACACATAAAGCCACACGCCATAATGCCACTTACACATAAGGCCACACACCATAATACCCATTACACATTGTGCCACACATCATGATGCCCATTACATACTATATAACAAACCGTTATGCCCATTACATATTTGCCACATAAGTGCTGCTTACCTACGTGCGCATTGCTAGGGGGTTCTTGCTTGATGGCACCATAGTACTCATTACACATGATGCCGCACACCATAATACCCATTACACATGATGCCGCACACCATAGTACCCATTACACATGATGCCGCACACCATAGTACCCATTACACATGATGCCGCGCACCATAGTACCCATTACACATGATGCTGCACACATAATGTCCCTTACACATGATGCAGCACACATACTGTGATGCCGCTTACACATGATGCTGCACACCATAATGCCCCTTACACATTATGCCACACATTATGCATAATGCCCCCACATACCGCTACTTGTAGAGTCCCTTAAGCAATGCCCCCAAAAGTGCCACTTACTGTATATTTTTATATGAGCCTTCGCTGCTGCTGCAGGGAGAGATGAAGAGCGGTGCAGCTGCTTCTATGGGGAGAGGAGCAGAGCGCAGCGTAGAGCACACTCACACTCCCCTCCTGGTGTCCCCTCTATCCGAGTGGACATTTGAAATATTGTGCGCGCTGTTGTTGTGCATGATGTCGGGGGAGCACGCCGGGCGCCGGCACCACATGATTAAAAAGGGAAGGGGGGAAGCTGAGGTGAAAGCGGGAAGAAGAATTGGAGTGGAAGCTGCAGGGGTGACAGTCATTGACAGCTGGGCAGAAAGCAGGGGGCTGCCCGGCTGTATTCGAAGCACTGCAGGTCACGGCTGTTTGAAATAATACCCCTTTCACAACAGAAAATTCAGGGATTTACCCAGGAATATGGTTCCAGGATCATGCAGGGACATTCCCAGGCTGACACCTTATACACCAGCCTAGTCCCTGCATTTTCTGGTGTGAGGGGGAGAGACAACCACTTCCATCTCCCTACCCCCCTTTAACCAACCAGCTATATCTTCAGAACCAACTGACCCATTTACATAAGACCAGTATCATATTGAAGAACTTTTGAGTTGGCTTCGAATGATTTTGGTCCCATGAAACTGGGCTGTTTGGTTACAGAGAAATCTGCCCTCAAAGAACATAAACAATCATGAAATTACATTTAAGAAATGAAAAAAAAAAACCGTTTAACCTCAATATCCCTGGAACCAATTAACCCATATGGATCCAGCCTGGTATCAGATTGAAGGCCCAGCAGTTTGGGTTCGACTGAGATCAACCTCGAGCTTCAGTGATGCCGAAGGGGGAACTTGCAGCCGTTGAACTGGGTGGGGGTCGGAATTAGCGGGTCCCATGTTATCCTATAGGGAAAATGTTCCAACTTTGCCTGGTCGTATCTCCGGTTCCCAGGGGGCTGGAGACACGGGGCTGGGCTCGTTGGAAAGCTCCATCCCTCAGCTACAAAATGGGCTAATGGGTGGTCCTGTGCACCCCCGGACCACCCCCTAGATTCGCCTATGGGCCAGCGTCAAAGCACCATAGGCCCTAGGAGGAGGAGAGAAGAGGGACTCAACGCACTACAGGAGCCGCCAGGGAGCCCACAGGCCACAGATAGGCACATGCAGGCCCCGTCCAGGTCACACAGCAGGAGGCGATGCAGAGAGTTAGCCATGGGCCCTGACCATCAGAGCAGACAGAGGTGCCAACATAGACCAGCACAGGAGTCAGGGAGGAGGTGGGGCGCGATCTGACATGCTCACCTACAGCCAGGAGAGAAGAAGAAAAGCAGACCAGGCACGGCGGGTTCCGGCAGGATGGCATCTCATGCTGCACTGCAGGGTTCAGGTCAGTGTGGGTGTCCTGCAATGACACAGGTCCCACAGAGTGGGGGGAAAAGAGGTGCCACAGGTGTCTCCTTTATATTAAGAAAAGCAGGCTGCAGGCAGAGATAGACACAGTGGGGCAAGGTGACCGGAAAGAGGCAGAACTGTTCCGCCTCCAATATGGAACTGCCGAACGCAGTTCTGCCCCATTCTGGCTCACTTTAACCCCTGAATAGCATTTACAGTATGTAAAGAGGGGTCTGGTGTGGGAGAGTAATGTGAGGACATCGCCCTCTACTACCTCCAAGAATCACTGTGATTATGTGTTTGTTGTTGCTCTTATGTTTTATTCAACAATGCAAAGTAGGGGATGAATGAAGCTAAAACTAATATATTTTGGTGGTAAAGAAAATAATTAGGCTAAGGTATTCGGGGTAAGTGATAGTAGTAATAATAGTGACTATATAATACAGTGAGTAAAATACACATATAAATTAGAAAGGTGTGGATTATTAGATAGACAGACATGTAAGACAGTTAATATGTAGACACCTAAAAGTTGACAATTGATAGATCAACGTGGTCAAAAGGTTGACAGGGAAATGTAAACATGCAAGTAGGTCGGCATGGTCAAAAGGTCAGCGTGGTCAAAAGGTTGACATGAAAAAGAACGACGATACATGTGGACATAGACTCCCAATTAGTGTAATGCTTACACTCGTTATTCTTTGGGCGTGGAACCTCGCTTCACTTGGCACCCTTTACTATAAAGTATAAAAAAGCCCCAAAAATTGAAAAAAAAAATTGGAAAAACTCATATTCCCCTTTTATGGGGCGACTTTTTTCATGCCGAACGGTTTACCATGAAGTCCTTTTCACCATGTCTACCTATCGCATGTCGACCTTTTGACCTTGTCACCTTTTTGACTATGCCGACCTACCGTATGTCGATCTTTTGGTGTCGACCTATTGCATGTCTATACAGTCACTATGGGTGACATTTAATAGGATGCGATTTTTAGTAACATTTTGAAATCGCACTTTATCGCACATTTTAATATAGCATTTTTTGCAGCGAATTTGCAGAATTAATGAGGTGCGTATTCGGTGAAAAAAGTGCGATTTAGTGCGATAATGTGTGATTTTTAGTCATAAAAATGTGCGATTTTTAGGCATGAAAATGTGCGCATTTGTCCAAGCGCTACAGAGGCTGTTAGCTCAGCCCTGATTTCAAAATACCGGGGACCCCCAGATTTTTTTGTTCCCCATATTTTTGGAACCAGGTCTGGCTCAATGAGCCCTGGGCTGGTTATGAAATTTAGGACGTTTTTTGCCTAAAATACGCCCAAATCACATTTTCGCATCTCATTAAATGTCACCGTATAGATCTATTAACCAGAACCAAAATAAATCCTTGCAAGTTTGTCTGATCCCAGGTCTATAAAAGAAAAATCTGAAGAAATAAACAAGCATGAATAATAGCAAAGTAACATGTTAAACATTATATATAGGTAGTTGTGCGTTTTAAAAAGTAAAAAATCATAATCATCCGAAAAACAGGTATTTTGTGAAGCAACTTGGAAGAATAACACTATTCTAGTTGCCAATTAAACAACTGAGGATGTATCAACACAGATAGAGAATAGACGTGTAGAAGGTGCTAAATAAATAAGTACATTCTGATTGGTTGCCCATAGAAACATCCCATGTGAAATAGAACTCCCATCTTAGCAAATAAACCACCAAGAGGGAGCTTTGTCAAGCAGAGAAGAGAGTGGAGACATTTCCCATAGAAATCAGTCAGCTCCGTTGTAACATTTATTGAGTACAATCAGTGCCGGGCTGCAGCCCTCCAGGTAAAATTCACCACTGTGTAAAGCCACATGCAGTCTGTGAGACTCCAGGATTCGCCTACGGGCTGCTGCGGGCGCAGCCCATAAAAACGTGTTTTGTGTATGCGCAGTATTGAGAACGATACTGTGCATGCACCGGGCACGGGACCATGACTATGCGTCTATGGTCTGCTCCCGAAGGGGGAGGTTAGTTTTAGGCTGTGGGAGTGGGAGGTTAAGATCAGGGTGTGGAAGGCGGAAGGTTGGGGTGAGACTGTAGCAAAGAAAGGTTAAGGTAAGGTTGCGGGAGGGGAGGTTGGGGATAGGATGGGGCGAGGGGGGGTTACAATTAAAGTAGGTAAATGTTATAGTACTTGCCAACATTTGTCATGTTTATAATAGTCAGGATACCACTGTTTGCATTTTGACCGTCGACATCCCGACTGTCAGGATGCCATACCCAAAGCCTTTAAAGGATATCGAATAGACTACACATTTAAGAAGGTTTCTTTATTCTACAAGTGTTGAGTTTGCTATCTTTAAATCATGCATATGTGTTTGGTATCTTATAATATATCACGCATTTCACATAGGACTAGTTTATGAAATGCGGCTGTGGTCTTGACCTGTTCTTGGTGTCTACATTCATCATTATTGAGTTAAATTATATAATGAAGAACATGGTTTTACACAATACTACCTTGGTGAGTTATGGTCACTTCTGTCATTTAGCTCTTTACCTTTAGGATTTTAGTATATTTACAATTGTTTAGGTTTTTTGTTCTTTGCATTTCCAGATCAAGTGACACATTTCTCCATTGTCTGGTTCCTCATTTACTGTCTACTGCTGAGAAAAAAACATCTCGTCATAGAACTGTGTGGTCTGTTCGCATTCTGAGATACATTTTTGAATCCTGTGCAAAGTACACATTTTCAGGAATTGTAATATAATTCGGATTTTTTTTTGGAGTGCCCTGGGTTAGAACGTTTTCTAAAGTTAAAGGACCAATAAAGTTTTTATAAGTTACATTTTACAAGGAATGCTGAATCTAGTTTCAACGTTTGATTATGAATCGGGTTTAATAAATTGGATTGAGAACTCGGGTCTGACACAGCTGGTTTGGCAGGATTCCACAGCGCTGTGTAATCTTCTGGAAGTAATAGTGGGTCTGAAGCGAGATGGAATTTAATGATTTCATAAACTCAACTTATGAACAGGCCTCATACTAGGAACTAATGAACCAGTTTGTTTTAATATAAATTTGTGGACTGCGGAATTGAAAACATGTAATGCACACCCTACTTAACAATTTTTACTGTTGTGACGATTAATCGGAACATGCATCTGAGCATCTACATATATAACCTATATGTACTAGGATTATCAAGACTATAAATTTCCAATTTCCAAAATGAAACAGTTACAAAGAGAGGTCATCGTACAGTAATAAGGAGTTAGAAACATTATCTAACCACGTTGCTGACTATTTCTCACCGTGCAGTCTACAATTGATTGTTTGCTAAACTGCAGTGGCAAGTCTTGACTTAGCCAGTTGACAAAGATTTCTGATGACCATCGTAGAGGAGTTTTGTTAAGGAATAAATGCTCAGAAGGCGTCTTAACCAAAGTTTAGCTAGATCCTACTGAGATTTGGAAGATCCATCTTGAATCAGTAAACTGAGTAAGTTTTCATGGTAGTTAAAGCAAATAAATACATCACAAACACCTGTCCCTGATATTCATGGGTATCAAGTCTAGTACCATAGACACCTGATTAAAATATTTAAAGTACTATCCAGAGAAAACCTTGGTACATACATTGGATTGCTGCTGACCAAACCTCAGATATGAGGGGATTCAAGGATAAATGTGTCTACATTCTTCTCCACCTTCTCTGAGTGATTTCAGGGCATACGCAGATGTATTATGCCTGGAGAAGTGAGAAAGTTGAAGGTGATAATGAGATAGCTAGTCAGCTCCTTAACATTTTCAATGTTATGAAAATTACATGGGTTCCTATAGCGGTTGCCAACATAGAAAGCAATGTTATGAACCAGCAAATCAGCCTCACTGCAAAGTTAATTGAAGGGGATACCTTTAATCAACTTTGAGGTCAGACTGATTTGCCAATTCCCATCATAGGCAGGGATGGAGGGAGGGCGGAGCATGAGCTCCGGGTGCCAAGACATCAAAGGGTGCTGGAGCCGTGCAGCCCGCTACCCCGCTCTCTCCCCTGCCCGATCCCTGCTCTGCCCGGCTGGCTGAGCTCAGCTGCCCTGTCCGCCGCTATTAAGTCTCCCGCTGGACTGCTAGCCAATAGGTGCTTGCGGTCCAGCATCCAAACGGAAACAACATTGATGGCTTCTGGACCGCAAGCACCTATTGGCTAGGAGACTTAATTGAAAATAGCTGCGGACAGGGGCAGCTCAGCCGGGCAGAGCAGGGAGCGCTTGGCAACAAGCAACAAGTCCCCCTTGGCAACAATACTAGTCCTCCTTGGCAACAAGCAACAAGTCCCCCTTCTCAACAATTACTAGTCCCCCTTGGCAAAGAGCAATATTAGTCCCCCTTGGCAACATGCAATTTTAGTTTTTAGTCCCCCTTGGCAACAAGCAATTTTAGTCCCCTTGACAACGAGCAATTTTAGTCCCCCTTGGCAACAAGCAATTTTAGTCCCCCTTTGAAATGAGCAATATTAGTCCCCTTGGCAATGAGCAATTTTAGTCCCCCTTGGCAACGAGCAATTTTAGTCCCCCTTGGCAACAAGCTATTTCAGTTCCCCTTGGCAACGAGCAATTTAAGTCCCGCTTGGCAACAAGCAATTTTAGTCCCCCTTGAAAATTCTAGAAACATAGACACCCTGATTAAAATATTTTAAGTACTATCCAGAGAAAACCTTGGTACATACATTGGATTGCTGCTGACCAAACCTCAGATATGAGGGGATTCAAGGATAAATGTGTCTACATTCTTCTCCACCTTTTCTGAGTGATTTCAGGGCATACGCAGATGTATTATGCCTGGAGAAGTGAGAAAGTTGAAGGTGATAATGATAATGAGCTAGTCAGCTCCTTAACATTTTCAATGTTATGAAAATTACATGGTTCCTATAGCGGTTGCCAACATAGAAAGCAATGTTATGAACCAGCAAATCAGCCTCACTGCAAAGTTAATTGAAGGGGATACCTTCAATTAACTTTGAGGTCAGACTGACTTGCCGGTTCCCATCATAGGCAGGGGCATAGGGAGGGTGGAGCACGAGCTCCGGGCACCAAGACATCAAAGGGTGCTGAAGCAGAAGCCATGCAGCCCGCTCCCCCACTCTCTCACTCCCGCCCACTACCTGCTCTGCCTGGCTGGCTGAGCTCAGCTGCCTTGTCCACCGCTACTAAGTCTCCAGCTGGACCGCTAGCCAATAGGCGTTTGCGGTCCAGCATCCAATCAGCAACATTGATGGCTGCTGGACCGCAAGCGTCAATTGGCTAGGAGACTTAATTGAAAATAGCTGCGGACGGGGGCGTGGCCGAGCCGAGCTAGCTGCAGGACGCACCACTGAAGAGCTCCTGCATTTTTTCCATTAAAACTACCCTCCCCTGGCCCTGGAGCATAAAACCCCAGCTCCACACCAGCTCAGCCGCCCCATCGACGCCTGCTGAAGCGGGGCTGAGCGTGCTGCGGAGCCGGGAGAAGGAGAAATCCTTCTCTGCAGGTTGCGGCCCTTTCCCCGGCTGAAGCCGCGGCCTAAAGTAGGAGCCGGCACCCGGCCACGGAGCTCCATCCCGTCCGCGGCCTCCTACGACCTCCGGAGGCGCCAGCACAGACAGCCCACAAAACGGAGGTAAGAGGGGGGTCCCCCCTAACCTCCCCAACGCTCTGCATCCCTCCCGAGGCGGCGATTGTGGTGGGGGAAAAGGGGAAAAATAAATAAAAACCCTCACCCCAGGCTCCAGCAGCGGCGGCCATCTTGGTCTCTCCTTACATAGAGACCTACACACAGCACATTTCCCCTGCACCTGTACAGGCACAGGAGCACTCATATTTCCCTTGCTCCATTAAAACCTCTGCACTACCCCAGATAACCCCCAGTGCCATAACTGGATTGGGGCAGCCTTGCACCAAGGACCCAGACACAGGTGCAGACAGAAACGCTGGCAATTCCCTCAGGGGTGGGGAAGAGACCCAGAGGTGCTGACAGTCCTCCCTCCGCCACCGCTGTCGCCATCAGCCCTGCTCTCCCCCCCCCCCCAACGCCCAAGAGGCCTGGTCAAGGACCCACAACATAAACTGCTGTGGGGGAAATAATTGAAAAGCTAAAAGGGACCCCCCCCTGATGATCTGCCCCCCTCCTGCACCCGGTACGCTGAGTTTCATCATGCTAACCTGAGTGTGCCCGATGACCCGCCTGGGCCAAACCTGTCCCTCAGCACCGACTTATTGACCCTCTCTAGCCTACTAGCCCCCACCTGGCGAACCCAGTACACCCTCCAGCTTGCTACCTTTTTACTCTCCTAACTCTGGTTGGAGATGTCTCATAAAAACAAGAGGGCTCCGCAGGCAGCCGGTAACTTCTTTGTCTCCAAATCTAAGAACACCCCAAGCCCATCACAGCTCACAGACTCTCCAACTCGCCCTGAGCTAACCGAATCTTCTATAGACCCCCACATTCAGGCGGTAATGACAGGACTCCTCGAGGGCGTCCAAAACGCATTCAAACATGAACTGGCCAAGGCCGTTGCAGAGTTCCGCTCCGATTTAACAGCCCTGGGCAATAGAACCGATGCATTAGAGTCCAAAACAGACGACATTTTCCGGTCCCAACTACGCATGGATAAAGAGCTCTCTAGACTCCATGAAGAGCTGGAAGCCCTCAAAGACCGCCAGGAAGACCAGGAAAATCGGTCCCGACGCAATAACTTGCGCATCCGCAACATAGTGGAGTCTGTCCAGGGGTCCACTCTACCGGCCTTCCTCAAAAACCTGTTCCAACACATCATCCCGGCTTTATCAGATAAGACTGCCTAATGGACAGAGCTCATAGAGCCCTCCGCCCTAAACCCCCTCCCTCTCAACCCCCAAGGGACGTCATTATCCGTTTTCATTACTACCAAACGAAGGAGAAAATTCTATCTGCCGCCAGGGACGCCGCACACATACAATTCCAAGAGATGCAACTGCAAATCTTTCAAGACCTGGCTCCCACAACAATCCAGAAAAGGCGCGACCTCCAGCCAATAACCAGAATCCTTCGTCAATGTAACATTCGCTACAGGTGGGGATTCCCGTTCATGCTCCACGTCACAGCTGACAACACAGTACATAACGTCAAGACCCTTGCCCAAGGTCAGGAGTTGCTATCCAAGCTGGACCTCCTCCCGACACCCCCAATGGACGCAGAGTCATCTCCAAGATCTTAACGTCAGTCCCCCTCACCACCCGAATGGACAAGGGTCTCTCGCCTTCGAGTTGAAAACAAAGAGCCTAACTGAACTGAACTGACTTACCTGATGGCGTCATTCATGCTCTCACCAGGTTGATTCGTTATGGGTGAGATCTATCCCCGTTGTTGTTTTTGTTTGACACCTTAAGCCCTTCTCCAGGGCAGCTTTTGTTCTAGTGACTGTTTGCATGTTCTTTGTAGGTCGATACAGCCCCTACGAGCTACTCCAGAAAGGGACATTACTGGCCTTGGCGGTTCTGAAATCAGAACCACCTTGCCGACTTACCACCCCCCCAAACTCCCTCTTTACATAAGTTTACAATGTCTGTTGATTTAATTTGCTTAGTAGCGGTCTCCTATGGGGACCCTCCTTATCAGGGATCCTGCCCTCACGGGCCCTTCTTTACTTTCTCTACTCTAGTTAGTCCCCAATCTGTGGGGCGTCTTCCCCTCGTCTCCCCCCTCCCCCATTCCACTGTCCCCCCCCGCCTCTCCCCTCCCGTGGGATGGCCTCCATTCCTCTTCCCTGGTCTCTCCGTCGCGCCGCACCTACACACCCAACCATGGCCCTAAAAATCTTATCAGTAAACGTTAACGGCCTAAATTCCCCTAGGAAACGTACAATTCTGCTAGAAGCTTGTAGAAGGGAAAAGGCATCTATCGTGTTTTTGCAGGAAACACACCTTACAGGCAATCACTCTCAACTGAAGGGTCGATCATTCCCAAACAACTTTTTCGCATCAGCAGACTGCAAAAAGCGCGGAGTGGCTATCCTATTCCACAACGATGTCCCTTTCACCCTCACCAAGACAATTGCGGACCCCGACGGCAGGTTTCTTATAGTGATAGGAAAGATCAGAGCCCTGACTGTGACCCTAGTTTCCCTATATGCTCCCAACCAAGATCAATCACAATTTTTTGACAACTTTTTCAAGAGACTGGACAAAGTAGCGCAGGGACATATAATCATAGGCGGGGACTTCAATACTATTATAGACCCGATGTTAGACAAATCCTCTCCTGCCACTCATCCGCACACGGCAGACACCCCTAGAGCCACATGCACTCTTAGAGCTGCCATGAAACACTATGGGCTGTGTGATTCCTGGCGACTGAAATATCCACATTCCAGAGATTACACCCACTTTTCGGCCCCCCACCAGCAGTACTCTAGGATCGATATGCTACTCATCTCCTCCTCTCTTATACCACATGTTAGGAGTGCGGGCCGGCACCGTTCTCTTGGACGGACCATGCCGGCACCCTCATAGATCTTGGCCTTTACGACCACCCCCCAGGAGCCAACAGATGGAGACTAGACGACTCCATTCTGGGACACCCTTCCTCTCTGAAGGAGGTCAAAGCTGCCATCAATAACTACTTAAAAGAAAACTCTTCGCCTGACACACCCTCCGGCATTGTCTGGGAGGCTCATAAGGCAACAATTAGGGGCGTGATAATCTCTAAGGTCGCCTCTGTGCGGAAAAAATGGGCCTCCCAGATACATGCTCTAGAATCACAGCTGGCCGCTCTGTTGGATCAACATAAAAGCACACCCACCCCAAACCTGTTATCCCAAATTGAAGCGATCAGAGGTCAACTGAACACACTCTTAGCTCACCGGGCGGCTAGCATTCTTCAAAAGCTTGGGCATCGCTTTTATGACAAAGCAGACAAGATAGACACCCTATTAGCCAATAAACTCAGACGACAACAAGCGTCCAGGCTGATTGAAAAAATAAAGTCCCCAACATTAGGATCCTGCACGTATGACCCATTGGAAATAGCCAGGGAATTCCAACTCTTCTATGACACCTTGTATAATTTAAAAAAGCCCCCTCCCCTACCCACCTCCGAACATGAAGATACTATCTCCTACCTTGCAGACACCCCCCTCCCGCTCCTTTCAGAGGCCCAGTTGGCTACCCTGAATGAGAAAATTACGGAGGAGGAGGTGGTAGCGGCAATCCGATCCATGCGGTCATCCGCTGCACCAGGTCCAGATGGGTTCTCGGCCATCTATTACAAGCGTTTTGCAAAAGAACTAGCCCCCCACTTAGCGGCCTTGTTCAACAACATACTGGAGGGTGCCTCCTTTCCCCCTGAGACAACCCTGGCGGATATAGTGGTAATTCCAAAAGCGGGCAGAGACCCAACCAACTGTGCAAACTACAGGCCGATTTCATTACTGAACGTTGACCTGAAGCTTTATGCAAAAATTCTAGCCGGACGTCTGGCCCCTTTGCTCCAATTCCTTGTCCACCCGGACCAGGTGGGATTCATCCCGGGACGTCAGGCGTCAGATAACACAAGGCGAGCGATTGACCTTATCCACATAATCCAGAAGCAGAAAAACCCGGCTCTGCTCCTAGCCTTGGACGCAGAGAAGGCATTCGACCATATCTCGTGGTCGTTTGCCTTTGCAGTGCTGGAAAGGATGGGCATTTCAGGGCCCTTCCTGGAGGGTGTCAAGGCTCTATACAACACGCCGTCCGCCCGGGTTGTCGTAAACGGGGCGAGGTCAAACCCCTTTAGCATAACCAATGGCACCCGCCAAGGCTGCCCATTCTCACCGTTAATCTTTGCTCTGGTTATGGAGCCCCTGGCGGCGAGGATACGCAATAACACGTCTATCCAAGGCGTTAAAGTAGGCTCCTCGGAGCACAAAATAGCACTATACGCAGATGATGTGCTCTTGACCCTCACCGACCCAGTGAGCTCTATCCCCCGCTTACTGTCAGAGATTCAACAATACTCCCTCCACTCTGATTACAAAATAAATGTTGAGAAAACCGAAGTCCTCGATTTTCATGTACCAGGACCCCTCAAAACAGAGTTAATGAATCTGTTGCCATGTAACTGGAACAGGAAAAAAGTGAAATATCTAGGTATATACCTAACTCATCATTACCACCAACTTTTCCAAGCCAACTTCCCGAGATTGCTAGACACGATTAAATCAGACCTTACCACCTGGTCCTCCCACTTTATCTCTTGGATAGGCAGAATAAATTCTATTAAAATGAATATTCTCCCACGCCTGTTGTACCTTTTTCAGACCCTGCCCATATATGTCCCCTCCTACGTATTCAAATTTTTACAATGCCAATCATCACAATTCATATGGGACAAAAAACGCCCGCGCATAAGATTAAAACTATTACAGAGGCCCTCCTGCCAGGGAGGCCTGGGGATACCAGACTTTAAGAGATACTATTATGCCGCACAGCTGTCCCAGACTGTTCAGTGGTGTAACCCCTGGGGCGCGAGCAAAGTATGGGTGAACGTAGAGGCGGGGGACTTGGGCCTGACCACCCTGTCTTCACTGCTGTGGCTGCCCAGACCTAAACGTCCACATTCGATAGTATCACACCCGGTGGTGTCGCGTGCTCTAGCAGTCTGGGACAGACTGAACAAAACGTACAACTTAGCCCCGCTACCCTCCCCATTAATACCTTTATTTCACAACCCCGCTTTCCCCCCCGGCCTGGGACGCTCCTCCCTGTCTAGCTGGCTGAAAGACGGCATTTATTATTTAAACGACATATCAGATAACGCTACCTTTCCTCAGTTCGCTTACATCAGGGAGGGCACTGCAATTCCCAAAATAGACTTCTTCTGCTTTCTCCAGATTCGCCACTTCCACTCCAAAGTTATATCTACTCTAAACGCTAGACCCTTAACCTCTATAGAATATATGTGCTGGAGACGCACCTCATCTTAAGGTTTAATCTCTGCACTGTACGCTCTGCTAGACCCATTCACAACCTCATCCCGGGCCCCTCATGAAACGGCATGGGAAAGAGACCTAGGTCTCTCCCTAGACGAGGAGGACTGGGAGGAAATACGCGACAATGCAGCGTCAAGCTCCATTTGCGTTAAAATTAAAGAAAACATATATAAACTACTATATCGCTGGTACTACGTCCCTTCTAAGCTACATAAGATGTTTCCCGAGGTCTCTGACAGGTGTTGGAGAGGTTGTCCTACAGAGGGTAGCTTCCTCCACATCTGGTGGACCTGCCCGCTAATCGCTGGCATCTGGGGAGAATTGCTTGACCTGCTTACAGTTTTGCTGGGAGTTGCGGTGCCCAGAGACCCCAGATACTTCCTTCTCCCACTAAAACCCCCCGAGCTTAACCACCATCAGCACAAATTACTAAGGCATATCTCCTCTGCAATGACTTGTCAAATTGCTTCCGACTGGAAGAAACCTGCACCTGCCCCAATGCAAGCAATTCTCTCACGGGTGTGGTACGTTTACAAGATGGAATATATCACTGCGACTATACGCCACTCGCTTAAGTCCTTTCATAAGGTCTGGTCTCCATGGCTTTCTCAACAAAACATTCCACCCCCGTTTGAGCCATACTAATGGAGGTCATCCCTTCCCCTCCCTTTCCCGCCCCCCCCCTCTTTTTCTTTTCCTCCCCCCACCCCTCTTCACTAACCCTCTTACCCCCCAACTTACCCTCCTGTCCTTCTCTTCCTCCTCTCTTTTTATTCTCTCTTCGTTCTTTCTATCCCCTTGCTATACATTCTGATAAATATGAAAATCTTGGCAAATTGTGATACACGCTGTCTTGATATTTTGAGATAACAGCTGGTCTGTAAAGCTTGTATATCCTTGTATTTGCTCAATAAAATTGTTTATTTAAAAAAAAAAAAAAAAAAGCTGCGGACAGGGGCAGCTCAGCCGGGCAGAGCAGGGAGCGGGCGGGGAGCAGGGGAGTCCCCCTTGGCAACAAGCAACAAGTCCCTCTTGGCAACAATACTAGTCCTCCTTGGCAACAAGCAACAAGTCCCCCTTGGCAACAATACTAGTCCCCCTTGGCAACAAGCAACAGGTCCCCCTTGACAACAATTCTAGTCCCCCCTTGGCAACAAGCAACAGGTCCCCCTTGCCAACAATAGTAGTTCCCCTTGGCACCAAGCAACAGGTCCCCCTTGGCAACAATTACTATTCCCCCTTGGCAACAAGCAACAAGCCCCCTTGGCAACAATACTAGTCCTGCTTGGCAACAAGCAACAAGTCCCCCTTGGCAATGAGCAATATTAGTCCCCCTTGGCAACAAGCAACAAGTCCCCCTTGGCAACAGTACTAGTCCCCCTTGGTAACAAGCAACAAGTCCCCCTTGGCAACAAGCAACAAGTCCCCCTTGGCAACAATACTAGTCCCCCTTGGCAACAAGCAACAAGTCCCCCTTGGCAACAATATTAGTCTCCCTTGGCAACAAGCAATATTAGCCCCCCTTGGCAATGAGCAATATTAGTCCCCCTTGGCAACAAGTCCCCCTTGGCAACAATATTAGTCCCCCTTGGCAACAAGCAACAAGTCCCCCTTGGCAACATTATTAGTCTCCCCTGGCAAAGAGCAATATTAGTCCCCCTTGGCAACAAGCAATTTCAGTTCCCCTTGGCAATGAGCAATTTTAGTTCCCCTTGGCTTTGAGCTATTTCAGTCCCCCTTGGCATCCAGCATGAAGCCCCTTGGCATCGAGCATGAAGCCACTGGCATCGAGCATGAAGTTCCTAGCAATGAGCATGTAGGTAAGTTTATTGTATAGTATGTAATGGGCATTACGGTTTGTTATATAGTATGTAATGGGCATTATGGTTTGTTATATAGTATGTAATGGGCATTACGGTTTGTTATATAGTATGTAATGGGCATTACGGTTTGTTATATAGTATGTAATGGGCATTACGGTTTGTTATATAGTATGTAATGGGCATTACGGTTTGTTATATAGTATGTAATGGGCATTACGGTTTGTTATATAGTATGTAATGGGCTTTACGGTTTGTTATATAGTATGTAATGGGCATTACGGTTTGTTATATAGTATGTAATGGGCATTATGGTTTGTTATATAGTATGTAATGGGCATTATGGTTTGTTATATAGTATGTATAGGCATTATGGTTTGTTATATAGTATGTAATGGGCATTATGGTTTGTTATATAGTATGTATAGGCATTATGGTTTGTTATATAGTATGTAATGGGCTTTATGTGTAATGGGTATTACAAAGTTATGTTAGTTTCAGCACATAGGACATAATTCAGGTTGGATCGGGCGGCCGCGTGTGTGGACCGTCTGAACGGATCGTTCACTTTTTCGGGAGCGTGAGTCCGCCCACAGAACATCCGCACACGGTCGATGAGAAAAGCAAGCAAAGGGGAGTGGTGTGCATATGAGCATACGCTACCATGCTCGGACGGATCTCATCCTTTTTGTCGGAAACTGAGCGTCTTTCTCCAATCGTAGGAGGAAGCGTACGTCCGATCAAGGTGACATAAGCTTCACATATATGGTCCAGCAATTATTCCCTTTGAAATTACCTTCTAACACTTACCCAATTATGCTAAGTTTGATTGATTGATTGATTGATTGCTTTATATTACCTCATTTATCTCCCTTAATTAATCTACAATTGAAACCTCATTACATGTATTAGTCTTGTGTTCTAATGTGGCACTTTCCTCACTATCTATGTGTCCCCCAATGTTTTATTTTTAAAATTATTTTGGTGTTTGTATGAATGCTGTAAATCAGTGGTTCCCAACCTTTTTTCTCTCCCATACCCCTTGATTAGTCTTTTCATTTATGAGTACCCCCTCCTCTCAATTTGAAATATCCACAGAACCTCTCAGTGAAGTGGAAGTGAGTGGTATGTGTGTACTTATATTAAGGAGTAGCGGAGGAGTAGTGTGCGGTCAGGAATCCGTTCCCTCTGTGTCTGGCCACTGGCTGTGTCCGGGGTTCCCACTAACGCCTGTAGAATTAAAGCCACTGTTTCCTCCACCCGGGTCAGATCGCTAATGTCTGAGGGCAGCCGCGGGTAGCTCCCAGTGGATTGCTGGTCAGGCAAAAGCAGGAGATGCAAATGATGCTGCCGTTGGAACCAAATATGACACAATGTGGTTTATCTCAATGGCAATGGGAGATTTTTTCCACCATCGGGAAACTTCTTTTTATGTTTCCGCCATTATCAATATTATTTCCAAGTACCCCCAACAGGTCTGCAAAGTACCCCCAGGGGTACTAGTACCCCAGGTTGGGAACCACTGCTGTAAATAATGTTAATAAATATTATGTCCCTATTTCTTTACATGTCTCGCTACCCTAATGATATGTGTGATGTTTAACTCCACCAACAACTAACATTCACGCATGTACATTTATTTACATTTAACCCTAAAACCCACACATGCAAACAACCAAGGGCGTAACTACCATTGGTGCAGGGGGTGCAGCTGCTATGGGGCCCAGAGCTGAGAGGGGCCCACTTTGCCTGTCAAAGTATCATATATTGTACACATTTTTCAGCATTAGGTGATAAATACGGGCCCTTACAAACCTTTGCTATGGGGCCCACATGTATCTAGTTACGCCACTGCAAACAACATTCATTCACTTTACATGACATATATAAGTTACATTACACATATGTACATGTTCCTATGTCCACCTGCCCTCAGAAACACTCTAACATGTTACTATAAAAATCACAGACAACTTCTAAATATTAATAAACTTGGTACTTGTTTCCTAGCACGGCGCCAGCGATAAAAATTGTATCCATCGGGACCCCGAAAAATCGCGTCGATCGCATCGCATGCAACCAAATCGCATGCAATGCGATCAACGCGATTTTTAAATTGTACGTGTAAAATGGTCCCTGAAACCCGATTTTACATTGGCCCCAATGTTAAATGGCCCCTAGACCCCTATTTTTATTGTTTCCCAACCCTGATGGGTCAAATGAGCCCGCGATGGGCGGTGGTACGCGTCCTCCGACCTTTTCATACCCCCACTATCCACGTCGGCATTGAGTTGATTTTATATAGTGTGGTGAGCGCAGCGAGCCACCGAGCCCTAAGCATGGTATTACGCGTCCCCTTCGCGGGCTCGCTGGTATTACGTGTCCCCTCGCGGGCTCGCTGTGCTCGACACGCTTCGGGTTGGCGTTCATCGTGGGGTGGCGTTAACAATGGGGCGGGGGGGGGGGGGGCATTTGTCATGTAAAATACCCATAAGGGTGGCTATACAATGAAAAATTTGGTCCATTGGCCCATTTAACATTGTTCCCTATGTAAAATCGTGTCCATCGCATCGGTCGCATTGCATGCCTTAACTTAAGGCATGCGATGGACGCGATTTTTTAATTGTCAGGGAAAAGGCTAAAAATAGCCCTAAAATCGCGTCGGTCGCGTCCATCGCATACCTTAAGTTAAGGTATGCAATCACCTACGACAGGCGCCGTGCTAGGAAACAAGTACCATAAACTTTTATTTATCAAAATTAAAAAAATAAAAATAAACAAATTAAAGGAGGCCGTGCAGGTGACCCAGCAGCATGGCCTCATTCTCAAAGGCTCCCTGCAATTCAGCCACAGTCTGGGCATAGGCCTCCTGGTGCTGTTGAATTTCTGTTGGGAAGGGAAAAAAATGATTTTATCTTATAAGTTTAACACAAAATCTTGGTCACTTTTTAATGATTAATAAGCTTTCAGTGTAATGTGAAGGCAGCACACATTATAAAAGAGCATTGAAGATGGACCTGCTATGAAGATGTTACAAACTACTATGATGTTGACACACACAAAAATGACATGACTTCAAATAACTGCCCTTTGCCTTCTTTGCTGAATGTATGCAGCATCACATTTTGAAGGTTTGTGCTGTTGAAAACAGGTCAAACCTCTGGACTAAGGTATGCAGTGTAAGGATCATTACATTGTTGATGGTTTACAGCACGGGTATTAAACACAAGGCCCACGGGCCAAAACCGGCCCGACAGACCTTGTCATGTGGCCCACGCAGCCGCCGCCAGCCTTCACCTTTTATTCTCTTTTTTGAGATCTTTTTTGAGAGGTTTTTTTTGCACTGCCGGCGGCCATGTTCCTGTGGTCTTTTAAGATGTCTGCGGCCACAGGAACATTGCCGCCGGCCTCCACGGCTACGTGGAGGAGGGCCTGGCAGCCTGTTCCCTCTTATCGAGGCAGTGGCAGATGCTGGGTGGGGACGTCATGACGATGACGCCTCCCACCCACGCATCTGAAGAGAGGAAGGAAGGCAGGCCGAGTCAGGGGGCCGCAGCAGGACAGGCCGCGGCGCAGAGAGTGGAATTGAAATTACTGGAGCCGCAGCAGCAGCAGTAAATGAGCCTGAGGGATAAAATACAGTTACATAAAAAAAACAATATATCTGGTGGTGGTGTCATGGCATTACTTTTATATTATACAGGGGGAGCAGCCTGTGGTGTCATTATTATTGTACAGGGGGAGCAGCCTGTGGTGTCATGGCATTATGCCATGACACCACAGGCTGCTCCACCTGTATAATAATAATACCATGACACCACAGGCTGCTTCCCCTGTATAATATAAAAGTAATGCCATGACACCACAGGCTGCTCCCTCTGTATAATAATAATGCAATGACACCACAGGCTGCTCCCCCTGTATAATAATTTGTGTCATGGCATTACTATATATTATACAGCGGGAGCAGCCTGTGCTATCATTGCATTATTATTATACAGCGGGAGCAGCCTGTGGTGTCATTGCATTATTATTATACAGCGGGAGCAGCCTGTGGTGTCATTGCATTATTATTATACAGCGGCCCTTTGAGGGTGACCAAACTGCTGATGCGGCCCCCGATGAATTTGAGTTTGACAGCCCTGGTTTACAGGTTTATTCTTCTCAAACTGTAGGACACAGGTGTCAACCTCATGGCGCTCCAGCTGTTGTGGAAATGCATGCCCCAGCATGGGCTGGCACAGTATTAACAAGCCAATATCTAAATGTATGTGGCAGGTTATGCTGGGAAGTGTAGTTCCAAAACAGCTGTTTTAACACCACTGCTCTAGGATCTTTCAATGGATGTAAGGTGTGTCAATCACTGAAGGGGTGCATGGCCACACTCCAAACCTACACCAAGGGACCCATTTTTCCTGGAGGAGGACACCCAACAGGTCATGGTGGGAGTGGAGTGTTGGAGTGGACATATGTGGGTGTTGTGAATGTAAATGTGTATGTCAACATAAGGCACATTGTTTACTTACGTAAGCCATCGACATCCATCATCACATTCTCCTCCAAAATGTGTCCACTTCCAGGAGGTGGTGTGGTTGACCAATTAAGGATGAGGCAGGGATGGGAGTAGGGATCAAGGTTGTGGGGTGTGGTGGGGATCGGTAGGGATTGGGGTGGATGGTAAGGAGTAGGAGGGGGGTTGGAAATGAGGTGGGTGAAGTGTGGAATTGGATGGGGGCAGGGGAGTGGATGGGGCAGTGGAGTGGGTGTGGGTAGAGGAGTGGGTGGAGGCTGGCGAGCTTCACTTGCCCTGATGCATACCATGAAGTGTTATTGAAGGTGGTGGGTTATGAGTTGAAAAAAAAATACAAAATAATTGAAACCACAAACTTAAATTCTATTTTAGGTACTTATGAGTTATCCGGGCGCCCGATTTCTAAATCGGGTCGGATCGGGCACATCGCATCGCATCGCATGCGACCATCGGATGCGATGCGATGCGATGCGATGACCCGATTTTTCCATAGTAATCAATGTTAAAATGGACTGAGTCCATTTTAACATGGAATTCAATGGGAAAAAGGGGTCCTTTTCATACCCCTACTATCCAAGTGGGCATGGAGTTGGATATAAACCTGTGGCGAGCGTAGCGAGCCACCGAGCCCGAAGCGTGGCGAGCGTAGCGAGCCCCGCGAGGGGACATAGAATACCGTCCCCTCGCGGGGCTCGCTTCGCTCGCCACGCTTCGGGCTCGGTGGCTCGCTACGCTCGCCACAGGTTTATATCCAACTCCATGCCCACTTGGATAGTAGGGGTATGAAGAGGACCCCTTTTTCCCATTGAATTCCATGTTAAAATGGACTCTGTCAATTTTAACATTGATTCCTATGGAAAAATCGGGTCATCGCATCCGATGGTCGCATGCGATGCGATGCGATATCGCATCGCGTCGCATGCGATGCGATGCGATATCGCATCGCATCGCATCTGATTGTATGCCTTAACTTAAGGCATACAATCAAAAAATCGGGCGCCCAGATAACTCATAAGTACCCTATTTTATTATAAATCTATTCATTTCTTTAGCCTATTTGGCCATCCTAAAACTGTTGCAGGGCATGCTGGGAAGTGTAGTAACAGCTGAAGTGTCAAGGTTAGCCATCACTGCCCTATATTAAGGAGCTCTGCTAATGAATTTAAGGGGTGATTCTAAAACAGGCACATCTGAAAACACACTCATCCCCAGATTGTGGATCACCTGCTCATGCGTTGCAAAACTTGGGCCCTTATTCTGATTGACGCGGACTTTACCGCATTCTTACGGATCGCGTCTTTTCGCCGTCTGCGCATGCGTGGAGAACGCAACGCGCATGTGCCACGCCTAGACTCCGTACCAGTTCGGCAAAATCCCGTCCAAAACTGTTGGCCGCAATCAGTCGGGAAATATGGGCGTATTATGGGCGTCATGCGGAATGGCACATGGGCGTAGTTTCAAAGTGGGCAAAACGGGGCGGAAACATGGGCGGACACGGGGGAGTACACTTATGTTGGGGGGCGTACATTCGGAAACCACTCCGAATGCACGCGATCAAAAAGGCCAGAAATGTGCGGTGTCCACAAGTGTACTATTGCTTTGCGGACACCACTCGTTCATGCGGTAGGCGAACGTACGCCTAATGACTACAACCATTAACACCTGAACCCAATAGAATCTACTCCTTTACTCATTACTCACTAATAGGACGCTTGTCAGTGCTTTAATTGAAACCATTGCTGCTTCAAGGAACCCGTACTAAACACCCACAGGATCCATGAGGATAGGTAATTGAATAAGTGGGTCATGTGATGTATAGCAGAAGATACTTCATAGTGGGTTGTTTGGCGTAAATACTCCGCTTACGTGCGGTAGCACCGCTTGGCTCCCGTTCGGATGCGGTATTCCCGAGCATACTCTGTAATACTCTGTAATACCGTGCCGAATCGGAGTGTTTCTCCCGCACACGCATGGTTTGTATGTCGTCCGTAAACACGCCCTGTTCTTAAAGAGTGAGTCCGTCCGAATGCGGAGGACACGTGGGCGTTTCTACGGACGATGGCCGCACGCGGCAAAACACCGTGGCGTGCGGACCGCACCGTAAGAATGCGGGAATATCCGCACCGATCAGAATAAGGGCCTTGGTGCTTTGAATGTGCCACATGATGAGTCCAAAGTCGCAGTTAGATACATGGGCGTTACATGTGAGAACAGAGACTAGGGGATCTATGTACTAAGACTCAGAGGGAGATGCAGTGGATGGGGAAAAAGTTCCAGCCAATTCGCCTGCGGCTTTACCAAAGTTTTGCACCTCCTGCAACAATGTTTTCTAACCCCCCCCCCCCCCATACATGAATTATCAAGGTTTAACCTACATGTTCCTTTTAAAGAGGTTACATGCTAATTGCCAGGGGATTCATGCTCATTGACAAGGGTTACATGCTGAATAGTATGGGTTCGAAGCTCATTGCCAGGGGTTACATGCTCATTGCCAGGGGTTACATGCTCATTGCCAGGGGTTTCATGCTCATTGCCACAGTTTTCATGCTCTTTGCCAAGGGTTTCATACTCAGTGCCAGTATTCCCAGAATCTGGCACTTCTGGATATACGTGCTGCACTTACCTAACAGTCACTAGATGCCCAGTAGGACCTCTAGAATCAGTCTACTCCAAGGCGGCGGCCATTTCTGGAGGGTTATTTTCAGCAGATTCAGGCGTGACCAATAATGTGCCTATGGGCAGCCTGATCCATAAATTCCCCTGTGATATTGCAATTAGGTGCTAATTGGCTGATAATTTATCTCTGTCCACTTTACCTCCCTCCAAGGCTTAGTACCGAGACCCCGACTTGTTTTTGCAAGACGTCTGGGTGGCAGATAACAAGATTCAAGGAGTTGCAGCATGGCGAGCGTGTATATCAGACTCATTGCCATTCTGATTTGCATCTGTTTCCATCAGATGTCTTGCTCCTACAATGGAGCCGGTGCACCTACTGCTTACAATGCCGAATGGTGTGACTGCGGGTGCCAAGACAATACATGGGATAGGCGTGCATTTTCTGATGCATGGATTTGCTTTAGCGGATTGTCGCATTTGAAAGTAAGGACACTCTCAGGCACGCCTGCGTTTTCCCTGAAACTCACAGCATTTTGTCCGGCACGCCCAGTGGTTTTATTGCCATTCCCCCCAAAAAATCGGTCTTCAACCTCACAAATCATCGATTTCCACCCCCTGTCAATCACCTTGCAAACGGCCAACAAAAAGAACTAATTGCAGAAGTTCATTGCGGCATAGGCTCCCGTATGCGTACCGTGAACCGTACACATGCGCAATCTATTGGTTATAATCAGGTCTAACTTAGGCTCATGGTCACATGATAAGTGCAACATGATCGTGTTCATCCTGCATGATTAGGAAGTGCTAGATTACGCCATCTGTCTACATTACAGTGCTCCAAGCGTACGGTACAGTGTATTTCATCATCTGCTTTATGACCAACATGGTAACAATCTTCATTTGAAACTAAATTTGATTAAGCAATAATACAATATATATTAAAATGGCAGCTGACAAGCAGAAAGGGAAGCATATTTATTTTAAAAAGAGAATAATTAAACTACAGTATTTAAACATTTTTTTGGCAATCTTACAAAATATGTTTAAGTCCCCTTGGGGGGGACGTAGCACTGATTAAAGCGCTACTATGAAGCAGTGGCACTGTAATAAATCAAGGTTAGGTTCATTTCTGCATGTCAGCTTTCATTTGTTGTGTTCCGTTTGTGTTTGCTGTTGTTGTTTTTATTATTGTGCAATAAGAGTACACAGAAAAAAGACTAAAAGGACGATCTATTAAAATTATTTTTAATAAAATAATGTGAAAAGGGGTATTTTCACACCCTTTTTCACATTATTTTTGGTATCTTCTAAATGCATTAAAGTGCTCTTCGCATTTTTTAGCAACCAGATAGCATCTCCCATACTTATAATGTGAAATGCGATCCAGGCAAATTTACTAAACCCTCACCCCCTAAAAAATAAAAAAACACAGTGAGCCCTGTGATAATAATGCCAGTTTCAGCTGGCGAATTCACAGCTCTTATTGTGAATCTGCTACCCAGGCACAGCTTTCTCTTATACTCTTGTCTCAACGGTCCACTGTCCGTTGCTCCAGTGATGGCTCTCTGCCTGTGACCCCTGGTGCAGTAAAGTGATGCTGCAAAGTGGCAGCTCACTTTACAGCATCAGGTGTCACAGAAGCAGGAAGACCAGCAGCCCTCCAGGAGCCAATTCCTGGATAGGTAACCATGTTCAGTTGTGGTTGTGGGGGTCTCGGCATGGGGTGATTGTATTGACGGTGAGGGGAGTGCCGGAGGTGGTATCAGTGACAGCGGCAGTTCATGCACATCACAGATTTAAGGTGTTTTTTAATGTGGAGATCATTGCATGAACAGAGCTATTCACACTTATTCTGGTTCACTCGCAAAGGCAGATTCCTTCTCAAATGGACAAAACCATGAGCACTGCAGGGAGGCAGATGTAACGGGTGACATTCTATGCTTTGAGATAAATGCGCATGTTTTTTTAGCGCACCACATCGCCGCAAATCGCACTTTTTCAAATCGCACTTTTCAGTCATAATTCGCATATTTAATGTGATGCGTTTTGGAGGCTGAAAAGTGCGAAGTGGTGCGATTTGCGGCGAAGTGGTGCGATGTCTTTAGTCCTGAAAATGTGCGATTTTCATGTCTGAAAATCGCACGTTTGCAGGAAAGCGCAAAGTAAAAAAAAAAAACGGGCGCGGGGTCCCCCGCCCGAGCATAACCAGCCCCGGGCTCATTGAGCCGGTGCTGGTGACATAAAATCAGGGTCCCCAACAAATAGGGGTCCCCTTGATTTCATGAAACCAGCACCAGGCTCAAGGTCTGGCGCTGGTTCCCAAAATACGGGGGACAAAATGACTAGGGGTCTCCCGTATTTTAAGAACCAGCACCGGACCGAACCAGCCAGCAGGGTAATGCCACAGCCGGGGGACACTTATTATATAAGGTGTCGCGGCCAAAGCATTAACCCCCTGGCTGGTCAGCATGGGCAGGGGTCCTGGGGAAGTGGGGACCCCCCCAATGAAGGGGTCCCCCCCCCTCCAGGACATACCAGCCCATGCTGATAGTCCGGGGCTGTCCCCGATGCCCCTGGGCGGTGGGCATCGGGCTGATGGATTGTGTAAAAAAAAAGAAGAAAAACTATTGTTTTCTACTGGCGAACTATGAGTCCCAGCAAGCCTACCCCGCATGCTGGGACTTGGAGAACCACAAGTCCCAGCATGCGGGGCATTAAAGGGCCCGCTGGCACTTGTAGTTCTACAGTACAAAAAATAGTTAAAGAAAATACACTGACACCCTAAAAAATAAAAGTTTAATACACACATAACACACACACACACTGATACTTACCTACCTTGAGCCCGTAGGTCGGTCCCTGGATCCGGGGTCCGGGCTCCGGGGCTCGAGGGCAGAAGAGTCCGGGGCCTTGGTCCTGGTTCCGGGGCTGGTCCGGGGTTCCGGGGCTCCTGGGCTGAAGAATCCAGGGTCCAGGATCCGAGGTAGTCCCCAGGGGTACCTAAGTAAGGAAATCTTACTCACCTGGTCCCCGGTGACGACCTCGGCATCCTCTCCGGCAGTAGCGCTGCTCCCATCTGGTACCCGGCTTACAGGACTTTCACAGGCGCAGAGATGTTTCTTCCTCGGATGGGAGCAGCGCTACTGCCGGAGAGGATGCCGAGGTCGTCGCCGGGGACCAGGTGAGTAGGATTTCCTTCCTTAGGTACCCCTGGGGACTACCTCGGATCCTGGACCCCGGATTCTTCAGCCCAGGAGCCCCGGAACCCTGGACCAGCCCCGGAACCAGGACCAAGGCCCCGGAACCGGACTCTTCTGCCCTCGAGCCCCGGATCCAGGGACCGACCTACGGGCTCAAGGTAGGTAAGTATCAGTGTGTGTGTGTTATGTGTGTATTAAACTTTTATTTTTCAGGGTGTCAGTGTGTTTTCTTTAACTATTTTTTGTACTGTAGAACTACAAGTGCCAGCGGGCCCTTTAATGCCCCGCATGCTGGGACTTGTGGTTCTCCAAGTCCCAGCATGCGGGGTAGGCTTGCTGGGACTCATAGTTCGCCAGTAGAAAACAATAGTTTTTCTTCTTTTTTTTACACAATCCATCAACCCGATGCCCACCGCCCAGGGGCATCGGGGACAGCCCCGGACTATCAGCATGGGCTGGTAAGTCCTGGAGGGGGGGGGCCCCTTCATTGGGGGGGTCCCCACTTCCCCAGGACCCCTGCCCATGCTGACCAGCCAGGGGGTTAATGCTTTGGCCGCGGGACCTTATATAATAAGTGTCCCCCGGCTGTGGCATTACCCTGCTGGCTGGTTGGGTCCGGTGCTGGTTCTTAAAATACAGGGGACCTCTAGTCATTTTGTCCCCCGTATTTTGGGAACCAGCGCCGGACCTTGAGCCTGGTGCTGGTTTCATGAAATCAAGGGGACCCCTATTTGTCGGGGACCCTGATTTTATGTCACCAGCACCGGCTCAATGAGCCCGAGGCTGGTTATGCTCTGGCGGGGGACCCCGCGCTCGTTGTTTTTTTTTTTTTATTTTAACCGTTTTTTGTTTTTTTTTAACACCAGAACCCTGCACAGAACATTGCGATCTGTGCAGGGTTCTGGCTATTTCGCCAAACAGAACCTGGTCTGAAATAAGTGCGATAATTAGACACCTAAAAAGTGCGATTTGCAAATGCGCATTGCATTAAATAAGCGAGTTGTATACTGTTCTGTACGAAAACATCTGGATGCGATAAAAATGCGAATTAATCTCGCACTTTTGGTCAGCATGCATTAACGCACATAATATGCGATTTCAGTCCCTTAGCGCATCCCATTAAATTGGCGATTTCATGGAAAAATGCGATGTCGCCATTTTGTGGACTAATTAACGCCAAAAAACGCAAATCTCATCCCATAGAATGACACCCAACATGTGCAGAGAGAGTTAGATTTGGGTGAGTTATTTTGTTTCTGTGCAGGGAAAATACTGACTGCATTATTTTTACAGTGCAAAATAGATCTCACTTTGAAGTAAAGCCCCCACCCGGATGTTATCCTCTCTGCACGTGTTACATCTGCACGTCCTGCAGTGCACATGATTTTGCCCATTTGAGAAGAAATTTGTCTTTGCGAGTGAACCAGAGTAAGGGCCATTACCACAAGCTTGTGATAATTGATACATCTATGCAATGTAGGCAATCAGTGGCATAACTAGAGAGGGTGCAGGGGATGCAAGTACTATTGGGCCCGCAGCATGGGGGGGGGTCCAAGGTCCTGCCAGCAATCCCCTGCACCCCCTTAACTTATTTACTAGATTTTTTTTTCTAATAGGGCAGCGCAGACAGAGTCCCCCTTCAGCGGCCGTTACATGCTACTGCCTGCGCTGTGCACAGGAGACCCGGAGCCACCCTGCCACATGGAATACCAGGCCAGCACCACAACAGAGAGCGCTGCATAAGGATACCTGAACCTGACATGACATCCGGAGACAGGCACCACATTAGAGAGCACTGGAGCCACATCAGGAGACCCGACATTGCATCAAAAGGCCCGCACAGGAGACACGGCACTGCAGTTACTGGGCTGCTGGCAGATGTATACAGCACCATTTGTACTGGAAGAGGCGGATAAGGAGGGAAAAACTTATGCCTGCTAAATCCCCTGCTCTCCACGTCCCCTCAACCCCCATTGCTTCTCCTCCTCTCACCCTCCCCCACACATTACCTCTGCTTTGTCCCCTTGGCTTTCTCAATCCTTCTGCCACCTCCTGTCTCTCCTGTGTCCCATCTTCAGCACCTCCTCTCTCTCCTGTGTCCCCTCTCCCACTCCTCCCCTCTTTCCCCTGCCGTCTCTCCACTTTTTCTCTTCCCCTGCCAACTCTTTCTGCCCCCTGGACCCTTCTCTTTTTCTCAACACTTTCTCCCTTCCCCTCTGTCTCACATCTCTTTCTCCACTCTTCCCATCCCTTTCTCCTCCCTCTCCTTCTAACAGTTTCTCTTTTACTATCTCTCTCTAGCTGACACATTCTCTCTCTTTGACTCCCCCTTCTCTCCCTGACACCCTCTCTCACTCTCTGGACAGAATGTAATGAAGTCCTAGTTTGGTGGCCGTGCGGGATGCCGGCCGAATTCAGATGATTTTTTAAAGGGGCAATCACTTACAAGGCAAAACCATGCATTGTAAGTGATTGCCCCATTAAAAAAAATGTCGGAACTCGTCCAACATCCACACAGCCACCAATCTCAGGCAGCATCACATCCGGCCCCCTGTTTCTCTCCCTTTGACTCCTTGATACTCTCTCTAACTGCCTTTCTCTCCCTGTTCCTCCCTGACATTGTCTCTCACCCCCGGCTCTCCCAATCTCTTCCTCACACCCTCTCTCACTCCCTTACTCTCCCTCTCACCATCTCTTTCTCGTGACAATGCTGGGGGGGGGGGATGCAAAACATTAAGGGGGAAATTTACTAAGATGGGAGTTTTATTTCACATGGGATATTGCTGTGGGCGACCAATCAGAATCTACTTCTTATTTATTAAGCACCTTATAGAGGATCGTAGATAGTATCTGATTGGTTTCCCATAGCAACATCTGAAAGAGCACTCCCATATTAGTAAATTTCCCCCTAAGTTTCCCCTACACACACATTGATGTTAGATGAATTCAGCTAAATGTGGCAAATTCTCTAATGCAATCCAGAACGCCGAAATCCCGACACTTTCTCCCCCCCGTGGGTGTCCACGACACCCTCGGAGGGAGAATAAATTAGTGTGCCGAGCACAGCGAGGCACTGGGCCCGCTGTGTGGAGAGCGCAGCGAGCCCGCAAGGGGGGGATCCACGTCCCCCCCTTGTCGGAATTTCGGCGTTCGGGATTCCGGCGTCGGGATTTTGAACGCCGGGATCCCGACCGCCGGCTTTTCATGCCGAATCCACTGGGACTACAACTGGTGAAAACACTGGTGAATCCACCAGGTCGTCCGATTATCGCAGGAATAGGCTCTATGACAAATAACCTTTCATTTTTTGTGGATAGCTATTTACAAAAGTATGTCCAAGAGTTACAATCATATATTAAGGACACTACACATTTTTTAAAAATGATTAAAGATCTGCAATGGAAGGATAGCTATTATTTTATAACTAGCGACGTTGAGGCGCTATACTCAAATATAGACCATGAGTTGGGCATTAAAGCCGTCGAATATTATCTGTCAAGAGACCCTGCGGTCTCGGACGACCTGGTGGATTTTATAACACAATCCATTCGATTTATTTTGACTCACAATTATTTTATTTTTGATTCACAATATTATTTACAGTTAATGGGCACAGCTATGGGGACCAGATTCGCCCCAAGCTTCGCAAATCTGTTTATGGGACAATTTGAGGAACATCATGTGTGGGGGGCAGAGCTTGGGGCGAATCTGGTCCTTTATGGCAGGTATATAGACGATTTGTTTTTTGTTTGGGATGGGGATTTGGATTCTGTTACACAATTCACAAATAGTCTTAATAATAATGGTTATGGATTAAAGTTTACTAGTAATTTCCACCCCAGCAGTGTTAATTTCCTGGATATCGCCCTTACGATAGAAGATGACAAGGTACAAACTGAGACCTATATTAAAAGTGTGGACCAAAATAAGTACCTAAACTTTCAGAGCAATCACTATAAAAAGTGGAAATCAAATATCCCCAAGAGTCAATTCATGCGAATTAAGCGAAATTGCTCAACGACTGGGGCATTTAAAAGACAAAGTGAGAATATTCGTCAGTCTTTCCTTGAGCAGGGCTACCCCCCTAAATTACTGCAGGAGTCTATGGAGTCAGTGGAGAGGATGGATAGAGCTAAATTGCTGGGCCCAGAGGTGGTAACACAGGGGACTGAAGAAGGAAAACAGAAGAGCGGTAGGGAGAGGAAGGCGGTATTTGTCACACAATACAATACGAAAGCATTAGAGATAAAAAAGATTTTTAAAAAGAATTTATATTTGTTAAAATCAGATGAAATCCTGAACAAAGAAATTGACTTTGACAACACAGTGGTCTTCAGAAGAGCTCGCAATTTAAAAGAAAAATTGGCACCTAGTTTTTTCAAAAAGAAAAAAGAAAAACAGGATAAAGTAGGAGCTACCTGGCTCCCACCAAAACCAGAGGGTTACCATCGGTGTGGAGAGGGGGGGGTGGGGGGTTCATGCAGCTCCTGTGTAACTTCGGAGAAAAAATATATAAATTTTTCATCGTTTGTGTCAGGGGAAACCTTTCCAATCAAAACCTTTATTAATTGCAAGACGAAATATATAATTTATCTCCTAACCTGTGGCTGCGGCCTGCAGTATGTAGGCCGCACAATTAGAAATCTCCACATTAGATATATGGAGCATAAAAGAAACATCGTGAAAATGAGCAGGACTAATAGCCTGTATAGACACATGGCCGGTTGTCAAAAGGGAACTATGAAGGGGGTCCACATGGTAGGGATTGAACACATCAGGAGCACACCCCGAGGTGGGGATAGATATGTTCATCTATGTAGGAGGGAGGCCTATTGGATCTTTTGTTTAAAAACCCTGAGCCCATCGGGATTAAATGATACAATAGAGTTGAATGGTATATAAAATCTTCTGTTGGTGTTATGTCGTTAGTGAACTACTAAGATAGTACCTTGATTGGGGGGGTTGGAGGGTTAGGGTGGGCGTAATATTGTCACCATATGTCGTGTGTCACGGATTGCATGTGATTTATGACATATGGTTTCATGTTGGATTTACTTATGCTCGCTAAATCTATTTAATTTTTTATATAGGGGTGACACATGAATTATTCAATTCCTATGTTTATTGTTGGTTATTATGGAGAGAAGTTGGGTAATTTATGTTAGTTTGGAAGGGTATCAGTAATACTAATTGCTGCCTAGGGGTAGTCAGGGGTTAGATAGGTTAGTGTACGTATTTTCTATTACATCATCATTACATTATGAGGCTAATAAGGGTGGGCACGTGGGTGTGGGGAGGAGGGGGGTTGTTTTCCATCTAGGGTTGAATAATGGATTGATTAACTAATTGATTAATTGACTAAATTGATTATGAATTAATTGATATAGTATATGTGGTTAGTTACACATGTACATACACTTGTGGGTCTATAATTATAATTATTTTTAATATCATTATTGTTGGCCAATATTATTAGTGTGATTATTATTTTTATTTTTATTATTAATACATACACACACATATACCTTTTGTATGTGCGATTTTTTGGATTACGAGTCGACTCCATGCACGTTGCCCAATGTACCTATATTCCTCTGGATGGCTGAATCTCCGTCTTACTATTATGTGAACGGTGTTGCACAAATTTAAAAGTTATTAATGACCATCATCTCTCTATGAGTATTTCTCATGACCAATATGTATATATATATGACTTTTTTTGACCATTATGATTTTTTTGATTATTGATTAAATATATTAGTTATTATTATCATCTACTAAATAGTTATTGAATATTAATTTGTGGGATTATTGATGTTGTTGTCCTTTTGTGTTTTATGTGAGTATGTCCCTTTAAGGATGCCGGCTGTTACGCAGATATGACAACTGCTGTGGCATTTACAATGAAATAAGTGAAGAGGCAAAAAATGAGCTTAAGATCGAGGCATGGTGGACTCTTAATGGGCATATGGACTATGAGTTGTGGTTAAAGTATGAAAATCGTTTTCCATATATGTAAATAAGGCATGCATATGTGGGCAAATAATAGTTGTGATCCCGGAGCGCAAGTGAGGCTTGAAACGCATGGGACAAAATGGCCGCGGGAGCATATAAATATATGAGAACGAAAGTGAGGCTTGGAGTGCAAACCCGGAAGTACGGGTAAATGAAAGGCGCGAATAACGCTGCTATAAAAATGCTTGCTTTATATCCCTGGGCTCAGACTGAGGAAGCCGCCGACTTCAGTGACAGGCGGAGAAACGCGTATTTGAGCCCATATTACCACTGGTCCTGCACTGATCCAGCAGAAGCGCATCACACGTGGATTACAAATACTCACCCAGCTGGCTGGTCCAGCAGGAGAGGTCCCCACCGCAGATATTTCCGGAGCACATTTCTGGTAATTTATGGAGAGACTGACCTGAGTACTACTTTCCTTTTGAAACAGCGCAAATCAAGTGTACAGGACTGGTAATTATACGAAGCACCTTATAAAGCCTCTAGCTAATTTGCACAAAAGCCTCATTCACTTGCCTCATTCATTGCCACAATCCAAGTGACTGTATTACACGGCATTCTCAGCTAATTCAGCTTTTACTATATGTTTCTTGTTGTCTGTCCTGTCTGTCTGTTGTTACTGTGCACATGTATTGTATTGTAGGGGGGGATTATTAATTATTTTGCATGTTATTTTAATAAAAATTGTATATTCTTTACCCAGTATTATTGGTCATTTAATTACTGAGCAGGTTTGCGCTTCTTAAAGTGATAGACACTCTTTTGCGTGTCTACCACGTATCTCCACTACTTGTACTACCCAGGGAATGACACTCCCTTTATGAAGAAGCAGCGATTAACCTGCCCAGTTAAATAAATTTACACCTGATTAAACAACTGCTCCTGTTCTAGTGACAGATCCATATATATATACATATATATTATTCACATTGTTCATACTGTTTATGGTGCTAATATCCCCATTGGAAAAATTGAAGTATTAATTTTTGGATACTAGAGATCTAGCACGACCAGCGCTACGGAGTGGCTTTAGGGTCACTAAATTCTTTTCGGGACTACAACTAGATCTAACCATGCAAGATTAATATAGTATCTATTAATGTTGACCAGGTGAAGTCTTACCTTAACCGGCATTGTCTCCTCCTCTGCCTTGTAGTGGTAGTGATGTCAATAGCTCTTAATAAAATTCCGGGCCAAGTTGGATCCACTGTCTCTAGGGGAAAAGTGCTCTTTAAATAATACACTTATCTAAAAATGGCAGAAAAAGGGGGTGGTTGACTGCGCTAGATTATGGAGGGATGGATAATTTACAAAGGGTAATTCAGAATTACATAAACATAAGCAAATAGGTCAGGTGTGTGGTAAAAAAAGCTTTTTTTTACCACACACCTGACCTATTTGCTTATGTTTATGTAATTCTGAATTACCCTTTGTAAATTATCCATCCCTCCATAATCTAGCGCAGTCAACCACCCCCTTTTTCTGCCTTCTATTGTATTGGGGTCGACTTCCCCCTTTTTTTAGACTGCTGCTGCATTTAGCCAATCCACTCATACATAGCGCCTTTTTTGTGGATATTCGTATCCCTTCTCTTACTTATCTAAAAATGACACAATGGGCCTCATTCAGAAGCACACCCAACACACACAATGCCAATGCTTATGTAGTTGCGGTGTCAAAAGTGTGGTCGAAAAATGATGGGCGTCCCTGGTGTCTGGACGTTGATTAGCATCACTTACAAACATGACACATATCATGGGAGGGACAAAGAAGTGTCAATGCAATCAGCTAAGTTCCCAGACTCACACCCACAAGCATATGAAGCCATATTCAGATGAAAACACTGCTTAGGGCTGGTGCTATTTTTGAGAGCAATGGTGGCGTATAAGGACAGTATTACAGTGTGCACCACCAATCAGAATGACAGTGTGCACCACCATTCAGGATTACAGTGTGCTCCAGCAATAAGTATTACAGAGTGCTCCACCAATAAGTATTACAGTGTGCTCCAGCAATCAGTATTACAGTGTACACCACTAATCAGTATTACAGTGTGCACTACAAATTAATATTACAGTGTAAACCATCAATCATTATTACAGTTTGCATCACCAATCAGTATTACAGTGTGCACCACCAATCAGTATTAAAGTGTACTCCACCAATCAGTATTACAGTGTGATCCAGCAATTATTATTACAGTGTAAACCACTAATCACTATTACAGTGTGCACCACCAATCAGTATTACAGTTTGCACCACCAATCAGTATTACAGTGTGCACCACCAATCAATATTACAGTGTGCTCCAGCAATCATTATTACAGTGTAAACCACCAATCGGTATTACAGTGTGCACCACCAATCAGAATTACAGTGTGCACCACCAATCAGTATTACAGTGTGCACCACCAATTAATATTACAGTGGAACCCATCAATCAGTATTACAGTGTACACCACCAATCAGTATTACAGTGTGTTCCAGCAATTATTATTACAGTGTAAACCACCAATCAGTATTACAGTGTACACCACTAAGCAGTATTACAGTGTGCTCCAGCAATCATTATTACAGTGTAAACCACTAATCAGTATTACAGTGTGCACCACAAATCAGTATTACAGTGTGCACCACCAGTCAGTATTACAGTGTGCACCACCAATCAGTATTACAGTGTAAAACCACCAATCAGTATTACAGTGTTCTCCACCAATCAGTATTACAGTTTGCCCCACCAATCAGTTTTAAAGTGTGCACCCCAACCAGTATTACAGTGTGCTCCAGCAATCAGTATTACAGTGTAAACCACCAATCAGTGTTACATTGTGCACCACTGATCACTATTACAGTGTGCTCTTGCAATCAGTATTACAGTGTGCTCTTGCAATCAGTATTATAGTGTGCTCCAGCAATCAGTATTACAGTTTGCACCACCAATCAGTATTACAGTTTGCACCACCAATCAGTATTACAGTGTGCATCACCAATCAATATTACAGTGTGCTCCAGCAATCATTATTACAGTGTAAACCACCAATCGGTATTACAGTGTGCACCACCAATCAGAATTACAGTGTGCACCACCAATCAGTATTACAGTGTGCACCACCAATTAATATTACAGTGGAACCCATCAATCAGTATCACAGTGTACACCACCAATCAGTATTACAGTGTGTTCCAGCAATCATTATTACAGTGTAAACCACCAATCAGTATTACAGTATACACCACTAAGCAGTATTACAGTGTGCTCCAGCAATCATTATCACAGTGTGCTCCAGCAATCAGTATTACAGTGTAAACCACCAATCAGTTTTACAGTGTGCACCACCAATCAGTATTACAGTGTGCTCCAGCAATCAGTATTACAGTGTGCACCACCAATCAGAATTACAGTGTGCACCACCAATCAGTATTACAGTGTGCACCACCAATTAATATTACAGTGGAACCCATCAATCAGTATTACAGTGTACACCACCAATCAGTATTACAGTGTGTTCCAGCAATAATCATTACAGTGTAAACCACCAATCAGTATTACAGTGTACACCACTAAGCAGTATTACAGTGTGCTCCAGCAATCATTATTACAGTGTAAACCACCAATCAGTATTACAGTGTGCACCACCAATCAGTATTACAGTGTGTACCACCAGTCAGTATTACAGTGTGCACCACCAATCAGTATTACAGTGTAAACCACCAATCAGTATTACAGTGTTCTCCACCAATCAGTATTACAGTTTGCTCCACCAATCAGTTTTACAGTGTGCACCACCAATCAGTATTACAGTGTAAACCACCAATCAGTGTTACATTGTGCACCACCGATCACTATTAAGGCCCATACACACTTGACGATTTTCAGCTGAAAATCGCTCAAAACAGCCGTTTTGAGCGATTTTCGGCTCAAAATCGCCTAGTGTGTATGGCCCAGAGATTGCCCACTAGCGATGATGCGCGCTCCCGCATCATCGCTAGGAAAGTCGTTCATCTGCTGGTTTTACCAGCAGATGAGGCGATGATGGATGGTTTTTCATCCATCATCGCCATGTGTGTACGCCTGCCGGGCTGAAAGATTAACCACTTTCAGCCCGGCGGACCGCCCCGCTGCCCCCCCGCCCCCTCGCCTGTCATACTCACGCCTGTCAGCTCTCCCTCTGGCCGGCTGGCGCTGCTGCTGCTGCTGCTCCCCGGCCAGCTTAAACACCCGGCTGGCTCCGCCCCCCGCCCTGCACAACACGGAGCAGACAGCACAGAAGTGCTGTCTGCCCAGCTAAACACACTGACCACCAATGTTTATATATTTCTGCCCACTGCCACCAATGTATTAATTTAAAGGCAGCAAATATTTATATATATATATATATATATATATATATATATATATATATATATATATATATATATATATATACAGGTCGAGTATCCCGTATCCGAATATCCGTTATCCGAATTATTCCGAAATACGGACATTCCAGAAAGTGAAAACAATTTTTTTTTTTTTGCTAAAAACTCACTGGGGACATATGTAACAGCATCACTGGGGACATGATATGTAACTGGCACTATATATGTGCAAGACAATGATTGCTTGGCATTCAAATTCAGTGCTGAGATAGTACACACATTTTGTTTCTCGTTTTGAAACCTTGTTTTTTGAACAATTAAAATATGTTTGTGTGTATTTTATGTGGTAATAAAATATATTTGTGTGTATATTATGTGTTTATACAGCATAAATGCAAGATACTTCAAAATGCATCATTGAAATATTAAAATATTCCGAAATACGGAATAATCCGTTATCCAAAATTCTCCTGGTCCCGAGCATTTTGGATACGGGATACTCAACCTGTATATATATATATATATATATATATATATATATATATATATATATATATATATATATATATATATAATATATATATATATATATATATATATATATATATAATATATATATAAAATATATATAATATATATATTATAATATATATATATTATAATATATATTATTATATATAATATATATTATTATATATAATATATATTATAATATATATATAAATATATATATATATATATATATATTATAATATATATATAAATATATATATATATTATAATATATATATATATATATATATATATATATATATATATATTATATGGCCAGGTAGCGCCCCAGGCGGGGGGGCGCTCCGGCACTACTCGCTCCACTGGGGAAGGGGGTGTGATGCGGGTGCCGCGTTGCTCCACGGGGTATCGCTCCGAGGGAGGGAAGGGGCTGCGGGTGATGCGGCTGGCGCTGCATGGCTCCACGGGGGGGGAGGCTGGCGGGTGATGCGGTGAGGGCTGCCACGTCGGAACCCTTGGAATTCAAACCCAGCCCATTTATAATGAAAGATTTTCAGCAAAGTCTTTCGCCCTTCTGAAAATCTCTTGCTCTTTGGGGACAATAGCTCAGTGTGTACGCACTACTTTGGTGAAAGATATATCTATCAAAGATTTTGGCAAAGTCTTTTGAAATGAAAATCTTCAAGTGTGTATGGGCCTTTACAGTGTGCACCACCAATCAGTATTACAGTGTGCTCCAGCAATCAGTATTATAGTGTGCTCCAGCAATCAGTATTACAGTGTGATCCACCAATCAGTATTACAGTGTGCTCCACCAATCAGTATTACAGTGTAAACCACCAATAAGTATTACAGTGAACACCACCAATCAGTATTACAGTGTGCACCACCAATCAGTATTACAGTGTACACCACCAATCAGTATTACAGTGAGCACCACCAATCAGTATTACAGTGTTCTCCACCAATCAGTATTACAGTGTACACCACAACTCATTATTACAGTGTAAGCCACCAATCAGTATTACAGTGTAAGCCACCAATCAGTATTACAGTTTTCTCCACCAATCAGTTTTACAGTGTGCACCCCAATCAGTATTACAGTGTGCTCCAGCAATCAGTATTACAGTGTAAACCACCAATCAGTTTTACAGTGTGCACCACCGATCAGTATTACAGTGTGCTCCAGCAATCAGTATTATAGTGTTCTCCAGCAATCGGTATTACAGTGTGCTCCATCAATCAGTATTACAGTGTGCTCCACCAATCAGTATTACAGTGTAAACCACCAATTAGTTTTACAATGTGCACCACCGATCAGGATTTCAGTGTGCACCACCAATTAGTATTACAGTGTGCACCACCAATTAATATTACAGTGGAACCCATCAATCAGTATTACAGTGTACACCACCAATCAGTATTACAGTGTGTTCCAGCAATCATTATTACAGTGTAAACCACCAATCAGTATTACAGTGTACACCACTAAGCAGTATTACTGTGTGTTACAGCAATCATTATTACAGTGTGCTCCAGCAATCAGTATTACAGTGTAAACCACCAATCAGTTTTACAGTGTGCACCACCAATCAGTATTACAGTGTGCTCCAGCAATCAGTATTACAGTGTGCACCACCAATCAGAATTACAGTGTGCACCACCAATCAGTATTACAGTGTGCACCACCAATTAATATTACAGTGGAACCCATCAATCAGTATTACAGTGTACACCACCAATCAGTATTACAGTGTGTTCCAGCAATTATCATTACAGTGTACACCACCAATCAGTATTACAGTGTGCACCACCAATCAGTATTACAGTGTGTACCACCAGTCAGTATTACAGTGTGCACCACCAATCAGTATTACAGTGTAAACCACCAATCAGTATTACAGTGTTCTCCACCAATCAGTATTACAGTTTGCTCCACCAATCAGTTTTACAGTGTGCACCCCAATCAGTATTACACTGTGCTCCAGCAATCAGTATTACAGTGTAAACCACCAATCAGTGTTACATTGTGCACCACCGATCACTATTACAGTGTGCACCACCAATCAGTATTACAGTGTGCTCCAGCAATCAGTATTATAGTGTGCTCCAGCAATCAGTATTACAGTGTGATCCACCAATCAGTATTACAGTGTGCTCCACCAATCAGTATTACAGTGTAAACCACCAATAAGTATTACAGTGAACACCACCAATCAGTATTACAGTGTGCACCACCAATCAGTATTACAGTGTACACCACCAATCAGTATTACAGTGTACACCACCAATCAGTATTACAGTGTGCACCACCAATCAGTATTACAGTGTTCTCCACCAATCAGTATTACAGTGTACACCACAACTCATTATTACAGTGTAAGCCACCAATCAGTATTACAGTGTAAGCCACCAATCAGTATTACAGTTTTCTCCACCAATCAGTTTTACAGTGTGCACCCCAATCAGTATCACAGTGTGCTCCAGCAATCAGTATTGCAGTGTAAACCACCAATCAGTTTTACAGTGTGCACCACCGATCAGTATTACAGTGTGCTCCAGCCATCAGTATTATAGTGTTCTCCAGCAATCGGTATTACAGTGTGCTCCACCAATCAGTATTACAGTGTGCTCCACCAATCAGTATTACAGTGTAAACCACCAATTAGTTTTACAATGTGCACCACCGATCAGGATTTCAGTGTGCACCACCAATCAGTATTACAGTGTAAACCACCAATCAAACTTAGTGTAGTCTCCCAGGAAAGGAGGGGGATGGTCAATATCTTAGATCGGTTCCACCGGGGGGGGGGGGGGGGCAGTTTGGAGACCTCCTGTCCATCACTGCTTTATTTACTGTAGTCAGAAGGTTGGGGGCATGCCAGCAGCTCACAGAGTGTGGAACATGCCCACAGTAACGGCAAACAGGGCTTGGTTCTTGTTCTTGGCACTACCACAAGGTCACACGCCCTTCTGCCGAGGACACACCCTTTTTTGGGTCCTGATTCAGCAAATAAAAATGTTGGGAGGTATGGTATAAGCCCCATTGGTATATTTTTCCCATGAAACAGGTGAATGGTTTTTCACACCATTTGTATAAAGTCACAGACTGGTGACCACAATATACGCCGCTCCATTACAGTTTTACATCCGCCTTTGAATAAAACCTTAAACGTATAACAGGTAACATTGCTTAGGCAGTACGAAGGCCTAGATTTAGGGGAAATGCGGACATAGTAATGGCTTTCATGTCAAATATAAACTATAATCTAAGTAGAAGTTGGCTATGACAAAAATCAATCATTAAAGTTTTATTCTAAAGTACAAAACTTCTTTCCCATAAAAATGAATTTTAAATGACCCCCTGATAACAGTCCGACTTGTCGGATCCGCCTAATGACAAACACATTAACACTGGAAAATCCTTTACTTGTGCGCACATTTAAAAACACATTTTCTATCTGTTTTGTCAATACGAATCTAAGCTTGCACACCTTGATTTAAGCAGAGAACAAATCCCTATTCATTGTCCCTAGTCTGCATTTTTTCCCTTTATTTTAAATATTCAAGCATGTAAAGATATAGCGCAAAACACAAGCAGTTTATATATTATTTACCGTCCCTTCCTTCTAATAAAACACATTTTGGAGGCATTTTGCATTTTCTCTACATTTTATTTCCATTAGACTCTCTTTAAAGTTTAAAATCTGCTTTGTTTCTCCGCCGTCTTGATTTACATAACTGCTTTCCAGGGTACATACATTTGTACTTGTTGACGTGACAGAATAACACAGTGTAGCGAAATGGAAGCTTGATAGGCCGAAATAAAAGTTAAGCTGCAGTTATGGCTCAGCTGTCATGTTTGTTTAGTGCAATCTACCTTACCCAAACTCCAGCCTTTCCACTGTTTCAAAGGTGTATGGGAATCGTACCTCGCTAGAGGTAACGTCACACCACTGGTTTGCAGAACTGACCATTTTTTTTTAGATTAGCACTTTCCATATTATTATTATTATTATTATTATTATTATTATTATTATTTAACCCTTTGAGTGTGAGAGATGTGCAAAATATCCTATAAAAATGCCAGCGTCGCTCACATTTGTTATATACATTGAAATAAAAAATGTAGTATAAAAAAAGATTAGATTTCCGATAAACGTCGGTTCTCCCTTATCCGTGTATTCCAAAAACCGAAATATTCGGAAAACCGTGTTTTTTCAGAATATTTCGCCCACCCCCCCACCACCTCCTTTTTTTCATACTTACCTCGTCCCCCAATGTCCATGATGGCCTCTGTGATCCTCTTCAGTGGAATCTCCGGTCCCAGGGGTGCGTTGCGCTATGCACCCCTGGGACCAGAGATGCTGCTGAAGAAGGTCCTAAAGGCCGCCATGGATGCCGGGGGACACCATGGACATCGGGGGACCATCAGGGCACCACCAGGGGACCAGGTAAGTATGAAAAAATTTGTTCAAAATCCGAAAAAATCCCTTATACAAAATGCTTGTGGTCCCTTATTTAGGATAAGGGATAGTCAACCTGTATAAGGTAAACACTACAGGTCATTATGATGAAGAAAAATGTTTGCTTGCCAATTTTCGAACCTAACTTAACAAATTCACTTGGCACACAAAGGGTTAATGAGAATAATTGCCCCGCATAGCATAATGTTGCTGTGGAGAAAACAATACTGAACGATCAAATTTTAAAAAAGGTCGCTAGTTGAGTGTCAGATTCCTTTTGTAAAGAACAGACCGCCTGAAAAATATTATGGAAATATTTTAAAATAAATCACAGCTCAATAGTTGAAAATATTGAAATAGCATTTTCTGAGGATACTGTGGGTCTAAATCTGAGGGATAGAATTTTCGAAAGCTTTTAAAAATGAAAAGAGGAGATGTTGCCCATAGCAACCAGATTCTGCCTAATCATGTTCTAGGATACAATAGAGAAATAATAGACGTAATCTGATTGGTTGCAACTGGCAAAATCAGCACTTTTCATTTATAGAAGATTTTAGTAAATTTAGCCCGTAGGGGTTTATTTCCTAAAATGGGAGTTCTATTGAAGATGGGATTTCGCTACTGTATTGGCACTTAGAAAGTGCTAAATAAATAGGAAATGGATTCTGATTTTGATTCGCTAATTCCTTAGCATGTATTGATCCATGTTTTCTACATCATTAAACTGCCAGATGACATAAATGGAGCCTTACCGGGGTTGTAGTAAAATTTGGTGGGGATATGACAACCACGAAATTGTTGAGCGGTTCAAATACCACTAAGGACATATAGAAACCTAGAATCGCCCTAGCACAGCCTATAGGTGGAGCTAGTCACGCCCCTTTGGCGGAACATGAAAATCCCCTAATGGCACGCCACATTCTACTAACATTTACAATCTCCCTGAAACTACTTTTCAAAAGTAGGCAATTATAGTTTGGGTTCATGCATCTTTTTATATCATCTCCTCCATAGTTTGCAGCCAATTAGGATTTTTTTTTGTTGTATAGTAAGGTTCTGGCTAAGTCCACCTTCAGGGAGGTACTGCATGGTATGACGACTCTGGCCCAAACTGAGGGAGCTCCGGTAGAAGCGCTGTTGGTCGGTGCAAACCAACTGATTGCAGCTGGAGCACCTGGTGTCATTCAGTAGCCGCTAAAGGCAGCCGTCTCACATCTGGCTTTGAGCTTGAAAATACCGCTAACAATGTCTCTGTCTGGCTGTGACCCGGTGTTCCGGCTGCAATACGCTGGTGGCACCGATCCATCCTAGGCAGGGGAGCCCTGTCTAAATTGTCTGTCCCAGGCCCCCTCATTTCTGACCTAGCTCTGGTTCCAGGAGCTTCTTTTGTTGAGAGTCTGAAAGCAAGATTTCTTGTTTTAACACTTTCCTGCATACAATTGTACACAAAACTGTAGCCGGATGCGATCTTATGCTGCATCAAATCTAGCAAAGTGGCCACAGTTTACCAGATACAACATTGAAATATAGTATACTGGATTATAGTGGTAAAGTGACCTCTCCCATCTGATAAGTCCATGAAATAATACAAAGAGATAAAAATACAAAGAGATAAAGTCGAGGAATATAAAGTACCAGTCAATTAGCGTCTAGCAAAATAATAGTAACTTATTGGTTAGTACTTTATCTCTCTCTCTCTCTCTCAAGCTTTGATAAGCAAGTTCAAAAGCAACATCTCAGTAAAGTAGATAGATGGGTCTCTCACTGAGGAGATAGACATAGGTTCAGTAAGGTAATGAGGAGACAGCTCATTAGAACATGCAGACATACCAGAAGAAGGATCAGTGATGATAAGAATCACATCAGCAAGTATTTCAGTGAGGAGTTGAATAAGTACCTAAGCATAAAGCTCAGCAATGAGCTAAGATATAAGCTTGGAGTTGAGATGAGGAGACGATTCAGGAAGGAGACGAGGAGTAAGTTCGGTAAGGACCTAAGGAGAAAGCTGAGTTTGGTGCTCAGGAGAAAACCTCAGTAAGAAGCTGAGGAGAAAGCTGAGCAGGGATATGAGGATACAGCTCAGTAAAAAGCTAAGGCAAAAGCTCAGTGAGGAGCTGAGGAGACAACCTAATTTGGAGCTGAGGAGATAGCTCAGTGAGGAGCTGAGGAGACAACTTAATTTGGAGCCGAGGAGATCAGTGAGGAACTGAGAAGGAAGATAAATGAGGATCTGAAGAGAAAGCTGATTGGGGAGCTGAATCGATAGTTTAGTTAGGAGCTGAGGAGATAGATAAGTAAGGAGTTGAGATATTTGAGTTAGGAGCTAAGGAGAATACTCAGAGGAATTTAGGAGGCAACTTAGTAAATTATTTAAATATATTTCCTAAGTTAAGTACTGTATGAAGCTGTTGGTCATCTCTGAAAGGAAGGAAGGTTTGAGGCAGGGAACAAGCTGAAATGAAAGAAGGCCACAAAAATAATTGACTGAGGAGGAGACTACAGTAGTACATGGACCAGGTCCTGATTAACCAATAGGCTCATTAAGCTGGTGGGTGCAGCTCCGGCACAAATTAATTGGTGCTGGTGGGGAATGGGATGGGGGAATAGCCTAGGGCAGCTTGAGTCCTTAATCAGGCCCTGATAAAGACTGTGGTTTAAGTGTTCCACTGCTAAAGTTAAAGTATATGATGACCCTTAGCTGTCTAATGGCTAAAAAAGGTTAAACAAAATTATGTAGAGCCCTAGGTGTATGTTTTTTTCTTTAGTCCAATATTATGTTGCTGTACTGCTCTGCAGTCCAAATTTTTTTTTTCACTTCAAACAGTCCGGTTTTAAATGTTTAAATTAATTGTAATTTTTTTTTTTATGAAAAAATGGTCTACATTGAATATTGAACAATGTTAATGTTCTTATTTTAAAATGTCTCAGCAATTGGACTAGCGCTAGGGCTGTTGATCCTGACTAGACATTGAACCTGAAAGGGTTAATGATACTAATAATTATAGGTTATTTAAATCCCAGAAGACTGAGTGGAGGACCTTTTGTGCATCTTAATACTGCACTGCTAAATACCTTTGAGTTATTCTAGTCACTATACATACTGTATATAGCAGGGGTAGCCAACCTGTGGCTCTAGAGCCGCATGCGGCTCTCCCCCTTTTAAAGTGCGGCTCCTGCTCCCACTGCTGCCCGCCGCCCACCGTCTGTCCCCGTCCCCATCACCCGCTGCTGGTTCCTCGAATCCTTTCTCCTTCTGAGGGGAGGAGAGCGCGCATCGCTTATCTCTCCTACCCCTCACTGTGCATCCTTGTGACTGGGTCATCCGCCAATCAGAAGCCGGCCCGCGAGCTGTGATTGGTGGACGGCCCAGTCACAGGGAAGTGAGGGGGGGATGGAGACGCGCGGTGTGCTGTGCTCTCCTCCCCTCGGTGACATGACAGGACTGCAGGGGGACACCAGACTGTCCTCTCCACGCCCGGCAGCAGCAGCAACAACTGTGAGTGCTGCTGCTGGGAAATTAGCACTGTGGGGGCATAGCAGATTGTGGCACTGTGGGGGCATAGCAGATTGTGGCACTGTGGGTGATAGCAGTTTGTGGCACTGTGGGGGCATAGCAGTTTGTGGCACTGTGGGGGCATAGCAGCTTTTTGGCACTGGGGGGCATACCAGCTTTTTGGCACTGTGGGGGCATAGCAGTTTGTGGCACCGTGGGGCATACCCAGCCCCGTGGGGGGCATACCTGGCACCGTGGGAGCATATGTGTATCGGGCACTATTGGGGGCATATGTATATATGGCACTGCACTATTGGAGGCATATGTGTATCACACCCACCCAAGGGGTCCAAATAGACCATGCCCCTTTTTTGGCATGCGCGTCGAAGGCTCGCGCATGTTGTTGGCTCTTTAGCTTGACTACAGATATTTTTCGGCTCTTTACCTCTGACCGGTTGGCCACCCCTGGTATATAGAATACCTTATGAACAAACAGATGTATTATTCAGCCTAGAATTAGGGTAATCAAAACTTTTATCAGTAAAACTTGAATCTTGCTGAATTACAGTACATAAGACATTTAAAGCATGGGCCATATAAGAACCACATGACAGAGAAGCAATCATCGTTTGCACAAATGTTAATGTCGAAAAACTCAATGCTCTTTGTGAAACCGCATGAAATAACAGCTCTTGGGCTCCCTCTAGAGTCTCAAATGCATTATTCAGTTAAGCTACCTGTCTTGAATGTAAAAAAATATTTTTATTCAAATTTGCAAGTAATTAAACCTGTTATTGTTACTTACTGCATTTATATTTTACATATATGTCTACAATTAATGACTTTGCTCACTAGTAAATATTTTTAATGGGCACACTGTCATATATATTTTTTCACATAAAACGTACAAACACAAAAGACAGCATAAGCGGCAGCGCACACTGCTGTTAGCAGGCCATTTTTTCTTGTTTTATTAAAGTCTTTGACAAGGGGTAGGGGGCAGAATTTCATTAAAATATGTCAGTGAGTAGTGAGCAAATTCTAAATCATATTCTAATTTACCAGAGCATTTCTGACACACTATGAAAGTCAAGATAATTCAATAAGTTTCCTCTACAATATCTTTAAAAAAAATGTAGGGCTCCACTTTAGACTCATATCTATCATCATATCTGCCTCTTATTTATAATGAGCTATAAAGAACATGTTTAACTAGTTCCAAAATTGAATTAAAAAACACAAGAGCAAAAGGAAATGTTATTATGTTTATTTTATTAAAATCTTCATTTTATTTAGTAATAAACATGTCTGCAATTCTACTGTTTGTAGTTGTCGGGAATAGGCATCAAAGAAACAATACAGATGAAAATGAATGCAGTATTTGGTCAGACAATAAATATTTGTGTGTTATCAAGATCTTGAATTGCATTAGCAAAAATTGCATCTCCCTTGCTGTGCCTGTGTTTTAGCCAACACATTAATATTTAAAATTGCTAAAGATTTTTTTTTTAAATACATTATTAAATAAATACAATAAGTCTTTAGGGTCAATTATTATAGTAAAATCCTTAACATTAATAAAAAAAAACAAGCAATTTGTGTTTACAACATGCAAAAATAAAATCATGCAGTCTATTGTACAGTATATATTATAATCACATGTACACGTTTATTGTGTATTTTTAAAATGTTTTTATTTATTTATTTAATTAATTAATTTATTTATTTTGACTCTGGATATGCTTCTTTTAACACAAGAGTGAACTATGATTTTTTTTTAAATAAATGTATCATCTAAAATAATAGTTTGAAAAGAAACATATGTCATTCATTTGAAAGTAAATTAAAATTTTGCAACAATATTTTTTTTAAAGATTTGAATAAAAACATATAAATCTCTGCAATAAGGGAAATTTTTTTAAAAATAAATTTGATTCCTTTTTTTTTTTGTAATGTTGCTATTGTTATATCTGCCAGTAGTACAGTATGTATAATTTTTTTTCTATCACCAGAACAATGACAGTATTAAGTTTCATTTTCCATTCTTTGTGTCCCAAGAACAATCACGTTTTGAAGAGAAAAAAGCAGGGTGGGGATAAAGGTGCTTTGGCTTGTGACGTATAAAATGACAGTGCCTAAGAAGTAGAGGCAGAACAAAGAGATTAAATAACATATTTCTGTAGCTCTTTGAAGAGAACGGACAGGGAATGCTGGGATAAATCGGGGTCATGATTGATTATGGGGAGTTTTCTCTACAGCGAGTAATAGTGAATCTGGAGAGACCTGTCATATGTGTTGTTTTCCTTGGCTTGACAAAGATTGAGAACACTAAAAAATATGTAACGATGTGTCACTAGCTTACGTCTCCAAAACAACTACAATTAGTCTGTCATATGAAATAATAAGTCAACAGTCTAATGTAAATGTGATTTTTTTTGTACAGACAAGCACTTTCAAATGTCAGGGCTCAAAAGAGTGTATTTAATAACTTTGCCATAAGACATCCGTGTCCAACAAGTTCAATTTAACGTTCTTCATAGGACATATATTACACCGGTTAGACTACAGAAAATGTCAGGCTCAGCCTCAGGCAGGTGCCCGAGGTGTGGCGAATCGGGGGCCTCCTTCTGGCATATGCTATGAGCCTGCAATACATTAGTACATTACTGGGACAAAATACGGCTAGTATTGGTGGATATGGGATCACCACGAGACATCCTTACGGTCAAAAACATGGTATTGGGGATCTGGCAAGAAGAGCACATTTCTAGAGAGCTATGCTCCCTTCTACTAAACCTCACGGCTTCGGCCAAGTTGATAATAGCACGGCACTGGATGGCACAATTGGGCCCGGTATTTCTAGAATGGACCAATTTAGTCAACACGATATACGAGCACGAAAAATTTCACTATGCCTCCATCGGGGGCCTAACTAAGTTTCACGCAATCTGGAACCCATGGTATAATTCCAAGTGGTATAAATTTGTAGGCTAGCAGGTAGAGCTACCTGGAGCCACACGGTCACAAAAAAGAAAGAAAAAAGGGGGAAAAAATAAATAAATAATAAAAAATAACAATAATAATAAAAAAAAAATCTAGTCAAAATATTTTTGTCTTTTACACGAAAGGTATCCGATCCAACACAAAGCTCTTTAGCTATTTTTTTTTTTTTGTTTGTTTTCTATTTTGGACACAATCACATATAATATTTCTTACTTGCGTCATGAGACGTCACTATATAAAATTGTAAAAAAGCTAGACCCCTTACCTGTAATGTTCAAGACAATCACAAGTCATTTTCTAACATGGGCGGTACCACTACGGTACGTAGAGGAGTTCTCCTGGGCGACCCTAATCTTCTTCCCCCTATTCCACCCCAACCCCTAGGGACCGTAAGAAGCAGTCCCCCCAGACCGGGGAAATGATCGTGGTCACAAACTAATGGTTTGCAAAGTGTCGTATACGTATTGTATGTATTGTATGTGTTTTTCAATGTGCGTACTTTTTAAAATGTATAATATGTGTATTATCTCTGATGAAAAATTTAAATAAAGACTCAAATAAAAAAAAAAAAAAATAAGACAACTTTTATCTGCAGGGTACTCAATGACTTTTCGATACAAGGTGCTCATTAGGGTCCTGTTTTATTAGAATTCGTTTGATTTATTCATATTAGAATTATTTTAAAATATGGTACAACTGGATTATTATGCAAATTCTGGTGGAGGTTTTATCCTTGTTGCTGTGTAGCCATGTTGTATGGTTGTGTGCATGACCATGTTTAACGGTAGCCAAACAGTGATAATATTCCCACACACTTCCATGTGATGCAAAGGGCAATTGGTGATTCTGTCGGTCTCCAGACTTTGCTGAATTGATTCTCACCCTCCTAGTAATAAATAGTACAGCACCCCCAAAAATAGCATACACTACAAAGCCAAGAGCACAACACCAGTGAAAAAACTAAAGTGTTCATGGCACTGGCTTCTTAACACGAACACCTATTTACAAAAAGTGATACAAAAGCAATGACTGGAATTAAAATATTAAAGGAATAGTGTTAGTGAGATTGGGGCAGATGTATTAAGCCTTAACAAGAGATAAATCCAAGGGTGACAAGGAGAGATAAACATCCAGCCAATCACCTGCTAACTGCCATGTCACAGGCTGTGTTTGAAAAAAGTCAGTAAGGAGCTGATTGGCTGGACGTTTATCTCTCCTGATCACCCTTGCATTTATCTCTTGTTTAGGCTTAATACATCTGCCCCAATGTTAGTAACAGAGAAGTGTTAAATAGAATGTGCGCCACCAGAGCCACCTAACCGCATCAATCCAGAATACTTACTATAAACATTATAGTGTTTTTGTAATACTTTTTGTTTTCTCCTTCAGGAATACATTCAGAATTGACCTCTTGCTACGATATTCTTTAGAATTGACCTCTTGCCAGAAACATTCCTGTCCCAAACATCACTTAGTTACTATTCAGGGTTCCATACTGTGACTCTAAATATTACAATTAGTTAAAAACTTACTCTAGTTCAGTGTTCCCCAAACTGTATGGCTATGTGTGTCACGCAGCTCTTGTAGGGCACCTTGAGTTGTTGCATTCTGAAAAGATGTAAATGAAATTCAAATAAATAAAGAGTAACGGAAATCCAGATACTCCACTGACCCTCTTGAACGTCTTTCAAGTTGGCCTGTCTGTCTGTAATCGTTTAATAAATGTAGATAAAATCATACGCTATTTCCAATTCTTTCTTTGGTTCAGTAGCTCGCTATACCGCAACAGTATCACCATCTCCACCGTAGCTGAACAAATGACCATAAATGGCTACCTATTCATTTTATCGCTACAAATCCCAATATCGCTGTAACTTATTTCCAATATAATACTTTGATTTGAGGACACAAAGGGCTGTCTATCCTTTAACACATGTTATTTTGTCTCTCTTCAACAGAAAATAATCTAATAGTGAATCTCTCCCTCTGTAGTGAATAGCATCAAGTTCACGCACCGCAGGAATTCTTCGTCCTAGCCAGCCCATACCTTTTAATTATGGTTTGAGATGATCAAGCTATTCTATGTCCGTTAGGTTTCTTTTTTGTGCTTTTTCTTCCTTAGGAAAAATATTTTTCATTCTCTATTCTTATCCAGCACATCTGAGGAAGAGGCTTCTGGAGCCTCACGCGCTGAAGCAGCAGATTTTTCTCTAGAGCTAATATTTAGGTTGATCAAAAGTTATCATAACAAGGACACAGTAACTGGCATGTATGGAATAAAGAGATAAAAAATGCTGTTACAGTAACTAGTACAGTGTCCAGATAGGGACCGGTTCAGGATCGCTTGCAGCGATCCAAATTCCACCATAGTCCCAATTGTGTGGGTTTGCACATTTCTGCACATGTGCAAACCCCGCATTGAATGGCTTCAGTGAGTTACACATATACAGGGTTGTTCACAGCAGGTAAGGAGGGCTGGGGATGGGCACGAGCCAGAGCAGGGGAACACCCATCATTTTATGGGCATCCCATGAAAATGCTGGGCATTCCCCTGGAAACGCAGGCGTGGCATTTCCTGCTCAGGGCGGGCGGCTGACGTCACAGCATAGGTGCTGATTTATGTTTTTGCTGGTGGGTGCTCAAGCCAAAAATATATAGGAGTGGCTTCATGGGGAAGGGGTGTGGCCACAAAATATTACCAATTTATGTTACGGAGCACAGTTGTCTCCAACATTCAAATTACGGCAACAGAGTTCCACATACATAAATGCCCCCACAGTGCAGCTACATAAATGCCCCCACAGTGCAGGTACATAAATGCCCCACAGTGCAGGTACTCCGCAGACAGAATACACTCTTCCCGGCATACTATTTCCCAGGTGGCGGGTCCGGCAATGTGGGTGCTGTAGCTGCAAATTAGCAAGTTAATATGGCGGCCCAGCAGCAGGACTCTGGCCCGTGGGTGCTCATTAATTTCCGTGGGTGCTCGGGCCCTTGAGCACCCACAGAATCGGCACCTATGCGTCACAGTACGTCAGCTCCTACCCCATCTTTGTTGAATAGCGGCAGAAATAAAAGTCAGTTTTCACTGACTTTTATTTCCAAAGGGGAGAGAAATCAACAACCATGAAATGATTTCTTTCCCTTCTGCTGCATGTTCGCGTACATCCCCTAGCATGATACCGAGGGGATTCGACGTGGGCGGTTGGGTGCTCAGCCAGGTTGTGTTTGAAAATGAAAGCTGTTTGGTCGGTACTTTATCTTTCTTCACTTTATCTCCATAGAGAGTTTCATTGTGATGGAATATAACTTTTTACATGTTTTAATTTTATCAAATATTTTAAATACAATATTGAACTATTAGAGGCTCTGATGTATTACCATACAAGACAACTCCATCTAACTATTGGAATTGAGGGGTTGCTGACTGCTGGAATTCCAATGGCCAGTATGGGGAAAGTGTTATCCTTAAAACGGGGGGGGGGGGGGGGGGGAGGCAGCTGGGAATTGTGGCGTAAGGTTTAGGCACCCGTGGGGGGACTTTGGGTAGGCTGTGGGGAGGGAGGTTATGTATAGGATGTGGGAAGAGTGGGAGGGTTAAGGTTCAGCACTTAGTAGGTGGTTAGGGTTATGCAGCCCACACACGCGCCGATGCCGGCGGTGCGATGCTGTACGATGGGGTGCGCGCTCCCGCGGCACCTCATCGTACAGTACAAAAAGTATGTGCAGCACATACTTTTTGTACTATCTTTTTCTAACACAGCATCGCATGCACATCGTATGCACAAGGCATACGATGCGATGCTGTGTGTGCTAGTTAAGCCCACAACGCACGCTGGAATCGGTGCGTCTGTGGGCTGCATTAGACTGTGTGAAGGTTAGGTTAAGTGTGTTGGCACAGAGGGTTAAGCACTAGCTGGGACAGTTAGGGTTAGGCTGTTGGGAGGGTCAGGAGTGGAGGAAGGTGATACCAGTGTTGGTATTCTGATTGCTCACTGTCAATCATCCATGTCTTCCAACAAAACTATTAATATTTATAATTTTTTTAATTACTATTTCAATTTGTACTCTCATTATAATTCCATACATTTCTTAGTTTTCATTTGTATTCTTGTTGTGTCTATCTAAGGAAATATTGTTGGCATTAATGCACACACAGCCATTTTGCGGATGTCTTGGAGAATACGAGATGCAACATCTTAAAAAGTGAGAAAAATCTATTTCATTTTTATTATTTGTGCTATTTTTTGGAGAAAAGCTTGTACCAGTTGTGCAGAGATTCTGAGTTTAAATGTTATTCTGTTCAACCATGAAGCCTTGTACACATAAGCATTAAAATCAAGTGCTGTAATTGGGTTTATCACGCATCAGCAAAGCTGCTAAACAATCTCTTGTTCCAGAGCTCTGATGAAATATTTGAGCAAATTTACACATTGACACAAACATACTGACAAGGGTGCAAATATTTTGGTTCATGCCAATTCATTAATGACTGCAATTTTCAGAAGAATTCATATCAGATTCAGTATAATGCAGCAAAATCTCTATGGAAATATTGCTTAGTGATTCCTGCTAATCACAGCCAGACATGCTGTCCCGCGCATGGACCCAAGCCCACCCCCAACTGCCCATGGAACAAATTCCCATCACCCGGTGATCCCAAACTCCCTGCTCTCCCGGTCAGCCATCAATCACCGGGATTCGGAAGGAGAGGTCTGCAGACCCCTGTCACGGCTAAAGGGCTGGATGGAGTCGTGCGGTGCACAGGAACCGGAGACGGACCAGGAGGAGTAGGATTGAAACGTGCAGGTTTAATAACTGATTTCATAAATGATAAACTTCACTCAAATACTTCTTTAAGTGACAGTTGGAATAAATTAAATAGAGTCCAGCACAATACTAATAACGGGCAGGGAAATCTGGAAACGTATACTTGGTGAGCCAGAGTACATAGATGAGGATCTGGAAGGAGGTTGATTTGATGACAGAAGAAATGGATCCGGATGACTGAAAGATGATGGAATGAATGAGTTGTATGAAGGAGGACAGCGGGAAGCTGTGCAGGGTAATTCTGGGACACAAGCAGGAACAAGCACTAGGTAGGACTTGCAGCATTGGTGTCAGGAGAAAACTTCCTTGTAGAAAGATGCAGGGAGCAAGGCACCAGAGTCAGGAGAGAAAGAGCCAGGATCCGGGAATCAGCTAGGAGTTGTGAATGACTCCAAAGACTCATTGCACTGACACTGAACAGCCTAGGCAGATCCCCTATATCCCCAGGGGATGGCTGCCATTGGCTGTCAGCACAGGATGAGGAGGGAACCTCCACTCTGGGCCAATCTGTCTCCTGCCCTCAACCAAGATGGCGACGCCGGCCTCCCGGCACCACTACTGCTGCCATCCCTACCCAGAGCTGCTGCTACCCGCACACCGCAGACCGGAGCCTGCACACGCTAGCCGGCGGCGGGCGCGGACGGGTGAGTAATGTACCCGCCGCGCTCCGTCGCGGCTACGTGTGACAGTACCCCCCCTTTTCAGGGTGACCCCAGGGCGCCTATGGGCCTTGTGCGGATTTCTCTGGAGAAATTGCTTTACCAGTTTTGGAGCGTGCAAATCAATGGAATCCACCCAAGAGTTCTCTTCGGGACCAAACCCAACCCACTCCACCAGATACTGGGTACGAGAATTGCGGCAACGAGAGTCTATAATGCGTCTTACCTCGAATTCAGACCCACTTTCGGAGTTAATCTTGGGCGGTTTGGGAATCTTCTTTTGATAAGAGTTCAACCTTAAAGGCTTGAGGAGGGACACATGGAAGGAATTCGAAATCCTTAGGGAAGGAGGAAGTTGAAGTCTATAAGCGACAGGATTAATGACTTGGATGATAGGGTATGGCCCAATGAACCGGGGAGCCAGCTTCATAGAGGGCAGACGGAGGCGTATATGGCGGGTAGACAGCCATACCCGGTCTCCGACTTTCAATCTGGGCGCTGCCCTTCTTTTCCTGTCTGCCATCCTCTTGTATCGGGCGGAAGATTTAAGAAGAGCGGTGTGGACATCCGACCAGATTTTAGCAAAGCGTTGTAATGAAGTGGTTGCTGCAGGAACTTCGGAAGAGGATAATTCTGAGAAATCCGGAGATCGTGGATGTTTGCCGAATACTGTAAAGAAGGGGGTGGTTCCGGAGGAAGAGTGATAGGAGTTGTTATGCATATATTCTGCCCACGGGAGAAGATCCACCCAGTCATCTTGGGACGACGAGACAAACAGTCGGATAAAGGCCTCCAAGTCTTGATTCACCCGTTCTGTCTGGCCATTGGTCTGGGGATGAAAGGCAGTGGAAAACTTGAGTTTGACCTGTACCGCGGCACAGAGAGCTCTCCAGAACTTTGCAACGAACTGTACTCCGCGGTCGGATACAATCTCTTTGGGCAGTCCGTGAAGTTTAAAAATGGTTGAGATAAATAGCTGAGCCAGTACTGGAGCAGAGGGGAGACCTTTTAGTGGGAAAAAATGGACCATTTTCGAGAATCGGTCGACCACTACCCAGATTGCGGTATGACCTTTTGAGGGAGGTAGTTCGCAAATGAAGTCCATTGACAGATGGGTCCATGGTTCTGTGGGAATGGTTAGAGGGCGGAGAGGACCAGCGGGAGTTGTTCTGGGCACCTTATGCTGAGCACATCTTACACAAGAAGCGACGAAGTTGGTTACGTCGTGGCGGATGGTTGGCCACCAATAAGAACGTGACAGGAACATCAAGGTCTTTTGTGCTCCTGCGTGCCCTGCGAAGCGGGAAGAATGTGCCCATGACAATATTTTCTTGCGGAGTTCGGGGGGAACGAACGTTTTACCTGGAGGAGGAGATGGCTGTACGGTTACTTGGGCGAAGACCAGCGGATCGAGGATTGGACGAGGAGGTGTCTCTAGGTCAGAGGTCGTCTCAAAGGAGCGGGATAGAGCGTCTGCCTTAGTATTCGTGGTTCCAGGTCGGAATTTAATTTGGAAGTCAAAGCGTTCAAAAAACATGGCCCAACGGGCTTGGCGGGCAGTAAGGCACTGAGCCTGTTTAAGAAAGGACAGATTTTTGTGGTCTGAATACACGGTGATCTTATGCCGTGCCCCCTCCAGAAGGTATCGCCACTCCTCTAACGCAGTTTTGACTGCAAGCAACTCCTGTTCCCCGATGGGGTAATTCCTCTCTGCCGGGAGGAATTTTTTGGAGAGGAAGGCACAAGGGTGTAATTCTTGATCCTCACCTTTTTGTGACAAGATGGCCCCGATCCCTTCCGAGGATGCGTCCACCTCGAGAATGAAGGGCCTGTCGAGGTCTGGTTGGAGGAGGATTGGTGCCGTTATGAATGCTCTCTTTAACTGCTGGAAGGCAGAGGATGCTTCTGGCGACCATCGGCTTGGATCAGCTCCCTTGCAAGTGAGAGCAGTGAGGGGAGCAGCGATAGTAGAGAAGTTCCGGATAAATCGCCGGTAATAGTTTGAGAACCCTAGGAATCTCTGAATTCCTTTGAGTGTTGTGGGGGCTGCCCAGTCTTGGATGGCTCTCACCTTTTCTGGGTCCATTTCTATCCCAGTGGCGGAGAGAATGTGACCCAAGAATGGAATGGACGTGACCTCAAAAACGCACTTCTCCAACTTGCAGAACAGTTGATTTTGGCGAAGACGTCGTAGGACTTCGGACACTGTCTGTCTGTGAAGTTGAAGATTTGGAGAGAAGATGAGTATATCGTCTAGATAGACTACGATGGAGTGGTACAGCAAGTCCCGAAAGATATCATTTACAAACTGTTGGAAGACGGCGGGGGCGTTACAAAGGCCGAAGGGCATCACCAGGTATTCATAGTGGCCGTCGCGCGTGTTAAAAGCCGTCTTCCACTCGTCACCTGGACGGATCCGGATCAAATTGTAGGCCCCTCGCAAGTCCAATTTAGTAAAGATTGCTGCCCCTCTGATCTTGTCGAATAGTTCTGCGATAAGGGGTAAGGGATAGCGGTTTTTAATGGTGATGTCGTTCAGGCCCCTATAGTCGATACATGGCCGAAGACCGCCATCCTTCTTTTTCACAAAGAAAAACCCGGCCCCGGCCGGAGAAGTAGATGGTCGAATGAAACCTTTGTTTAAGTTCTCTTGAATGTACGAGGACATGGCCTCAGTCTCAGGTAGCGACAGGGGATAGATGCGGCCACGAGGAGGGAATTTCCCGGCCACCAGCTCTATCGGGCAGTCCCAAGGACGGTGAGGAGGCAGGGTGTCGGCACCACCTTTACTGAATACATCTGTAAATGAACGATATGGTGCGGGTATCGACAAGGGTGGAGCTGAAGAGGATGAAGGATAGTTACCCTCACGTTGTGGATGGGTCTGGTAGACCGGAAGGATCTGAGGAATGCAAGTAGACTGGCAATCTGTTCCCCAGGCCTTGACCTCCATATTGGTCCAATCGATGTGTGGGTTATGTTTGGAGAGCCAGGGAAGGCCCAGGACCATTTGGTGTGAGGACTGTGGAAGAATGAAGAATTCGAGGGTCTCTTGATGTAGAGCTCCTATGAGCAGTGTCACCGGGGTGGTCTGATGGGTGATTTGTCCACTACGAATTCGACTCCCATCCACTGCAGTGAGGACCAGCGAGTGATCCAGGGGTTGCACAGGCAGGGCATGTTGGGTGACAAAAGAAGAAGAAAGGAAGTTTCCCGCTGCTCCAGAGTCCAATAGGGCCTGAACTCTTTTTCTCCCTTGGGGACACACAAGGGTAACCGGAATGGTGGAATCAGAAGAAGAGGGAGATGGAAGCAAGACTCCTAATCGGACCTCCCTCGGGGAGATTAGGAGCGGTCGTTTCCCGGCCGCAGCGGGCAGGAAGCCAATAAGTGAGCTGAGGAGCCACAGTACATGCATAGATTCTCTCGCCGTCTTCGGGACTTCTCTTCGAGAGAGAGACGGGAGCGGTTGATTTGCATGGGCTCATCTGTTGACACCGCAGGAGGCGGGGTTGGTTTGGAGGCTGGTGCGACATTGGAAGGAAATCGAGGGCGAAGGCGATCATAGCGATTCCTCTCAAGTTGGCGTTCTTGGAGTCGCAGATCGACTTTGTTACATAATGAAATGAGTTCAGCCAGGGTGGAAGGAGAATCGCGAGTTGCTAACTCGTCCTTGATGCGCCCGGCTAGGCCGTTCCAGAAGGCAGAAACGAGAGCCTCTTCGTTCCATCTGAGTTCGGAAGCCAGGGTTTGAAATTGTACGACATATTGTCCCACTGGGCGACTGCCCTGACGAATCCTTAGGATCTCTGTGGCTGCGGAGGACACTCTGCCAGGCTCGTCGAAGATGCGACGGAAGGAGGCCACAAACTCTTCATAGTTATTGAGGATGGGATCCGCACGCTCCCAAAGGGGGGACACCCACTCCAGGGCTGGACCCGCCAGTAGGGACACGATGTAAGCCACCCGAGTCTTGGGAGAGGGGAAATTGGAAGGCTGGAGGGTAAAATGGACGTCACATTGATTCAGGAATCCTCGACACCCCCTCGGGGACCCGTCATATTTACTGGGGGTTGACAGGTGTAGATGGTGAGGAGCAGCTGGCCCAGGGGGAGCAGCAGAGGCCGAAGCTCCGGAGGTTGGTGCTGCTGAAACTGAGGGAGCCACCTGAGGTGATGACAAGGTCTGGAGAAATTGAGCCACTTGACGCTGGGTAGTCTCTACTTGTTCCAATCGAGCCATGATGCCTTGAAGAACATCCGTCATGGAGGCCTGTGCTTCACCCGATTCCATCGGGTCAGTGCAAACTGTCACGGCTAAAGGGCTGGATGGAGTCGTGCGGTGCACAGGAACCGGAGACGGACCAGGAGGAGTAGGATTGAAACGTGCAGGTTTAATAACTGATTTCATAAATGATAAACTTCACTCAAATACTTCTTTAAGTGACAGTTGGAATAAATTAAATAGAGTCCAGCACAATACTAATAACGGGCAGGGAAATCTGGAAACGTATACTTGGTGAGCCAGAGTACATAGATGAGGATCTGGAAGGAGGTTGATTTGATGACAGAAGAAATGGATCCGGATGACTGAAAGATGATGGAATGAATGAGTTGTATGAAGGAGGACAGCGGGAAGCTGTGCAGGGTAATTCTGGGACACAAGCAGGAACAAGCACTAGGTAGGACTTGCAGCATTGGTGTCAGGAGAAAACTTCCTTGTAGAAAGATGCAGGGAGCAAGGCACCAGAGTCAGGAGAGAAAGAGCCAGGATCCGGGAATCAGCTAGGAGTTGTGAATGACTCCAAAGACTCATTGCACTGACACTGAACAGCCTAGGCAGATCCCCTATATCCCCAGGGGATGGCTGCCATTGGCTGTCAGCACAGGATGAGGAGGGAACCTCCACTCTGGGCCAATCTGTCTCCTGCCCTCAACCAAGATGGCGACGCCGGCCTCCCGGCACCACTACTGCTGCCATCCCTACCCAGAGCTGCTGCTACCCGCACACCGCAGACCGGAGCCTGCACACGCTAGCCGGCGGCGGGCGCGGACGGGTGAGTAATGTACCCGCCGCGCTCCGTCGCGGCTACGTGTGACAACCCCATGGCCAGACAGGTGAAGAAGCCACTTAATAGGACACATAGTGTGTGTGTGTGGGGGGGAGGGGGGTTATTATGGTGATTAATGTAATATGGGATTTATTTTTGTTGAGTGGGGTATTAAAATAATGTAATAATGTGGAGTGTATTAATGTAATGTAATTGTGACTGTTGGGCGTTTTCTTATAATGCAGTGCAGGTTTTTATGGTATGTTGCAATGGGTTTGGCTATTCGTGTTATGTAACAGCTGGTTGGCTGTAATAATGTCAGAGGCTCTGTTTTATTAAATATAAGACTATAATTGTAATATGGGTTTGATAAAGCCTGCATCAGCTGCAGCCCATAGAAGCTAATGGGGGCTGCATGGCAAGACTGGGAGTGGCTTCCTACAGGAATCCAGGTCTCTTCCTATAGCAGTACGTACTGGCAGTACCGGATCTCCCAATGGGATTGCCTTACTGCAGGTGACTGGAAGGTTGGACTTCTAATAGTCACTGCCAGTCACAGTGAAGCCAATGCAGTCTCATTGACTGCATCTGGCTTCATTGAGGGTGTGTACAGCGGTGGATTTTATTTTGGGGGGTTTCAGTCCTGCAGCCCATAGGTAAAAACCACCACTGTGTATGTCTGCGCCTCATTTTAACATTGGGCTATTCAGAACTGATCGCAAAGCTGCTTTTTTAGCAAATAGACAAAACCATCTTGCACTTCAGGTGAGGATAATGTAACATGTTTAGAGAGTTAGAGTTGGGTGAGGTGTGTTCAAACTAAAATCTATATTGCAGTGTAAGAATAAAGTAGCCAGTATTACCCTACACAGAAACAAAATAACTCACTCCAATCTACTGTAACTCTCTCTGCACGTTACATCAGCCACACCTGCAGTGCAGGGGTCTTTATTACACTTATCCAACAAACAGGATGACAAATACAAAAAAATGAGGAATACACCAGAACTCCTAGAAATTTCGACAGGGCAGGTATAAAACCAAAAAGTCTACAACCTGGTGGAAAATCCGGAATTTCGTCCCAGGATGTATATGACAATGGGCCACAGTCGTCCAATCTGCTTCAGGTTCTTCCTCCTCTGCTCCTGCTCCAGGAAGAACCTGAAGCAGATTGGATGACTGTGGCCCATTGTCATATACATCTTGGACGAAATTCCGGATTTTCCACCAGGTTGTAGACTTTTTGGTTTTATACCTGCCCTGTCGAAATTTCTAGGAGTTCTGGTGTATTCCTCATTTTTTTGTATTTGTCATCCTGTTTGTTGGATAAGTGTAATAAAGACCCCTGTTTTGAAACTCTGCGGTGTGACGAGTTTAAAGAAACCTTGATAGGAGCAGCAATTCTGATTCCTGTGTGAGTTGTGGTACGCACCATATCTCTATTCCTGTGGGGCATACAAAAGATACCTTTTTGTGAAAGAAACGTATATAGATTTTTTTCTACGTATCTTAGATGTGAGTTGGGGTACGCATCAGGCTTCCATAATTACTCTGGTGGAAGGGGCGACTCACACCTATCTTCAAAGACAAGGGTGGAAAAAGAAAGTCACACTTGAGACGTGCCTCACCATATGTCTTTATTGTATTCCTTCTTTTACATGGACTTTTGTGATAAACATCTGAAAATATCCTGTATTTGAGAATTGATTGTGGTTCCTGTGAAAAATTCCCAAAAGGAAAAAACCCTACACAAAAAGGGAAGTAACGTATTAGTGCCAGTGTGTTTCCATTTGTATTTTGTGGGATGTTCTGTGTGTAAGGAGTGGTGTCTCCTTTCATTTGTTGAAATATACAGGCTGCTGCGCCAGAGGGTGGTCCACTACTTTCTTGTTGACACCTGCAGTGCATCTTTGTGATCAAGTCTGAATTACCCCCATTGAATGATTCTAGCCCTAGATGCTGGAGACTGCATTAGCTGTGAATCGGTGGGAATGAGCCTCAATGGAAGGTACCTTTGTAGAAGGAATAATCCTTTTAATGTAGCTATTGTACTGGGAACATTTATGTAATAATAGTATTTAAACAATAGCGGAACTAAGTTATAATAATAAATACAGCTAAATCCTATAAACTAAGGCAGATGTAGGATTGGTAATTATTTATTTTTACAGTTAGGTAGCCAAGACCATTCACATAAAATGTGCCACTTTTGAGCCCATTACTTTTGCTTCTGTTGAATCTTCCTTACTTACAGCAACTTCTCCTGGATGATCCTGAATCATGTATTTCTGTCTGATCTGAGGCTATAGGGCAGATCCTGAGTCAGGTGCTTCTGTCTGATCTCCAGCTATTGGCCGGATCCTGATTTATGTGGTTTTGCCTGATCTGAGGCTATGGGCGGATCCTAAGTCGTGTGCTTCTGTCTGAGCTGAGACTATGGGCCTTATTCTAGTTCACTCTTTCTGACAAAATCCTTCTTAGATAGACAAAACCATGTGCACTGCAGGTGGGGCAGATGTGCAGAGAGAATTAGATTTGGGTGGGGTTTTACTTCAAAGAAAGATCTATATTTCAGTGTAAAAATAAAGCAGCCAGTATTTACCTGCACAGAAACAAAATAACTCACCCAAACTAATTCTCTCTGCACATTTTACATCTGCCCCCTGCAGTGCACATGGTTTTGTCCATCTAAGAAGGATTTTGTCAAAAAGAGTGAACTAGAATAAGGCCCTATGGGCTGATCCTCAATCAAGTGTTTTTGTCTGATCTCCGGCTATTGGGCAAATCCTGAATCATGTGTTTCTGTCTAAGCGGAGTCTATGGGCGGTTCCTGATTCATGTGTTTTTGTCTAATCTGAGTCTATGGGCGGATATGGAGTTGTGTGCCCCTTTCTGATCTGAGACTATGGGCTGACCCTGAATTGTGATCTTCTTTCTGATCTAAGACTATGGGCGGATCCTGAGTTGTGTACTTCTGTCTGAGCTGAGACTATGGGCAGGTCCTGAATCTAGTGTTTTGGTCTGATCTCAGGCTATAGGGCGGATCCTGATTCATTTGTTTCTGTCTAAACAGAGTCTATAAGCAGTTCCTGTGTCATATGTTTTTGTCTAATCTGAGTCTATGGGCCGATCCTGAGTTGTGTGCTTCTGTCTAAACTGAGACTATGGGGGCTAATCCGGAATTGAGTGTTTTTGTCTGATCTCAGGCTATGGGGTGGATCCTGAGTTGTGTTTTTCTGTCTAACTCTATGGGTGGTTCATGGTTCATGTGTTTCTGTTTGTGCTGAGGCTATGGGTCTGATCCTGAGTCGGTCGCTTCTGTCTGAGCTGAGGCTGTGGGTCTGATCCTGAGTTTGGTGCTTCTATCTGAGCTGAGGATATTAGGTGGATCCTTTGGGTATATAAGGTAATAAAAGAAGTAAGCAGCATTATAGTTCAACTAAAGGTGCCCATACACGGTACAATTATTGTATACAATATTGTCTACAATATTGCATCTCATCACATCTCCGTTTTGCGATGAGATGAGATCTAGTACGAAAAGTATCTGCAGCACATAGTTCTTGTACTAAATCTCAACTCATCGCAAAACCGAGATGCATTGAGATGCGATATTGTATACAATATTGTATGCAATAATTGTACCGTGTATGGATACCTTAAGACTATTATGACTTATGATCGCAAATTACAAACTTTCTTAACTCTCACACCCTTTTAGACCCACTTCAGTCAGGCCTTCGCTCCCAACACTCCACTGAGACAGCACTGACTAAAGTGGTGAATGATCTGGTAACTGCTAAGTCTAAAGGCCAGTACTCACTAATTATTCTTCTAGATCTTTCTGCTGCGTTTGACACTGTGGATCACACTCTTCTCCTACAAACACTACACTCCCTAGGTCTTAATGATACAGCCCTTTCCTGGTTCACATCTTACCGATCTTTCAGTGTTCGCTTCTTTGACTCTTCTTCCTCTTCACTACCTCTTTCAGTCGGAGTTCTGCAAGGCTCAGTCTTAGGTCCTCTGCTTTTCTCAATCTATACTTCCTCTCTTGGCAAACTAATCAGCTCTTTCGGATTTCAGTATCACTTGTATGCAGATGATACTCAAATCTATCAACCCCAGAGTTGTCACCAGTGTTTTTGGGCCGAGTCTCTGAATGTCTCTCTGCCATCTCATCTTGGATGTCTTCTTGCCAACTCAAACTCAATATTTCCAAAACGGAATTACTTATATTCCCACCAACTAAGACCAGTTTCCATCCTGATATCTCCATCGCTGTTGACAACAAAACAATCTACCCTACCCCACAAGCTTGTTGCTTAGGGGTCATCCTCGACTCTGAACTGTCCTTTCTTCCACACATTCAATCTGTCTCCAAATCATGTTACATGCATTTAAAAAACATATCCAAAATATGATCATATCTCACACTAGACACTACTAAATCTCTTATCCATGCACTCATTATATCCCGCATTGATTATTGCAATAGTCTCCTAACTGGTCTTCCCAAGAACAGACTCTCACCACTGCAATCCATTCTAAATGCTGCTGCTAGGCTGATCTTCCTTGCAAGATGCTCATCGTCTGCTGATCCGCTCTTCCAGTCCCTCCATTGGTTGCCTGTATCTTACTGTATTCAATATAAAACACTTCTACTCGCATATCTAAAGCTATATATATATTTTTTTTTTGCTTAATTGTTTTATTGAAAGATTTTCTGAGTTGTACATATAACAACATATACAATCTTTTAAACGGGGTAGGATGGGGGGAGGGGAAGAACAGAAAAAAGAAAAGGGGAAAGTTAGGGTATTAGGGGAAGAAGGGGAAGGGTGCACTGTAGGTTTATATTCAGGTTCACTCATATTACCTTACATTTTTTACATTTTCATATTTACATGTAAATTTAAAGATTGGAGGGTTGGCCCTACTTAGGGGTTTATTTACAGACTGATTTTCATTTATCTATTTACCCGTTCTATTTTATAGCCCAAATGTAAATGGTATGGGGAGATTGTGATACCTTAACCAGGAAGACCATGTGTTTTTGAAGGCGAGTTCGTTATCTTCTACAAAACTAGCCATGTATTCCATATGGTATACATCCCAAATTCCTGCCCTTATTGCTGTGCTAGATGGAATGGTCTGTGTTTTCCAATGTGCTACTATCTTGATTTTAACAGCGCTGATCATATACCATATATATATATATAAAGCTATAAACCATACTGAACCAGCATATATCTCCTTACTTATCACAAAATATCTCACATCTCCACCACTTCGCTCTGTGCAAGATCTGCGTCTCTCTTATGCACGGATCAATAGCTCCCATTCACTATTACAGGACTTTCATCGGGCTGCTCCCATCCTATGGAATGCCCTTCCACGCACAATAAGACTCTCAGCTGGCCTCCAAACTTTCACATGTCCCCTGAAAACTCACCTCTTCAGGCAAGCCTATCATATTTAAGTTCTACATGCATTTATGAGGCACTTATGTATTATTTAGCTGCCCTTCTGGACTTGTAACTTGGTGAGACTGCTATGCTATTACTGGTGCCTGTCCTCCTATATCCCTATAGATTGTAAGCTTGCAGCAGGGCCCTCTTACCTTCAAGTCTGTCTGTTGTTACCCAGTTTGTTTTATCACTGTCAAATATAGTAAGGCGCAACGGAATCTGCTGCGCTATATAAGAAACTATAAATAAATAAATAAATAATTATTATTAAATCAATTTTAATAAATTAAAAAATATATTTTTGGAAGCTTTTACATGTTTGGAAGATGCTAATATGAAGATATTGCGCTTTTACCTTAAAAACTGTCCAAATGTTTACATAAACATGCTGCACTGCAGGTGGGGCAGTTGTAACATGTGCAGAGAGAGTTAGATTTGAATGGGATGTGTTGAAACTGAAAACAAAATAAAGCTGTATATCATCTGTGCTACATTTTAATTTATTTATTATTATTATTATTTCTTATATAGCGCACACATATTCCGCAGCGCTTTACAGAGAATAGTTGAACATTCCCATCAGTCCATGCCCCAGTGGAGCTTACAATCTATATTCCCTACCACATGTACACGCATACACAGACATTCTAGGGTTAAATTATTGGGAGCCAATTAACCTACCAGTATATTTTTGGATTGTGGGAGGAAACTGGAGTACCCGGAGGAAACCCACGCAAGTATGGGGAGAATATACAAACTCCATACAGTTAGAGCCATGGTGGGAATTGAACCCATGACTTCTGTGCTGTGAGGCAGTAATGCTGACCATTACACCATCTATACTGCCCTAACATGCAAAAGCAGCCAGTATTTACCCTGCAGAAAAACAATATAAATGCATTTACTCCTCTTGAAAAGCAACATGGTGTGTTCCAGACACAGACTTCCTTTTTTTTTTTTTTTTTTTGCTTTACTGAATCTGGCTCTTAGTTACGTCTCTAGTTTCTATTAGGACTTTTGGCTCTGCTTACAAAATTTCTTCCTTGGGTTGTTTTCAGGACTTAATTTATTGAGCCGCGGCTGTGTATCGGCTGTGTAATTTTAAGTCCACATATTTGTTCTGCATACTGTTGCGCACATGTATTTATTTAAATTGTAGTAAACCTTTATAATTCCATAGCTTCCTGCAGTACATCATCTTACATAACTGTTTATACTACACCATTGCATTTTACTTTACATGACTTACATACGGTAGCCAGGTCGAAATTCTCAATGCTTCAACCTCTGTATTTAACATTCCAATCTCATAAAATCCAAACAATCTAATTAGGGCTACTTATTGACCTTTCAAGTTGACAATGGTTTGGAAATTAAGACTTATGGGTCTCCGATCAGCAGCTCTGCTCCAATTTTGTTTACCAATAAATCACTTTTGTCATTGTTATTTAATATGATATCTCATTAAAAACATGTTAAAATCAATGGATGCTCTGTTACACAAGCTTGCAATGTGTTTTAGGTTTGAAGATAATGAGAAGGTAACGAAAATATTTTAAGAACGACTACGTCTAAATTAAATCTAAATTAATATGAGGGTAAACCAGAAAATGAAGACCATTTGGCTGGGGGGACAAAACAGATTTTATGTTTTAAAAACACAGAGTACTCAATCTTAATCTAAATGTAATCATTTTATTAATTTCTGCATTTATCCTATCTGTCCAAGAATTTAAGGAGGGTATTAAATCTGGAATTCCGACTGTCAGAATCCCAGGCCGTTTTCGGTGTTCTCAACGGCAACTCAACAGTTGGAATTCAATGGTCCGACTGTCAAGTGTCCAAAAGTCAAAGGTTTGGCAAAAAATGCAAAAAAATGGGAATCTGCTGCCTTTTCCAACAAAACAGATCTGACTTTTATTTTAAATCGGATCTGTTTTGTTGTAAACTGCCTTCAATGCTGTCGGAAATGACAGCATTGAAAAGGCGAGGGCCATTGGAATTTTGTGAGTCTGATCCTAAACCACCAGCCATAGCATAGCTGAAGCCCTTTTTTTTTTTGGGGGGGGGGGGGGGGGGGGGGGACCAAAGTCCAACTTGACTCTGGGCCATTGAGATAAACTCATGCCTCTGCCCAAAACCAAACATCTGCAAAGCCAACTGTAACCTTTATAATGTCAAAGTAAGTAGATGAAGGGATGGGAATGGATCTCTTTAATGATGTCATAACAGAATATAGGTGCTCAATGGTTAACATCCCTTCCTCTAATCTTTGGCACAAAGATGGTTATATGCCTGTTACATGTTGCATTGCAGGTGAGGCACATTTAAATGCAGAGATATATAGAATTGAGGGGAGCAATTCCTAGCTCAACTATAAATGTCTGTGTAGAAAATAAGCTGTCCCGGGTTTAAAGGCCACACAAAGAGCAGCCCAGATAACAGGAAGGTCTACAGTTTGTCTTTGGAGGCTCCTAGATAGGAAGACTCTTGAAATATGTGAAGCAAGTTCTATAAAGTAGGAAATACATAGGTCCAAGCTCAATCTCCAAATTATGTGTGGGAAATTCTAGGTACTGCCAATCAATGTAAATGAGTAGTATAGGGGATTAGAAGATGCTACATGTTCCTTTGACTCCGGGTATGTAGGACTTTGAAAGCCAACAAGCATCTTGAAACAGATTATTAGCAGCCAGTGAAGGGAGTAATGAATGGGTGCTATGAGACAGGAACGGCTAATACAGTGGCTAATACTGTTTAAGTGTCATCCAGGACAAGTCCAAGATTCTGAACATATTCAGTGTTCTTTTGAACCCCCAAGTGTTTAAGCAGTTGGTTAATTATGCTGTTGGTATCGGATTTTCAGTACCCGAATTAAAGTAGAAGTCAAATGATACTCACCCATTACTGAAACTCAGCTTGAAAGCTGTAGGTCCGAATTCAGCCCAGTTGCATAGGCGCTCATGCGCAAACCACACGGAGCAAACGCATTTGGTTAGTTTTTCACCAAATTGCAAATTGAGTGACAGGGAGCGTGCGCTGTGATCTGCACAGTATTTCATGAGCATGAAAAAAAACTAATAGGAGCACTTATTGTTTAAAGACAATATTTACTGATATCAAAACAAGTTAAAAGACAATGGTATATTGACATCAAAGAAAAAAACACATATAGACACACACTTAAAATATATTGGGCAGGTTCCACACTTTCAGGGATGTTGTTAAACTCTCAGTCAACAGATTGGATTTGGGAGAGTGTACTTTATCACATGGTAGCACTGCTAGAGGAGATGAACTGGAGCTGTACCCAACTGATCCAATAAGTCCTCACTAGATGATACGGCTGAAGGAGGTATCGCTGCTGGAGGAAGGTATCTGGAGCCAAAGTAATGAAGTCCTCATTAGTGTTGGTGGTGTTGGTAGCTGTACCATTGGAAATTGCTGAGGGGAGGTAACCAACAGATCTGTGGAATAAAAGATGAAGTCCTGGTAAGTGGGAGCCTGCAATACTGACGCGTTTCACTACAAAACTGTATCTTTATCAGAGGTAAATATATACTCAAGGTCAAATCTTGAGGTGAAAATATAGTTTATTTTTTCTTGTTTCATGAGCATACCCCCAAAAGCAATGGAAATGCTGGACGGACACCTGCGAACGCCGACGTGCCCCTGCCTGCTTGGTTGGGCGGATGACATCACGTGACATTCCAATTCGCACAAAAGCATCCTGGATAAAAGTAAGTCCAGGCTTACTTTTATCTGCGATGAAAGGAGATATCATTGGATGGGGAGTAACCATTAAATGATTTCTGCTCTCTGTGGACGAATGAGAGCGGATCTGTAAGCATACATATATGCTTGCATCATACCATGGGAATTCAGGCGGCGGGGGGTGGTTCGTTCATTCAGCAGTCCAGCGTTAACCTGCTCACTAGGCTTCGAACATACACAACTTAGCGACATAGGCGAATCTAGGGGGTGGTCCAGGGGTGCACAGGACCACCCATTAGCCAATTTTGTAGCTGAGGGATGGGGTTTTCCAATGAGCCCCACCCTGTGTCTCTAGCCCCCTGGTAACCGGAGATACGGCCAGGCAAACCTGGAACATTTTCCCTATAGGATAACATGGGACCCGCTAATTCCGACCCCCACCCAGTTCAACGGCTGCCAGTTCCCCCTTCGGCCTCACTGAAGCTCGAGGTTGATCTCAGTCAAACCCAAATTGCTGGACCTTCAATCTGATACCAGGCTGGATCCATATGGGTTAATTGGTTCCAGGGATAAACCGTTTCTTTTTTTTTTCATTTCTTAAATGTAATTTCATCACTGTTTATGTTCTTTGAGGGCAGATTTCTCTGGAACCAAACAGCCCAGTTTCACGGGACCAAAATCATTCGAAGCCAACTCAAAAGTTCTTCAATATGATACTGGTCTCATGTAAATGGGTCAGTTGGTTCCAAAGATATAGCTGGTTGGTTAAAGGGGGGGTAGGGAGAGGGGAGTGGTTGTCTCTCCCCCTCACACCAGAAAATGCAGGGACTAGGCTGGTGTATAAGGGGTCAGCCTGGGAATGTCCCTGCATGATCCTGGGACCATATTCCCGGGTAACTCCCTGCATTTTCTGTTGTGAAAGGGGTATTATTTCAAACAACCGTGACCTGCAGTGCTCTAAATACAGCTGGGAAGCCCCCTGCTCTCTGCCCAGCTGTCAATGACTGTCACCCCTGCAGCTTCCGCTCCAATTCTTCTGCCCTCTTTCACCTCAGCCCGCCCCCCCCCCCCCCGTAAATCATGTTGAGCCGGTGCCCGGCGTGCTCCCCCGACGTCACACACAACAACAGCGCGCACAATATTTCAAATATCCACTCGGTTAGAGGGGACACCAGGAGGGGAGTGGGGGCGTGCTCTGCGCTGCGCTCTGCTCCTCTCCCCATAGAAGCAGCTGCACCACTCTCCATCTCTCCCTGCAGCAGCAGCGAAGGCTCATAAAAATTTACAGTAAGTGGCACTTTTGGGGAATTGCTTAAGGGACGCTACACTACAAGTGGCGGTATGGTGGGGCATTACGCATAATGTGTGTCTTAATGTGTAAGGGGCATTACGGTGTGTAGCATCATGTGTAAGCGGCATTATGTGTGCAGCATCATGTGTAAGGGACATTATGTGTGCAGCATCATGTGTAATGGGTACTATAGTGCACAGCATCATGTGTAATGGGTACTATGGTGCGCGGCATCATGTGTAATGGGTACTATGGTGCGCGGCATCATGTGTAATGGGTAATATGGTGTGCGGCATCATGTGTAATGGGTACTATGGTGTGCGGCATCATGTGTAATGGGTACTATGGTGTGCGGCATCATGTGTAATGGGTACTATGGTGCCATCAAGCAAGATCCCCCTAGAAATGAGCACGTAGGTAAGCAGCACTTATGTGGCAAATATGTAATGGGCATTACGGTTTGTTATATAGTATGTAATGGGCATCATGATGTGTGGCACAATGTGTAATGGGCATTATGGTGTGTGGCCTTATGTGTAATTGGCATTACGGCGTGTGGCTTTATGTGTAATGGGTATTACGGAGTTTGCTAAAATGTATAATGCGCATTACTGTGTATGGTCTAAAGTGTAATACCACACCCCTTTTTGTGATGCCACGCCTCCTTCCCATGAGGCCACGCCCCCTTTGTGCTGCGCCGCGCAAAGGTTCCCTTCCTGTTATGTCTAGATCTGGGACCTCCCATTACCATAATTCTAGATTCGCTTATGCTTAGCGAGCAGGCCTGAATTGGGCTCAGTGTACGTGTTCTATATAGCCAAACATACTGTAACCTTTCTTTTCATATGCATAAATGGGCTTCTCTATTAAACCTCTATTACACCCCAGCGGGGGATCTTTCCCTCCTTATACAGCACTGCCCTACTATATGTCAGCAATACAAAGTATCCTTTCTTTATCCGTCATTATTTTTAACGCCGTTAAGTTCCCCACCAGCGGTTATAAGAGTGAGGAATGTCCGTCCACGTTCAGTGATTGATTTAATAGCGCATTGATGAGATAGGCCAGCTCCCAGGCCCTCCGACTGTTGTATTATCTCTACTGAGCATTACAAAACAATGTAACAGTCGTTTGTGATGGAAGCCATCTGTTATTAGAAAATTGAACTGTCACCTTGGGTGCCATGATTATTATAGCTTGTTAAGGAGATATTAATCTACTGTCACCTCTGCAATATCTGTCACCCGGAATCACAGGATTATTCTGATGCTCCGAGCTGGATGAAAAGGGGGGGATAGACCGGTAATGGATAAGAACAGGCGTCTAATCATTTCTAGAGCTGCAATATAAATATTGAGCCATTTAGAACACTTTTTTTTCCTTCTCACTTGCAAAGATTGTGATGGAGTTATTAAACTGCACATATTGGTATTGACTGGAAGCTGCGGAAATGCATTTTGTCCTTTAAAGTTATAACTCAGAAAATAATTCAGCTTGGGAATGATAGCTATTTGCTGTACCGTTCTCCTGGAAACGATATAACAGTATTTTATTTGGTTATGAACCGTAAACTGAGTGACAGCAAATCTGGGTTTAGCAATCCGTGATATGTCTATCCAGTTATGGCTACCAAACATAGCGCAACAAAAAAGAAATCTCATTGTAACGGAACCTAAGGATATACGTTATTCTGACATTTTCAGATATTTATGTTAACCCTGCCGCGTTCTGCCTTTACGATCTGTGCTTTGACACTGCTCAGTGTATTCCTGGTCAGAATTTCCGGGAGAATGAACTGTTAGGTTCTTCCACTACAGATGCCTGTTCTAAGCGGAGAAATCCATGACAGCACTTACCACCGGTTCTAAAGAACATTTTATTTATTGAGAAGCCCAGATTCTGGCTTCTATCGCTGTAGAGAGAGTGGTAAAGTGGAGAGACATAAACCACCAGCCAATTAGCTCCTAACTGCTGTTTTACAGGCTGTATTTGAAAAATTAGGAGGAGATGATTGGTTGGCATTTTATTTCTCAATCACTTTCCAAGGCTTAATACATCTGGCCCTATGATCCTATCTAGGGTCATTTGGGCAATAGGGGTCCTGATTAACCCAATGTGTCCTCAAAGTCCCATTATAGCACAGTTTTTAAGAATACTCATGCTTGTATACAAATATTTAGCTCAAAATTACTTAGGTATTAAGGGGGTACTAATCCTTGAGGGTGATAAAGTGACCAAACATTCAATAACAATATGAATTGGGGCAGTACGGATGGTGTAATGGTTAGCATTACTGCCTCACAGCGCTGAGGTCTTGTGTTCAAATCCCACCATGGCCCTAACTGTGTGGAATTTATATATTGTCCCCGTGTATGCATGGGTTTCCTCTGGGCACTCCGGTTTCCTCCAATAATCCAAAAATATACTGGTAGGCAAATTGGCTCCTAAAAAAAATAACCCTAGAATGTCTGTGTGTGCGTGTACATGTGGTAGGGAATATAGAGTGTAAGCTCCACTGGCGCAGGGACTGATGTGAATGTTCAAATATTCTCTGTACAGCGCTGCGGAATATGTGTGCGCTATCATAGGCGAATTTAGGGGGTGGTCCGGGGGTGCACAGGACCCATTAGCCCATTTTGTAGCTGAGGGATGGGGCTTTCCAACGAGCCCAGCCCCATGTCTCTAGCCCCCTGGGAACCGGAGATACGGCTAGGCAAACCTGGAATGTTTTCCCTATAGGCAGGGGCGGATCCAGGATAAAATGACAGGGGGGGCACCATGATAAAAGAAGGTTTAGGTGGGGGAGGGGCGGTGTTAGTAATGCCAGTGTACATGCTAAGAGAGCGGCAGAGAGAGGGTGGGAATGGGATTAAAAATAGGCCCTGGCATTTAAAGTATGCAGGCTCCCCATGGCGACAAAATTGAAGGATGCAGTTGTGCGCGCGCCGAAGGGGCGCTCCGGAAAAGGGGGTGTGGCCACTCAACAAGGGGCGTGTCCTTGAATGTAGTGTACAACACCATATACAACTTCTACACATTATGCAACAAAATACTAGACCCCACTATACTTGCCCCTACACATGATGCCAAATGGAATGAGCCAAAATTCACATAATGCCACATGGATTGAGCCAAAATTCACATAATAACACATGGATTGAGCCAAAATTCACATAATGCCAAATGAATTGATCCAAAATTCACATAATGCCACATGGATTGTGTCAAAATTCACATAATGCCACACAGATTGAGCCAAATAAAAAAAATGCCACTAGGATTGAGCCAAAATTCACATAATGCCACACGCATTGAGCCAAAATTCACATAATGCCACACCGATTAAGCCAAAATTCCCAATACGCTTCATAAACAGGGACATTGTCCATCAAAGGCGCGCATTAAACATTTACACCATAATGTCCATTACACGTTAAGTTACACGCCATTATGTATTATGCCAAACACCATAATGCCTATTAAAAATTATGCTACATAAGTGCTGCTTATCTACATGCTCATTGCCAAGGGTTCCATGCTCATTGCCAGAGGTTCCATGCTCGTTGCCATGTGGGATTACATGCTCACTGCCAAGGGAGAATACATGCTCGCAGGCAGAAGTGATAGCCACTGATAGTGGCAGAGCCTGGCTGTATTGAGAGCACTGCAGGTCCCGGCTATTTGAAATAATACCCCTTTCACACCAGAAAATGCAATCTCAGGTTGGCCCCCTTTACACCAGCCTAGTCCCTGCATTTTCTGGTGTGAGGGGGAGAGAAAACCACCCCTCCCCCTCTTTAACCAGATATCTCATTTAACCGGCTATATCTTTGGAACCAACTGACCCATTTACATTAGACAAGTATCATATTGATTTGAGTGGGCTTTGAATGATTTTGGTCCTGTGAAACTGAAACGTTTGGTTCCAGAGTAATCTGCCATCAAAGAACATGAACAGCCATGAAATTACATTTCAAGAATAAAAAAATCGGTTTACATGCAATATCTCTGGAACCGATTGACCGATATGGACCAGCTTGTTATCATATTGAAGGCCCAGCGATTTGGAATTGAATGAGATCAACCACAAGCTTCTGTGATGCCAGGGGGGGAACTGGCAGCCGTCGGAACTAGGTGGGGGTCGGAATTGCCGGGTCCCATATTAAACGTTACAGATTTGCCAGGCGATATCTTTGGTTCCCGAGGGGCTAGAGACACGGGGCTGGGCTCGTTGGAAAGCCCTGGTCCTCAGCTACAAAATGAAATGACAGGGGGGGCACGTGCCCAGGTGCCCCCCCTAAATCCGCCACTGCCTATAGGATAACATGGGACCCGCTAATTCCCACCCCCACCCAGTTCAACGGCTGCCAGTTCCCCCTTCGTCATCTCTGAAGCTCGAGGTTGATCTCAGTCGAACCCAAATCGCTGGGCCTTCAATCTGATACCAGGCTGGATCCATATGGGTTAATTGGTTCCAGGGATATTGAGGTTAAACCGTTTTTTTTTTCCATTTCTTAAATGTAATTTCATGACTGTTTATGTTCTTTGAGGGCAGATTTCTCTGGAACCAAACAGCCCAGTTTCACTGGACCAAAATCATTCGAAGACAACTCAAAAGTTCTTCAATATGATACTGGTCTCATGTAAATGGGTCAGTTGGTTCCAAAGATATAGCTGGTTGGTTAAAGGGGGGTAGGGAGAGGGGAGTGGTTGTCTCTCCCCCTCACACCAGAAAATGCAGGGACTATGCTGGTGTATAAGGGGTCAGCCTGGGAATGTCCCTGCATGATCCTGGGACCATATTCCCGGGAAAATCCCTGCATTTTCTGTTGTGAAAGGGGTATTATTTCAAACAGCCGTGACCTGCAGTGCTCTGAATATAGCCGGGCCGCCCCCTGCTCTCTGCCCAGCTGTCAATGACTGTCACCCCTGCAGCTTCCACTCCAATTCTTCTCCCCGCTTTCACCTCAGCCCGCCCCCCCCTTTAATCATGTGGTGCCGGCGCCCGGCGTGCTTCCCCGACGTCACGCACAATAACAGCGCGCACTATATTTAAAATGTCCACTCGGCTAGAGGGGACAGCAGGAGGGGAGTGGGAGCGTTCTCTTCGCTGCGCTCTGCTCCACTCCCCATAGAAGCAGCTGCACCACTCTCCATCTCTCCCTGCAGCAGCAGCGAAGGCTCATATAGAAATTTACAGTAAGTGGCACTTTTGGGGGCATTGCTTAAGGGACGCTACAAGTGGCGGTATGTGGGGGCATTACGCATAATGTGTGGCTTAATGTGTAAGGGGCATTACGGTGTGCAGCATATGTGTAAGGGGCATTATGTGTGCAGCATCATGTGTAAGGGGCATTATGTGTGCAGCATCATGTGTAATGGGTACTATGGTGCACGGCATTATGTGTAATGGGTACTATGGTGTGCGGAATCATGTGTAATGGGTACTATGGTGTGCGGCATCATGTGTAATGGGTACTATGGTGCCATCAAGCAAGAACCCCCTAGCAATGAGCACGTAGGTAAGCAGCACTTATGTGGCAAATATGTAATGGGCATTACGGTTTGTTATATAGTATGTAATGGGCATCATGATGTGTGGCACAATGTGTAATGGGCATTATGGCGTGTGGCCTTATGTGTAATTGGCATTACGGCTTGTGGCTTTATGTGTAATGGGTATTATGGAGTTTGCTAAAATGTGTAATGGGCATTACTGTGTATGGTCTAAAGTGTAATACCACACCCCTTTTTGTGATGACACGCCTCCTTTCCATGAGGCCACGCCCCCTTTTTGCTGCGCGGCTACGCCGCGCAAAGGTCCCCCTTCTGTTATGTCTAGATCTGGGACCACCCATTACCATAAATCTAGATTCGCCTATGTGCGCTATATAATAAAAATGTTAGTAATGGGGCCTACACATGTAGCGATTAAGATGTAGCAATGGGGCCTACAAATGCATTGCTACTGCTGTGCCCCTACACATGTAGAGATTAAGGGGTATTTCCAGATCAATTAGAAAATGCCCAAACATCGCTCCATGTGTTGGGGCACAGCGGTAGCGTTGCGCGGCCCTGCACGTCACTATCTTTTTTCCACTAAAATGTAACAGTGTAATGTGGGCTAGGTGAAATTAGGGAGATTGCTAAACTAATGAGGGAGAGAGGGAGATTGCTGTTATTTCAAGGAGTCGCCTGCAGATTGCAGGAGACAACTATTGCTATGGGTAGGTGGCAAATGTTGTTTACTTGGTATTTTTGCTACTAAATATGTCTTTATTATTTTATTTATAAGGTGCCACAAGTGTTTTGCAGCGCCGTACAAAGGAACAGTACAGGGAGACAAAACAGTATTACATTGAATAAATAACAAAAATAGAGTAAAAATAAAGAGCTCCACAGTACACATTACAGCTTAAATAGAAGTAGTGAGGACTCAATCAACATACAACTAGAAGCTGGTGGCCAATGATGAAGACGAGTATATGCAGACAAAGATGGTCACTGAGTATAGGAGAGCTGTGAGTGAAATGTGAAGAGAAGAGGGCTTTGACAACAGGAGGGAAGAGGGCCCTGCTCTGAGGAGCTTACAATCTAGTAAAATATACTGTACCTTTCTGACCCCCAATGACAATTGGTCTCCTCTTCTGAGACTCTAGGGGGTATTTTTTTTTTTTTACTAAAGTGCACACTTTGCCCATAGCAACCAATCAGATTACACTTATCATGTATTCAGCAATTTCAAGAAGACTATAGCTAGATTCTGATAGGTTGCTATCGGCAATATCTCCACTTCTAAAATCCTGCACTGTATAAAAAATATACCCCTAGATCAGGCATGTCCAAACTGTGGCCCTTAGCATTCCCTAATGGCAAAACTGTGGTAAGGCATGATGGGACTTGTAGTTTCACAACAGCTGGAAGGCCATAGTTTGGACATGCCTGCCCTAGATGTTTTTCAGCCCATACATACTACAGTATTTTTGGATGTCTACTATTCTGCTGCGCCCCCTACTGTGCATTGCAGGAAATGGTAGCACTGTGCAACAATGGCGGGATGCAACCTAAATCATGCCATCAAGCCCCTGGATTGGCTACTTTGCCAGTGATCATAGAAGTTAGCCTTCTCTGGGGAGAAAGACTTGAAATTTAGTGATCTCCCAAAAACTACAGAAGAACAATCAGGTATGCCCATGAATTGCATCATGCAAAGGTGGCACTAAAATGTTGCATGGGTGAAAGGTCACTTATCTTGAAAATTGCCAGATTGTAACACAAGCCCCAACTTTTGTTCAATTCTCTGTCCAGAGAATCCCATCTTCAACCCAATGTATCTGAGGAATGGCGGCCATCTTGGAACAGTTGACCGAACATTTGGTTAGTCTGGGGGACAGTGGAGAGGAAATAGGTATACAAGCATATACTGCTTGGAAATCTCCTTAAACTTTTACTCCTATAGTAAAAAAAAAAGTATTAAACTAAATAAATAGTGTTTGTCCTCTGAGATGTAAATGAAAAATAGAGATTTCGTTCCCCTGGCTGGGTTATTTAACAAGATGAAGGAATCTCACTTCCCAGTCATGCAGCAATGTTCCATCACGGGAGAGAGAGTCCTGCTGCGTACAGCTGATTAAATATTTAGATGAATTCTATTACTGAATTAAGTATTTATTGATTTATAATTTAAAAGATTCATGATTTGCCATTAAAATCTGGAAGCTGACTTTTTCCATGCAGTTACGTTATGTGCTATTTACATTTGCTGAAATAATTTAGAACAGTTCATTCTACAGTGGCTTACAGTAGAGTAAGGCGCACACGAGACGTAGTAGAATCACTGTAACTTTTGTAGGTGATTAAAATATCTTTCTTACGCAAATGCACAAAACAGGAAATTATTTAAATTTTAATAGCAGAAAGCTATATTAGATTACTGTGAAATCAGTAGGTGCTACCAAATATAGAATTTTATGGGCCATTTGCAAAGGATATTGCCCATGCATTTCCAGTGCTGGATAATTATAACAATAACAGACATTTTGGCAGATATACAAGTCAAGTTGCTAATACCATAGCTTCGGTATGCAGACAGCTATTTCAGTCTTTAGATTAAAGTGTAAGTTATGGATTTGGTCATCTGTTGGAGACAGCATTAATGAAAACAGAGTACAAAGTGAAAATGTGGCATGTTTTTTACACCAGTTCCCTGTATATGTTCCGTAGCGTATAGTTTATACCTCCCAACTATCCTGGTTTCATTGGGACAGTCATTCCTAAAATCAGCACATTTGCCCTAATTTGCAGAACACTGGGATTTATTTACCCTGCTAGACATAGTGGAGGCAGTTGTCTCCATTGCAGTGGCAATAAAATTATACTTTTCTTCCAAGCATATCCACCAACAGTGTTTCTGAAATTGCCTGTTGAAAAGTCAGAAACAAACTGTCACTTTCTTTTCCCAAATGTTTTGTGAAGTAATGACCTTCTTTAGTCACATATATAATCATTGAAATAGCTCTACTATTATTGTTTCCATGACTGCAAATGTAATTAAAAAAATTAAGTTCTTCGCAACTCGTCAGCTGGAAGCAACAGTGTGTATCTAAGGTTTCAGCAGGCAATTTCAGTCGGTTTTCAAATTTTTATATATATATATATATATATATATATATATATATATTTATAAAAACAAGTTATAGAGAGCGCTAATGTACTCCACCACCTAATAGGATTTCTTTAATAGCTAAAACCAGATTAACACAATGGGTACTTGTGTATTATCACAGTGCCCAAGTTTCTTACGTACTGCACCGTAGGAAAATCGCATCGCATTGCATGTGCCGCTATAACGGCCAATGCGATTTTCCTATGTAATTTATTCACTGTTCTCTTAGCCCCGGGGAATCACATTGCATTGCATCGCACCTGTACAATGCCATTAGGTGTACAATGCCATTAGGTATACAATAATGACATACAATGAGGTTTTAGGCACCCCACCACTATCCACGCCACCACGAAGTGTGGCGAGCAGCGGCGGAACGCGTCATCCGACCTTTTCATACAGGTGAATTTATATAGTGTGGCGAGCACAGCGAGCCACCGAGCCTGAAGCGTGGTGAGCGGACGCGGATTACTTTACATGTAGTCCACGTCCCCTTGCAGGGCTCGCTGCGCTCGCCACACTATATACATTCAACTCCACGCCGACGTGGATAGTAGGGGTATGAAAAGGTCAGAGGACGCATTCCGCTGCGCTCACCACGCTTTGGGTGGCTTGGATAGTGGGGGGTGCCTAAAACATCATTGTATGTCAATATTGTAAACCTAATGGCATTGTACACCCTATACAATATCAATAAAAGAGCACTGAATACATTACATAGGAAAATCGGATCGCATTGCATCGGATCGCATCGCATCGGCACTAACAATGGCCCATGCGATGCGATTTTCCTAAGCAGAATACACCACTAGGCAAATAGCTTAGTGGGCGCCGTGATAATACACAAGTACCACACAATGTGTACAATAATAAGTAAAACAATATATATTTTATTAAAAATTAATTTAAAACTCCATGGTTTGCATTCATTTCTTTTTTCACGATGATGTAACCATACACGTTACATCTTTAGAAAGACTTCATCAGGGGTTTTAACACAAATAAAGAAATGATTCGGTTGTGAGGTGCAAATCCTTATGGACTGGTAGAATATTCCAATATGTACTAAGCCAATTTTCCACTTAACAGTCGAAAAATAATAATAGCCAAAAAATGATGCAATAAGTCTCACCGGACTTGGTTTGAATGGACGTGGTTATGGTCTCAAAAATATTAGGGTAAAATGCCCTGGACAATGTCGGCTCCTGGTCATAAGATTGTGCCTCTGATGCCTCTATGGCAAGACCTTTATCAAGACCCCCTCTCATGCCTCCATCAGTGCCATAGACCGAAACATTGACCACTAACCCACTGTCAATGTAATAGGTGTCTTTCACATTGTGGTATGTATTAAACTGCAAGCAAAAAGACCGGTGAGTGCGTCTGTTTTCAACATTTGTATCAATTGGAGTACCCACCGAGTAGGCCTTCTGGATTGTGACACCCCGGCTGTTGTGTAACAAAGGAGGAGAGTGCTGTCCTATGTGGATGGATATATATATATATATATATATATATATATATATATATATATATATATATATATATATATATATCCATCTACAAAAATAGAGGGGGCGCCTGATAGTGTAATATCCTTTTTAATCAAAAACGTGTGCAAACAATATAAAAGCAATTTTGCAGAAAGTAGTGCCTGTACCAAGGTCTCCCTCTGGTGTGGGCTGGCTACCACAAGATTTCACAATAAACCACTGGCAAGACAGCTCGCAATGATGGACTCACGGGACCCTCAAGATCTCCACAGGCTCTCCCGGCTGGCTGCGACTTTGCGCTCGGCACACACACCCGGCAAGCAGCTCGGACCACCAGCAGCGTCTTCAGCAGCAGAGTAGCGTCACACAAGCCACGCCCCTACGCGTTTTGTCACAGGACTTCGTCATATATAAATATTTAATTTATTATTTTTTTATATACAGTTTCTTATATAGCAGAGCAGATTCTATTGCGCTTTACAATAGTAGTAGACAGTGTATGTATATGTGTATATATATATATATATATATATATATATATATATATATATATATATATATATATATATATATATATATATATATATATATATATACATACAGATATTGTCCGGCACTCAACTGCTGAATATGGTATACAGTAATTTATCGGGTGCCTTCCCAGCAGGGCCTCACAGCTTTTTGGATATAAATGGAAGTATGAGCGGCACTCACTGATTTTCTTCATAAAACAAACTGGTGCAAAAATACATTTTATTACCAGTCATGTGCACTGGGTTGTCCTCATCAAAAAGCAAGAACAGATATTTGCACGTTTTGCTCAAGAAGAAGCTTTCCATCCGATCCTCCTGGGACTTGTCGATGACGTGGTGGAGGGTAGCATAACCGCACCGGGCCTTGGCGCCAGTGTGTTTTATGAACACTTCCATCTATATATTTATATATTTTGCCACTCTCCACTTGAAAGACCGTTCTACAGTACCTCCAATCTACTTCACTATACTACAATAAAGTGGTTTCTGTGTTTGATTGCCTCAATATTTGATATTGTTAATATTTCTCAGAGATTGTACAGTACATACAAAATGAATATGTTTTTTTTCATTGACTTTCAACATTCAAATGAGTGATTTCACATTGTGTACTACCAGTGTGGCAAACTGTAGCTACAAGCTTGTGTGGGCAGGGAGAGGGTGACAATATAATAATAAATGTGACATTTTTTCATTGTTTTTTTTTTTTAAGGGATATTTTTATACTAAACAAAGAGGGTAAAATTTGTTACTTAATATTTACAGTATTTGCAAATCTTTTCAAAATACATATTACAAGATTACTACTACAGGTTCAGTATTCCTTATCTGAAATGTTCGGGTCCCCGGATTCATCTTCAGCAGCATCCCCAGTCCCAAGGATGCATTACATTACACATGTGCATGGGTGCACAGGTGACATCGGGGAACAAGGTGAGTATAGAAAAGGTGATGGGGGGGAATAAAAAAAATCTCCGGTTTCTGAATATTTTGGTTTTGGGATATCCGGATAAGGGATAACCAACCTGTATTACAAAAGGTGCAGTTTTAATTAGCTGCAGCCAATAATTATTTATTAGTATTTCAATTAGTATATTACAGATCTGTACCATATACAGTAGTCCAAATCAAATGCATTTTGCTTGCCGTTCGATTCGATCCCGTTTCAGTTCCAATCGAATCTGGATCAAATCGCAAGCAAAATCGCACTGTGTGAACCCCCCTTTACACGTAGCCCTGGGAATTTAACATCTAATAGCCATAGGGTTAATATGGGAGGAAATGGGCTTCAAACTGCATAGCTCTGGGCATTAAAGATCAAGTCTATCCTATACATATAGTAAAGAAAAACAATAATAAGAAAACAGCGAGATAAACGAGAGTTTTAGATCTATATTTAATCATTATTTCTAGAGGTTTTCAGAATGTTCCATTCATTGTTTGCCTTGTTTTAGATTTCAATGCAATATTTTGTCAGCGGATTTAGACCTTACCAACGGACAAGGATTTAGACATCAATGGTGCATGGGGAATAAAGCTATAATCTATGAAATACTGGTTCAGGATACACCTCATTGTGCAAGAGATGGATAGACATTATTATAATTCCCCGCTGTAAATATCATATATACATATATTTTTCCTCTATGTCATAAAACATCTTTCAACACCTTATTTCATTTTAATTCTTGAGTCCATAAATCAGATCCGATTTTCTGGGTTGGGTAGACAGGAAGCACTGCAGTTAATGACTATTTTAGAACTGTGGTAGAGATATAATTCTTTGCTACGTGATGGGGATTAAGTTTTGGGAAAATAATTAACGGATTGGAACTCTGAAAACTCCACGTTAGCATAACAATGGAGGCACGGCGTTGTGGAACGGAATACGGTGAACAACTACCCTCCATTCTAATCCTTTAACAAACGACTAGGGAACAAGATTGGAGTTTTAATAGTATATTAGAAATAGCTGTTTTACGGTTTTTAAGCATTTAACGTTCTATAATTATATAAACATCCTGAAGCAGACACAGTGTATCTGCGGCAGAATGCATCACAAGGAATGGGATTTTCTTCTTAGCCTCAATGTAAATTAAAAACATATTAAGCCCATCTGATGTGCTGACATCTGCGGATTTATCTGCACTTTGGTGGAACCACAATCTCAGGACAGAACGAGGAGCTCTATGCACCAAACAATAAGGGCCAAGCAATGAAATATCAGGGAGAAGTCAGGGCCCCAAGGCCACGTGACAATTATTCTGCTCATGAAGCATTTGACACCCAGTGGCACCGCAAGGGGGGTGGAGCGGGTCCGGGCAGTGTGAGTAGAGAGGACAGGCTGCTGCTGCAGCACAGCCTCTCTCTCCAGCCCAGCACATACTGCTCAATGCTGTGTGCTGAGCTGGGAAAAGAGGCAACAGCAGCCTGTCCTCTCTCTCCCTGAGCGGGTTTCCCACCGGACGGTTGGCCGCCCCCCGCACACTGCCCGTACCTCCTGCTATTTGTTTTTCAAGGGTATGTCCACATGCCTCCCTTTGGTCACGCCCCCTCCCTTTGTCCATTCTCCCTTTTATACCAGGGCCTGGCCCCTGTGGCACTCTCGGCGGCCCTGTTGACACCAAGCTGTTATCCTCATTACATGATTTTAGAACACAGGTTCTCAAACTCAGTTTTCAGTACCCCATGCAGTTCATGTTTTCCAGGTTACTTGTGAAGTTTTAAAATGTGACAGTTGGTGATACACACCGCACCTGCCAGGTGACCTGGGAATTGTGTGGGGTCTTGAGAACCGAGTTTGAGAACCACTTACAAAGATCATTGTCCTGCTATAATGTCATGGTTCTAGGGGTGGAACCAAGGAGCTTAGTCAGTATCCCCACTAAAGTGTAACAGGGATAGGCAGAGGGTGACAAGAAGAGGCAGAGTGTGACAGGGAAAAACAGTAGGTGACAGGGGCCCCTTAGTCCTCAGGGGCCCTTGTGCATTGCGCCTGCTCCACCAGTGGTAGTTCCGCCTCTGCCCCAGCTTATGCTTGGTGCAAATTATACACCTAGGAGCAGAAGTACAGTATCTTTATGCCCTCAGTGATCTCTATGTGAGTGTGCCCCATTAAAACACAGTCATACCCCTTTAATTTCAAGTGGGGATGCGATTACCATGTGTGTGACCCTACATCACCCGAACTTCTGTAAGCCTGATTCCGGAGCATGCACTCAAATCTGTGTCAAAACTATGACACTGCGGTTGTCCCAACCATGAAATAAGAACAGTCCAACACTGCCCTGAAGGGTCACTGCATAGAATGGCGAAGCAAGATCGTAATGCGAAGATTGTACTGCTGCGCAACATCAGGCCTCTGCGAATCGGCCGATGCTACTGCAGAACTTGGATTCTACAAAATCTTTGATGCAACGCCTCTCCTCTGTGCTTCTGTTTCTGCTTGTTTCAGCAGAGGAAAACAAGCATCTGACAGGGCTAAGCTTATAAATTGCAGCCATGAAAGCTCTTCAAGACGGTCTAAAGTGATGGACGGTTCAAGCCCTTCGTATGTCAGATGTAATGGTGTGTAAACAGGAGATGGCATTGTAAAACACCCGAATGATGCTCGACTGTCCTCAGAGACTGAATTTTCAAGTTAATTCAATGATGCGCTGTCTGAGATGTCACTAAGAATTACGCGATGCATCGGCTGTAGTTAGATGAGAGAATGAATCTGCTCGCCGCAGTGACACTGTAATAACGCATTGGTGGTGTAAGTGTAATCTGTAACAGTATTACCCACGCTGACAATATATAACTGCTGTGTGTGTGCTGTGGGGAGTGATAATCCACAGAAGGATTTTATATGAGCCTTTGAATAGCAAAAAAATATATAATCGGTGTCTTAATGTTCACGGCTACTCTGCTTCAAACCGGAAGTGATATGAAATAGGTTGACAGACAATGGTAGACATGGGGTTTTTCACTGTTTTTTGAGCCGACATGTGCAGACAGGCGGTATTTCATGCCCTACCATCCACCCAAACGTGAGTGAGAATAGAATAGTATGCCGAGCGGGACACTTTGACGGTGTCCATGTAGACTATGTTGACATTCAGGACAAAAAAACCTGAAAATCCACATCGACCTTTCTACTGCCGATTGTGTCGACCTGCTATCAACGTCAACATAATCCATGTTGACCTATTTCATGTGTCGACCTAAAGTTGGTTGAACCTATGACCCATACCCAACTAGAGATTTCAGGCCATTTTCTGAGCAATGTTACTTAATTTAATTACAGCTACTATGCTTAGAAAATGCCCCTATATCGCTGTATGTACAGGGACCATAGCGATAGCGATTCACCCCCTCGCACGTCACTATCAACGCCGAGTAATATCCTGCACGCTTGATAATAGTCAGTCAGGGCCAGTGTTCTCCCTGAGAGATCGCTCAGGACACAGCGCTGACACATCGCCATGTTCTGATCTAGCACCGGTCAGAACGCTCATAGGGCCATTCCTACATGTGTGGGCCCTATCACTGTATCGTAAGGTCCATACACACTGGGCAATATTGCCCAGCGTGCACGTACAGTACAATGATGATGGGGAAAATCACTAGGCTGAAATCACTCCGAAGGCGAGAAAAGCTGGTACTCTTTACCTAGAACGGCGCCCATCGCGGTGATCGCGACATCGCGGGCAGCACATAAACGGCCGCGACGCGATGCCCGCGATCACCGCGATTTTCCCATAGGGAACAATGTTAAAAAGTCAGATTGATCGCGATTTTGCATTCAATGCCTCAATGCCCGCGATTTTACCATAGGAATCAATGTTAAATGGGCTACAGAGCCCAAATAGGCTCAATTAACCCTTAAATGTCACCCCAATTTTTTTACGCCACCCCACGATCCACGCCAACCCGAAGCGTGGCGAGCGCAGCGAGCCCGCGAGGGGCGGCGGTACGCGTCCTACGACCTTTTCATGCCCTACTATCCACGTCGGCGTGGAGTTGAGAATAGAATAGTGTGGCGAGCGCAGCGAGCCACCGAGCCCGAAGCGTGGCGAGCGCAGCGAGCCCCGCGAGGGGACGCGGATACCTTCACAGTTATACGCGTCCCCTCGCGGACTTCACAGGTGTCCGTGGCGACGCGGACACCTGTGAAGCCCGCGAAGGGACGCGTTTACCTGTGAAGGTATCCGCGTCCCCTCGCGGGGCTCGCTGCGCTCGCCACGCTTCGGGCTCGGTGGCTCGCTGCGCTCGCCACACTATTCTATTCTCAACTCCACGGCGACGTGGATAGTAGGGCATGAAAAGGTCGGAGGACGTGTACCGCCGCCCCTCGCGGGCTCGCTGCGCTCGCCACGCTTCGGGTTGGCGTGGATCGTGGGGTGGCGTACAAAAATTGGGGGGACATTTAAGGGTTAATTGGGGCTATTTGGGCTCTGTAGCCCATTTAACATTGATTCCTATGGGAAAATCGCGGGCATTGAGGCATTTTACAGTAAAATCGCGGTCAATCAGGCTTTTTAACATTGTTCCCTATGGGAAAATCGCGGTAATCGCGGGTACCCGATTTTGATGTACCCGCGATTTACCCGCGATGCCCGCGATTACCGCGATTTTTTACCCCCGACGCCCGCGATTCTGATCGCGGGCGCCGTTCTAGGTAAAGAGTACCGAAAAGCTCATTGTGTATGTACTAAGCAATTCTTGCCCTTCTGAGTGATTTTCCCAGGGGTGAACTGCTTTCCATAGTAGGGCGCACTTACCAGAAGATGAGCGGCGTATGCCGGCAATGATGTGGGAGCATCAGCAGTCAATGCTCATTGCTTGCCTGTACACACTTGGCGGTTTTAGAGCTGAAAGGGGGAGAAGGTCTATGCAGGACCAGATGAACAAGGAGCTGGATGGAGCTGCAGCCTCAGGCCTCCACATAAAAATAGGCCCATCATCATGCCAGCATGATGATCACCAGCTGGCCACATGGGGCCTTATTCTGGTTAATTGGGTAAGCTGCAAAGAGTCCTTGTGCACAATGGGTGATAGCCCTGCAGCGTCGCTATCGCCCGGCCAAAAAATATATTGCAGGCAATAATATTTTTGCTACACTGCATTTGGCTGCAGCTCCAGGTGCTGCCAGTATGTAGTTAGCGGTCTCTCTTGAGGCTTAACTACATCTTCATACACATGGGGCTCAGTCGAAATCGCTGGGACTGAGTCCTGTGTATACATGACATACCCTGGGGCATCATCACTAGCAATTCTACCATTGCACCATAATTAACCTGATTAAAAGACACAAAGGTGCCTAAGTTGCATTGTGGAAAATCTGTCCCTGCAGGAGCCAAGTGTAGCATGTCACAGTGAAGGACCCGGCTCCCCGTTACTGACAAGATGGCATTTTTGGACCACCACTCAGAGAGTAACACTAAAGTGGGTTGGCGGGTGGCACACCCCTAATGGTGTGACTATGTGGAGGGGGTCTTGTAATCTGACAATATTCTACAGAAGGTCTCTTAAGGCCCCATACATTGGTAGAGGCAGGCAAGGTGCAGGGACTGGAGAGCAGGGTCTGGGGTAGCACCGAGCAGTGGGACAATAGAAAAAAATCCTATTAAAAAGATGGCGGCCGCTGCTTGGCTGAGCTCTCAGCCAATCTGCGGCCGCCCAGTCTTTTGAATAGGATTTTTTTCTTTGTCCCACTGCTCACCGCTACCCCAGACCCTGCTCTCCAGTCCCTGCTCCTTGCCTGCCTCTACCAATGTATGGGGGCCTTAAGAGACCTCCCTGTCTGCCACTACCACAGACCCTGCTCTCCTGCCGCTACCTCGCCTGCTCCCCCGGCCTGTTACCCCGGACCCTGCTCTCCAGTCCCCGCTCGCCGCACCAGGGCCCTGCTCCCCTGGGCCTCACTCCCTGCCACACTGATGGCTACACATAAGATTTCTCTTATGTGCAGACCTTCTGACCTCCGGATCTAATCCGATGCGCACGGGACCACGCATCAAATCAGACCAGATGTCATACACTACGCAATATTGGGCTATTCCTCCAGTATCGGGTGAAATTGGGCCCAAATTGTATAGTGTATGGGGTTCTTTATGGTGTGCTGAAGGAGCAAAGGCAATAAAGTACTTTAATATACTACTGTATTCATTTTTAACATATAAGGGCAGATGTATTGGGCCTGGTGAAGTGATAAAGTGGAAGGTGGTAACACAGTAGCCGTCCAGCTCCTAACTGTCACTTTTCAAATCCAGCCAGTGACTTCACAGGAGTTGATTGACTGGTGTGCTGTCAACTTCTATTTGATCGCTACACCTGGCTTAATACATCTGCCTCACAATCTGGAATTGTGGGTAAAGGGAAAAGGTCTGATCTGTAAAGCTTTGACAATAGACTCACACAGAGCAGAAGAAAAAATATATAAATATACAAAAAAAGTACCCAGCTGGCCAATGTTTTCTGCAGGTGCCATTGCAGCAAACGCTCTCATCAAAATAGTGCGTTGTATTGTTCATATATTAGTATTGATTGTTGCACATATGGTATAACAGGCACACAGAAACATCTGAGTTGTATGTACACAGGACTCTTTTATCAGTCTAGAAGCTGTGCATTTTGTTGGAGTGCAATTCAATACAATTTGTGCGGTGGTGGGAAGCCTCCCGCCGATCGAGTGTTAAAAGCTGTGTCAATAGGCTGCACTGTAAAATATAGCAGTCAGGTCTAATCCACACTCCAGGACAGCATTTAAACTTAACACGTTCTTGCTAAGCTGCATACGGGCTAGCAACCAAGCAAACACTTTAATGTTCTTTTCTTTTTTTCTTTATTCTTTTTTTTTCCCTCCCTTGTACAAACTATAAAACGTCCTCACATCTTGCACTGGTTTCAGTTGTCTATCTAATTATACTTACATAACCTCCTGTTGTCTTTCTGTGATACAAAACAGTAACGTAGAAGTCAAACTAGCTTTTCATTTTCAGTGACAGCGGTCTTTAAACATACGGGTTGTGATCTTGTTTAATTAAAAGCACATTTGTATTCCAAACAAATTAAGTGCGATTAAGGTCTCTGAGTTATGAGTGTCTATCGCCGGGCCATGTTTTTGCAAAAAATTACCACATTTAGATCAAAGGGGACAGACCCTTCTCTTGATTGCTTCATTAGGACCCTCGGAATGGGATTCATAAATAAAGATCTTAAAGCTACAATCGAGGATGCCAAAATTGGCATTTTATAACCTAATTGTTTCCATACGTCCTTCTCCTTGGCATCGCAGGTTCTCCCAGACACCTTATGTTTGAGTATATCTAAAAGTTTAGTTTTTATTTACTTTTTTATTAATCTGTGCATTATACTGTATGAAGCTCACATATTCTGTAGCACTTAGCAACTGCAGACAAATGCAGTACTACAACAAGACTGGGATTTTTTTTACTTCCTGGAGTTTTTAATAGCAAAACAGGATGTTTTGCTATTAAACGCATTGGAATTAAATACGTCAGTAAGAACCTGCTTCTTAAAAAAAATCCATGCTTGGAAGCTTAAAAGTACTTATTTGTACCAAACTTGCCTACTGAGTGGACAAGTCTGCATGATTCGAACTACTGCTCGAGCCGCCCACTCACCGACTTAAGTCAATGGACTTGGTTAGTAATGAAGTGATTCGTGATCTAATCATGATTTCACGTCCCCAACTCCAACTCCACTTTTTTCACATCAAGCGCCCACCTCCTTTACCAAGCCATGCCCCACATGGCAACCCTTATATATACATACATTACATAGAGGGGGATATTCTGGTTGATTTGCTTGGATGCATATGTGAAATCGCAGCCTTGCTAATCAACCAGAATAACCCCCAGTATCCTTTGTGTGTGTGAGAGGCAACAGCAAAGCATTGGTATACAGTATGTAGTTAACATTATTACATCACAGCATGACCTCATTCATGTTCTACAGGGCAACATAATCTCTAGTGATGTGTGATAGGTTTCTATTCCTCCATAACATCACCGCCTCCTATTATACACCTATCATGTAATACACATATGTCTCTCTACCATCTCCATATTTGCCAAATTGCATTCAATCAATCAATCAATCAATCATCTCCTATCACCTATTTCTCATTTCATTAATCTGCTGCTTTTGTATACTGTTTATTTTTCAAGACTCCTACTAGGGTAGTAAACTATAAAAAAAAATAATAATAATAATACCAAAAAAACAGACTACAAATAAATTTAGAAAAATAAAAGAATAAAGATGAAAAACAAAATGATTGTTTTAGGTGGTACTTTGATTTGACATTAATAGTGAGGTCAAGACTAATTATTTCAGCACCTCTCATGGGTGCGACTAAAACCGAGCGAGGTTTTCTGTTGGGTATCCAGCGTTACATCAGTGTGTAACGGGTAGATTCCGGACTGAAAGTGATCCTGGAACACTTGGAAGAAATAACCCGACCTGGGCAGTACTATTTCCTAAAAGCTCTTCTGAGGCCTAAGGTGCAGATACCACATTCCTATCTGTACCCATCAGGTGAACTGCGTGCCACCACTCCCATCCCAGTAGTCTTTCCTAAGCACCAACCCTTTGTGCTCAAGGTCAAATCTAGGAATTGTGGTCTTCAGGTCCTGGGTGTTCTACAACCCTAAATAACATATTCCTGTACAATTATATTAAATGCTGTAATATTCAGGCAGCCAAGTATTCTTTGTATCCTCTAGTCCCTTCTCTCCAGAGCAGTTACTAAGCCGCCCATTAATCTCCATGTTCCAAAGTCATATTTGTAAACTAGCCACGAGTGTTTCGCCAGGAAGTGAAGGTAAATTGATAAGGTGATAACACCGCTCGTTCATGCTGGGCTGAAAACCACAATTGTTTTTCCATCTGAATGGGCCTCTTATCTTACATTGACAATGCTAATAGAATATGCATAGTCTTATTAGCATACAAGATAATAGTGCCCTGGGGGGAACAGAATCATAAAACTTTAAGTAGAAATCAAAACAGAAGGAGGGAGCAAGAGGGAACATTGTCACAAGCAAAAAAAAAAAAAACTCGGAGCCGGAGGCAACACTTTGCAAGAGCATCGTATATACTCATATTTCTCGCACTAGTCACCATGCAAATGCTAATAGGCTGTACTCCCATGAATACTATCAATGTCATGTTTTATGTGAAGCATTAATTGAGATAATGTGCCCCTTCTGCGGGATGACGGAGTGCTATGTCACCGTGTGCCACAACAATGTGATGGCAACATCTGCAAAGGCAATACAAATGGATTTTAGTCTGCGGAGCAGCTGGGGACTCGGAAACTGCTTAATTCTCACTTATGGCCTGTGCGCTATGATTATTACTGCGTAGATCAGAGGACTACTTGTTTAATGTTGAACGGAATAAAAAAATGTTCCTTAAATATAGCCTGGTGATGGAAGGTCATCTGAGATCATAGTTGTCTACCCTCCTGCATTCTGCAGGAGACTCCCTGAAATAGCAGCGATCTCCTTGACTCCCTGCAGAGTCTATGAAATCTCCCTAAATGCACCAAAGCCACATTATGCTGCTGTTACAGTACATTTCTTTCGGGAAAAGAAAGATATGTACATTCATATGGGAACATCCATGCCATTTCCTTGGATTGGTTATAAGGCACAATGATCCCAATGGCTACATGCTTTTTAAATAAGGTTTCTCATGGCCACTTAAAGTATATGGAACCACTTGTAAAACACAATACATGGACAAGCCCTGACACATAGTGTCTTCAAAAAGTACAGTAGATCTTACTCACTGCTTTGTAGCTCATCTCCATTTGGGTGTAAGTCATTGTATGACGCGCCTCTCAGATGTAGCCATACACGTCTGCACCTCTAGGTACCACATACATATTCTGCCATGCTTTTTCAAAATATGCCATGTATGCCACAGATACCTGGATGGTCTTTGAATGCATGCCCTGACTGCAAGTTTCTTTTTGGCGAGGCGCTGGATGGCGTCCACTGGGGTCTGACCATCATTTCATGGGTGTGCTCAGAAAAAAGGTGGATGTGCCCATACAAATTCTGGGCGGACTCCAGCAAAGGTAGGCGTGCCCCTGCCTGCTTAGGTAGAGTCTAAATTAAAGGTAAGTCCTGGCTTTTCACAACAAACAAAGGAAAAAATTATTCGATGGTGAGTAAACATCGAATGATTATTCCTCTGTGTGGCCGCATGCGAGCGGATGTGTGAGCTTACATATACTGAACAAGCATACTATATTAAAAATGTATGTGCAGGTTATTGGACATTACAAAGTATAAGCCTATTGAACATTTATTTGTGTGCTATAGTGGCACCTTTTGGCGAAATGACGAAATAAACATTTTTAATTAACAAATGATTAGCGCATCTTTTGAATTATCTGTAGTTTACATTTTCTCTCATTCAGTGCAGCAGAACTCACTTAAGAGCCCTCTGAAGTGGGTAACTTATTTTTCGCTAACCCTGTATTTCATTCGTATTGACCTACAAACAGGGGGGGTTCCTTTGTAGGAGGAGAATGGTGGATGATGGGCTGATATTATTGGGCAGTAGCTCATGTTTGCCAACAGTGGTGGCTCCAGATGTCCTTAACATCCCTAATTGTTAGGATCCGGGGACCTGTACCTGCGCTCAGCTGCGGATCCCCGGGATCTTGTGGGCGGAGACTTCCACCAGCGGAAGGCACAGTTCTCTGGCAACCTCACCCACAGTAGCTGGAGGAAGTGCTGGGTCCCTATCATTGCTAGGCAACAGGCCCAGCGGGTCACTTCTGCCGCCAGTCTCCACTCCAGAAGGTTGTCTAGCAACCGATGACGCCAAGTGACATGGCTATTAGTCCTGGCTGATGCCGCTGTATGTGTGCCAAACAGCAGGTGCTGCTATTAGGGGACTGGGAGCCTGGTCTGGCTGGCCACAAGGGATTGGCCAGTAACTTCTTTATAAAGAAGTCAGGCCTAGCTGCAGATGCCGGTGCTAGCTTCTGATACAGCTCAAAGCTGCTTGTCAGTTATCTTTGCAGGCGCCAGTCATTCACCTTCTCCACAACGTCTTGTGGTTCCATTGCCTCGGCCACCTACTGGTGACTTTGCCCACAGACTGGTTCATTGGCCCGTGAGTTCCCTGTTTTCTACATGTAGTCACCATTTAATTGTGTGGTGTTATTTTCGTGTTTATTGTGTTGAGTATTTTGCTATTGTATATTTGTATGGTGTATTTACCTTGTGTATTGCGGGGTCTACATCCCCTGAGATTGTGTGGTGCACAGGTTTATCAGATAATTTGCGATGAGGTCACAGTATATTCCATTGCTGCGAAAAGGTTGCTTGTTATTTAGTTTCCTTCCTTTTGCTTGTAGACCTTTAGTTTGATCTCCTCTTGCCTACGTCCAGGGAATTCCAGATCCTTGTACTACGTAAGACCTAATGGCACCGAAGTTGGGGCGGACCTAGTTAGTCCCTTCAAACGTGTCTATTATAGGTGAAGCTTTGCACCACAGGATCTGGTTGTCCCTGGGGAAGCGCAATAGAGGAAGGAGTGGGGTCTTGCTGTGAAAGTGCTAAACAGCGGTCATGGCTGCGGGGTTTACACTAATACTGACATACTGTATACATTTGTTCAGGACTTACCTATGTTAACTAATGCTAACAAATTATATTGCCAAAAGTGTGCTAGGAAACCAAATTTTACTCCATTTTGTGGAGTTTATTAAAACTATTAGGATTACCAGTGTCCTTAGTGGTTTAAAATGTGCACATTCATCTTCCTGTGTTTCTGTGTGGTAACTGGTTGCCTGACACTATAAAAAATAGTTGATCAATACAGTAATTCATACATCATTGTGCTTTCTCATGGTACAATGCCATATTTATGCTGATGTATTTGACTTTGTGGTCATTAGAGAAAATAATGCATACTTACCTACCCTCCTGGAATGGCCAGGACGGTCCTGGAATTTGGGTTCCCCTCCCAGCCCCATGGAAGGATGGGCAAGCCTCCCACATTTAGCAGGGGCCCTGCATCCCCTCCCTCTGCCAGTCAAATACAGGCATTTGCAGCTCTTTGGGGAGGGGGTGGTACTAAATGACGTGATTTGCAGTGAATCACAACATTTATCGGAATGGGGACATGGCTTAATGTAGGCATGGCTTACTGATGACAAGCCCTGCCCCCCCGGATAAGCAGCACCGAGTCTCCTTTCCGGGCTTCCCCCGGAGAGGAGACAATTGAGGTAGGCAATTATGCAGTAATGTAATATACTGTAATTGTTTGGAACAACACCACAGTGAAAGTGTAAAACCCAGAAGGAAACTATCGCATTTACTAGCCTCTGGGTTTCCAAGTAAGGAATCACATTAGGAAATATTTTAACAGTTGGTAGCATATATTTAAGGTGTGAACCACAAAATCACATCCCATTCAAATACCAAAGATTGTCTTTCAAAATATTAATCATGATTCTTCTTTTGCACAGCTATACTGAATTTTTTTTTATTTTTTTTTCAAATGCTGACCTCCATAGGAAAGTTCATAAATTCTTCCAACATTACCAATGTTTTTATAAATTAAATTACCATCCTCGTATCTTTTCCCTTTACAGTACTTGACTACTTTGCATAAGAGTTTTCCACAACAAACTCCACATGATTATATTCTCTACTGTAATGTTATGTTGTGTGTTATACTGTACATATCCAAAGCATAGAGGATCACAGGCATCACCCCTGCCACCATAATGAGTCCACCTCCCGTTACCATCAAATCCAGCCAGTATCCTGACCCTGCTATCATAGCTCTGATCTGTTAGCGTGACGGCTCCTGTCTGCAGTGACTGTACACAAATTCACGTTTTCTATGCTAAACTCTTCGTTCCATCAGAGCATTCACAGTTCACTTAACTCTGGAAGAGAGCCACACATTCATATCCTTTCTATACCACACCAATAGCCAAAGTAAATCTTTCAGTGCTTGGCACAAGAGAATGACCTCGGTAGAAAGGATTCAAACAAGAATCAGATGGCTTGTCCTCTTTGCTAATGGCGAACAATGTGTCTTAATGTTCGGAACTCTTGTGTAGCCAACTTCAGATGACCCCACATGTTCAAACCCTCGTACAATGATCAATGGAATAAACTTTGGTGGCAATGTATACGGGACAATGGTTTAGATTCTTACAGTATGTTCTCCTGTATAGTTGGAAGATAATACATTATCTTCGACAGTTATTTTAAATGTGTTGTAGTTAAGTTTAACAAAAGACAAGATGGACCTTGTATTCAAGAAGTAGCCCCTCCCATTTTTGTCACATGGTCCATTTAGAACAGAGACCTAGATATACTGTAATAGTCACCTGTCAAAAATATTATTTGACTTTAAAATGAATTTAAAATGAACATTTAACGAGGAGTATAAGCAATTAAACAATAATATATACAAAGAAAAACCTGTTTATAGTTTCCTTCCTCTTTTGTGCCTAATTGTCTATATATCCTGAATGTAAAATCCTGCATTGTTTTAAAAGGCTCAGACATACTGTATGTTGTTTAGTCATTAATTTACTATTATCATGCTGGCAGTGTAGAGTTACAGTACTGTTCCTGTTATATGGCTTTATACAATTGGAGGGTAGTTTCATCGTTTAGGAAGAGACTGCCCCCCCACCCCCATACACACACACACACACACACACACACACACACACACAAACACGTGTGTGTACTTTTCTACCCAGATAAAAGGTTTACTCAGCAGGTGTATAAATGGAATGCAGGAAAGTTGACTAAAACCCCAAAGGCAGTTTGGAGTGAACATTTTAGTAGTAATTCCACTTTTTCCTTTAAGTGATGTTTAACCTATACTGTACAGTGTCCATTTTATGACTTTCATTTGACCAATTAAAACAAGCAAATCTGAATAGCATAAGTGTGCAGTGTGTGAAGAGGGAGCATGAGTTGTAATGTTTGATCGTGTTGAGCCATGAGCAGAAAGCTACAAGTATTAAGCATTGAGGAAAAAGTGATGAGGGACAACCCAATGAGAGATGACGGACAAGTCATGAGTGATGAGGAGCAAGACATGAGTGATGAGTGACAAACCGTATGTGATGTATGACAAGCCATTAATGATCATAGGCAAGTCATGAGAGATAAAGGACAAGCCATGAGAGATAAGGGTCAACCCAAGACTGATGAGAAACAAGCCAGGAATGGTGAAGGACAAACCATGAGCGATGAATGGCAAGTCACCCCTACTGTATAAACATGGAGTGACACCTGATTGTGAACTTGTGATCACCAATCTTTTATTACTCATTGTTCCTTACTTCTCAGCCATGAAAGTGGAGTAACATGCAATGGGGAACTAGCCATCACCCATCATTCATTACTCATCATTCATCACTGGTCACATATGAACATGGAGTGTCACATAAAAGGAACTAGTTTTCATTCATCATTAATTACTTGCCACCAATAAACATGAAGTAACTAGGTATCATCACCCATCATTAATTACTAATCATTCATCACGTGTTACCTTCAGCATAAATGTAGAGTGACGAGTCATAGGTACTAGTCTTCACCCATAATTCATTACTCATCATTCATCACTTGTCACCTACCGTATGAACATGGCGTGATGTGGTAGGGAACTAGTCATCACCCATCATTCATCACTTGTCACCTACAGTATGAACATTGTGTGACATGGTAGGAAAATAGTTATCACCCATCATTCAACCCAATAATTTTTCAATCCTGAATCCCGGGATTGAAAAAATTACCCAGGATTGGCATTCCTAGTCCAGATCCTTCAAGCTATGTATAAGCCTATGAAATACACGTACTGTAAATATTTTCACACAAATATCATATAAATATATATGACAGTCTAGCGTCCATTTCTGTGTCTCCGAAACACTGCCATCTGTTGGCAGCGAGTGAAACTAGATCTCTTTCTCTCTCACACACATGGACAAACACGGAGCTATTCACAAGGTAGCAGATTAGCTTTGGAAGCATTTGCTTAGAGCGGGTTTATTAATATATTCTATTATATATATATATATATATATATATATATATATATATATATATATTTATATATACAGTATTGGAACACTGTAGGAGAATTGGATACCTTTTCCTGGGGTAAAAGGCAGCACTATAGGGGGCATTGTATATACTTTGAAAATCCCCTTGTGAGATCACAGCACATCAGATATCTGTGTTGCCAATATCTTCCATTGCCAGCACTCTTAGAAATGTAATGTTGCCAATCGCACACTAATAGTGACTGTTCCGTTTAGTAACATTGTATACTTGTCTCACACAGGAGACGCACTGCGGCTGGGGACGCTGTCTGACGCTAAGGGAGGTTGTCATGACAACCTGGCCGGTGGGGATGACGTCAGTGGAGTGGAGCCGCACACCACACTGGATGCGAGCACCGCCCTGCACCCAGCCGCCGGGCATCACTGAGAGGAGAGGTAAGCACTTAAATAGTGAGTTATAATGTTACCCTGTTTGAATCGCATTGTACATTTGCTGAATTATGCAGCTTTGAGACAGCAGGCAGGCCTTGAGGAAAATGCCAGGCAGGCATTGAAACGTTGGCCGCTGTGCTATGCTGTAATTGTTACTTTTTGACATATGCTTGATAAATAAATACCTGCAATTGTTTTACAAAGACCCGTGGAGTGCCACATATTTTTCCAAGGACTATGCAATCTACATTCTACATGAGGCACATAGGGCAATATCTCAATAAGAGATGGAGTGCCGATTCTACAACCCCAAATATATATATATATATATATATATATATATATATTGTAATACTGTAGGGGAACTGGATGCCTTTTGCTGGGGTAGAAGGCAGCAAGCAGCAGCTGAGAAATCATACAAGTCCAGTCTTTGGGGTGCAACTGGCCGCAACCAGTTTTATTCAGCAGAAAATAAAAATAAACAACAAAATAAAATACCTTGCCTGTCTGCCACTAACTACACACAGGATATACCTACTGTAACTATCTCTAAACAAAACACTACATTTTCCAGTCACTACTGGATAGCTTACTTGCATCAGAAAGCTTGTTCCTCTCACAGAGATTTTGCAGTCTCCCCAGGCAGTCTGCTCACACTGATCAGTCCAGCAGCTCTACATGGGCATTGCATAGCTGCAAGTGCTGATTAGCCCTCTGTGAGGCCAAACACCTGAGCTGGGCCTTTACTCAGCTGCTTTAACAAAAAAGAAACATTCTCATGGAAGTTTTCCTGTTTCTAAAAGGTATTAAGCTGCCCATACACGGCCCGATGCCGGGCTGTGCGTTCCTTACTTTGAGGTGCGCGCTCCCGCGGCACCTTATCGCACAGTACGTCATAGTGAAACTTTTAATACTGGGATCAATGTTCTGGAATCATATCTATAAGTTCTACTGATAATCAATTTCCGTTATGGCGCATATATAATTACGGAACCTATGCTAACGAAAACAGTATATTGGAGTGTTAAGCTGGGTACACATCTATACAATCCTTATTTTTTGCAACCGTTCGGCCGACCGTACTCCCGTCGGACCGTCCACAAACAACAGCCGACACGCGCGTACACACCTGTACAATTTTACTTGCGACGTCTGATGTACTCCCGTCCAAACAGACGCAAGAAAAAGATTGTCTACACACTGTCTCGATTTGGGCTATTGACACGTCACATGTGACCAAAATGATCATAATGGGCTGGGTAAGGGCATAATTATAGCAGTCACCCTTTTACCTATTAAAAAAAAAACAGCGTGGGGTCCCCCCCACAGCGTAACCAGCACCAGGCTGAAAGAGCCAGGGCTGGTATTAAAAAATCAGTAAACCCGTCAAATAGGGCTTTGCTGATTTTTTAAAACCAGCCCCAGGCTCCAGGTCCGGGGCTGGTTCCCAAAATACGGGGGACAAAATGACCAGGGGTCCCCCGTATTTTTAGAACCAGCCCCAGGCCAAACCAGCCAGCAGGGTAATGCCACAGCCGGGGGACACTTATTATATAAGGTCCCGCGGCCAAAGCATTCAGGTCTCTGACCGGTCAGCCTGGCCAGGGGTCCTGGGGGAGTGGGGACCCCCCCAATAAAGGGGTGTCCCCCCCTCCAGGACTTACCTTACCAGGCTGAAGCCTGGTGCTGTCCCCGGTGGCCCTGTGCGGTGGCCACCGGGCTGATTAGGTGTAAAAAATAGATGAAAAACCTATTGTCTTTTTCTGTGGAACTGTGAGTCCCAGCAAGCCTCCCCGCATGCTGGGACTTGGAGAACCACAAGTCCCAGCATGCAGGGCATTAAAGGGCCCGCTGGCACTTGTAGTTCCACAGAAAAACAAATATTAAATAAATACACACTGACACATTAGAAAAATAAAAGTTTAATACATACATTACACAAACACACTGATACTTACCTATCTTGATCCCGTAGGTAGGTCCCTAGGTCCGGTCCGGTGGCTTGGTTCCGGGGCTGGTCGGGGTCTGGGGCTCCAGGGCTGAAGAGTCCGGGGTCCTGGATCCGTAGTAATCCAAAGGGGTACCTGTGGAAGGAAATCCTACTCACCTGCTCCTCTGGCGACCACCTCGGCATCTTCTGTTCAAGTAGCGCTGCTCCCGGCTGCTGTGGTACCCGCTCTGCCTCCGCTGTATACTAGAGACGCAGAGATCCTTCTTCCTCGGCGTCTCTGCTCAGAATGATTTCTGGCCAATCAGGAGCCGAGAAAGAGAAGGATCTCTGCGTCTCTAGTATACAGCGGAGGCAGAGCGGGTACCACAGCAGCCGGGAGCAGCTCTACTTGAACAGAAGATGCCGAGGTGGTCGCCACAGGAGCAGGTGAGTAGGATTTCCTTCCCCAGGTACCCCTTTGGATTACTACGGATCCAGGACCCCGGACTCTTCAGCCCTGGAGCCCCGGACCCTGGGACCTACCTACGGGATCAAGATAGGTAAGTATCAGTGTGTTTGTGTAATGTATGTATGTATTAAACTTTTATTTTTCTAATGTGTCAGTGTGTATTTATTTAACTATTTTTTCACTGTGGAACTACAAGACCCAGCGGGCCCTTTAATGCCCCGCAGGCTGGGACTTGTGTTTCTCCAAGTCCCAGCTTGCAGGGTAGGCTTGCTGGGACTCATAGTTCCACAGTTTAAAACAATAGTTTATTCATCTATTTTTTAAACTGAAATCAGCTCGCTGCCCACCGCCCAGGGGCATGGAGGACAGCACCAGGCTTCAGCCTGGTCAGGTAAGTCCTGGAGGGGGGGAACCCCTAATTGGGGGGGTCCCCACTCCCCCAGGACCCCTGGCCAGGCTTACCGGTCAGAGGGCTGAATGCTTTGGCCGGGGGGACTTGTATAAAAAGTCTCCCCCCGGCTGTGGCATTACCCTGCTGGCTGGTTTGGCCTGGGGCTGGTTCTTAAAATACGGGGGACCCCTAGTCATTTTGTCCCCCGTATTTTGGGTACCAGCCCCGGACCTGGAGACTGGGGCTGGTTTTAAAAAATCAGCGAAGCCCTATTTGTCGGGTATCCTGATTTTTTAATACCAGCCCCGGCTCTTTCAGCCTGGTGCTGGTTACGGCTGTGGGGGGGACCCCACGCTGTTTTTTTTTTTTTTTCAGTCAAAGCTGGAATGCCCACATGGGCGTTCCAGCTTTGGCAGTGTAGTCGCAAGGACGGCAGCATATCGGTCGAACGTGTGTACACACTGCACTTTTGTACCGATATGGGGCCGTCCTGTCGGATGAAAATTAAACAGCAAAGAACCGTCGATCGACCGAGTATGGACGGTCAAGACAGTTTTTTGCCGTTTATCGCTCGTACAGGACAGCGTACACACATATACAATTGAACGGCTGTCCGACCCAGAACGGAAGAACAGCCCGACAATTGTATATATGTGTACCCAGCTTTAGTCACAGAAACTATTCTCTACCAATAGTTTATCCTCGATATGTCTTGGTGTCCTAAGTGTATTCTATATTAATAAAATTGATACTATTGGAGTGTTTTTCCATAAAATCCCACATTTTACTACTGAACGACTTATGCTATGATCCAAAGTGAAGCTTAGCTACATAAGATTGTCCCTGAAGCATTATAGATAGGATCTTATTCCACCGATTATTGATTTTACCCCTGATGAAGTCCTAAGGACGAAACTCAAAGGTATTTTTCTCATCCATATACCCGTGTAAAACTCAGAAAGAACATATAAGAATACCAGTAAAAAAAGTGGACAATGTGTTGTAAATGTTTGTATTTTATGTTTTTATTTGAATCTTTATTATTTCAAGGGATAAATTATTGTATAGAGTGATCACATTTCTGTATCATATATATCTCTTATATATTTAGCCAGATCCGTCACTCACAATTAGTCTAGCTAACGGTGGGCGGGCTTCCACGGGTGATTGACAGGCCCATAGCCACCATTCATAGGTGTGCGCAGCCCATTTTCTTAGAGGGTGCACCATTGGAGGGGGCGTGTCCATCACCGCCTACTGGGCGTGTCCATCACCGCCTCCTGGGCGTGTCCATCAACGCATCAATGCAAACTTAATAGGTGACTTATTTTTGTATATGCTCTTCATAATTAATCTCCCCCCCCCCCACATAGCAGAAATAAGGACAGCGCCGAAGGCGCGCTGCTAACGATTACATTGTAATGCCCATTACACATAATGCCACAAACTCTAATGCACATTACACAAAATGCCATACACAGTAATGCCCAGTCCACATAATGCCACACACCATAATTCCCATCACACATAATGCCCATTACATATTATGCCAGGGCTTAAGAATTTTTTGTAAAATATGGGCAATTGGTACAGTGCCACACACATAATGCCCATTACTTATCCTTTCCATATTAGTGCAGGAAGGGAGAGAAGAGGGAAGGAGAACGCTTACTGCCATGGCCCTGTGTGGTGTGCGCTCAGCACCTATGCTGCTGATCGGCTCACACCAGCGCTGATGGATATTTGAAATAAGGTGCTGGCTCAATCAAAGCTTGCCGCCTGACAGCCAATCGCTAACTCTGGCTGGCGATCCGCCAGCTCTGACAGGCTGGCAGACAGGCACCTTATTTCAAATGTTCATCAGTACCAGTGTGAGCAGCTCAGCAGGCACTGCTGATTTATCAGGCCCTGCTACCTCCCTGTAGTTTTATTAGTATATAACAACCCCCTCCTTGTAATTCTGTTATTTAAATGTTGGCAGCCTCCACACCCACCGCCCCGCCCCCCCCCCCCCCCCCCCCCCCCCCCCCCCCCGCCACACACACTGTAAGATAATTTAGTTCTTCTGTTATATTACTGTATGATATGCTCTAATATTTATGTGCCCCTACTCCCCTTAAATTAGTTTACCTATGGCTTGGCTTGGAGTCTTGCTGCTACCAGCGTCATTCATGAGTCCTCCTCTCCAGTTCAGTTCACTGCTCAGATCACTCGTGTCTGAGCAGTGTCTTCTGGCCCGCCCCCCATTCAGCAACAGGCAGCCTCGTGATTGGCTGCCTGTTGTAATGCTGACCGGGAGGAGGAGCAACCCGTCCGCACATATCACATTGTTTTCGGTATCCCCTGCGTGCCCGGGCACGCACGCTGGCGTCGCATCCTCACTGTGACCACAGCACTTCAGTGCTCAGAGAGCAGCCAGCCTGTCCGAGCACAGCATCCTCGCTGCTGCGCTACTGCAATTGTGCGGGGTGCGGGGGGAAAGGCACCATTGGCGTGCGCACGGAGGAGGGGGGGGGCTGTCATTAGGAGGTGCCTGTGCACCCCTGGCACCCCCTGTGCGCACGCCTATGCCACCATTAGCCACAATGCAAAACATGCCCTCTTCCGTTCTACACAACCCTCCGTCCTACACAGCAGCTTCCACAGCTATCCGCCCCCTCCTCGCCCTCCACTCCCCAGGACCGCCCATACACACAAAAACCCCGCCCCACGGCTACACACCGCACCCACCCCCAACACAATCCTCCTAAACTACTGCCTCCCACAACATCCGCCCCCTCCTCTTCCAACACTCACCATCACCACCCATTCACGGTCAAACACCGCCCCACTGCTACACACCGCGCCCCGCCCCCCCCACCCCGCCTCGCTCACTGGACACATTACAACAGGTCAACTACGCCCCATCCAGCGCACAACCCCACGCACAGATCAGCAGCCTCAGCACGCTCACCCGCTGCCTGCCACCCCCAGCTGCCACTCACGTACCCACCGTCACCCGGCGCCTGTAGTCATCCTCTAACAGAGCGGAGCGCCAGCGCACCAGGGGTCCTGCTGCGCTCACAGAACAGCGCACCAGGGGTCCCACTGCGCTCACAGAACAGTGCACCAGGGGTCCCGCTGCGCTGACATGGGGATAGATGACATGCCCACCAGCGCACCAGGGGTCCTCCTTCGCTCACAGAACAGCGCACCAGGGGTCCCGCTGCTCTGACATGGGAATAGATGACATGCCCACCAGCGCACCAGGGGTCCTCCTGCGCTCACAGAACAGCGCACCAGGGGTCCCGCTGCGCTGACATGGGGATAGATGACATGCCCACCAGCGCACCAGGGGTCCTCCTGCGCTCACAGAACTGCGCACCAGGGGTCCCGCTGCGCTGGCATGGGGATAGATGACATGCCCACCAGCGCACCAGGGGTCCTCCTGCACTCACAGAACAGCGCACCAGGGGTCCCGCTGCGTTCACACTCAGCAGGACTAGCAGGACAGGGTTTGGGGATAGATGACATGCCCAGCAGCACACCAGGGGTCCTGCTGCGCTCACATTAATAAGGAGGACATTCAGAGGCCACGGTGAGATGCCCAGGGAAGTTAAATGTCCTGCAGCACACGCACCCTGCCTTCTAGCACTTACTCAGCTAAGCCACACCCACCCCCTCTTTATTCTGGCCGCAATCCACTCTCTCAGACCTGCTGCTGCTGAACGCCACCCTCCACTACTTTCGCCTGACAACCGCCGACCTACAGGACCTGCTGCCAACACACAACACCCTCCAGGACCTGCTGCCAACAAGCGCTACCCTCCAGGACCTGCTGCCACCAATCGCAACTTTCCCAGACCTCCTGTGGCAACCACAACTCTATCCACCCATCTGTAAGTACTACCCACCACCCCATACCACTACACCACCAACTAATCTCCACACACAGCTACAGTACCTTCCATTTCACACCAGTACCTGCTGCGTGGCACCCAGCGCCCCATACCAAACAATCTTAGGCCAGTACACCTCTTCAAACACACCTCTACTCCCATTAATATTGGCTGGGTTTCTATCTCCACCCGGGACCTGCTGGGTTTACACCACATTGCACTACACCACCAACTGATCTTTCAACACACCTCTCATCTCATCTCACATCTCACACTATATTGTGTGCGTTCCCATATCAGGCCCGTAGCAGCAACATCTAGAACTTTCACACACACACATCCATGCCTACTATACTCACAAGTACACACACAAACAATGCCTGTTATACACACACAAACCCAGCCATAACACACACACACACACATCTATGCCTCTAATACTCACAAGTACACACACACATCCATGCTTTCAATACTCACAACTACACACACACACACATCCATGCCTCCTATACTCACAACTACACTCACACATCCATCCATGCCTACAATTCTCACAACTACACACACACACATCCATGCTTTCAATACTCACAACTACACACACACACACACACACACACACACACACATCCATGCCTCCAATACTCACAACTACACACACACACACACACACACATCCATCCATGCCTCCAATACTCACAACTACACACACCCATCCATGCGTTCAATACTCACACACACACACACACATACATCCTTGCCTACAGTACTCACAACTACACACACACACCACACACATATCCATGCCTCCAATACTTAAAACTATACACACACACACGTGCACACACACACACACACACACACATATCCATGCCTACAATACTCACAAGTACACACAAACACATCCATGCCTGTAATACTCACAACCACACACACACATCCTTGCCTCCCATACTCACAACCACACACACACACCTCCTTACCTACAATACTCACAACTACACAAACACCATCCATGCCTCCAATACTCACAAATACAAATACACACACACACATATCCATGCCTCCAATACTCACAACTATACACACACACACGTGCGCGCACACACACACACATATCCATCCCTACAAAACTCACAAGTACACACACACACATCCATGCCTGTAATACACACACACCCACCCATTGCATGCAACATTAAAAATGTAAACATTAATGCACTTTACGCACATTATTCATCAAATTACACTATGGGCGGTATTCAATGAGGCTGATTCGCCATGTTTTTATGGCGATTTTGTGCTGTAAGGCGAATTTTTGACTAAAACGGTGAATCACCCTATTCAATGACCAGATGGCGAATACATTTCAAGGTTTTTTTCGCCATGATTCACCGGGTAGTAATCGCTATCTTTTTATGGTGAAGTGGAATGTGAAATTTTAAAATAAAGTGTTTTGTTTTTTACATTTGGTGTCAAAAAATCAGGAATTTTATTCTGAGGAGGGGCATGCTATTTTTTTTTTTTTTTTACACAGACCAGCCAGCAGGGGGCCGGAGCCGAGCCTCTCATTAGATATTCATATATTCACTGCACACGATCATTACATATGCATGATCGGGTGTAGTGAATATACCCGGTCCCCTGCTGGCACCCCCGGGGGGCAGCCTGTGCTGCCTGGCACCCGGGGAGCCCACCTCTCCCCCACAAACGTTCTGGGGCAGGCAGGGAGACTTCCATCTCCCTGCCTGCCACCGTCCTCAGGCTCCCTGCGGCATCGCCGCAGGAGTTAAAATTCGCCAGTCAGGGGCAGTGAGCCCCTCACTCGTTGAATACTGGAGCCGGCGAGGCTCCGGAACGCAGCGAGCAGTGGCGAATGTGCAGCGAATCCTAAACAGGATTCGCTGCACGTCGTCAGTATTCTCATTGAATACTGCCCTATATCGCACACTCACATATATTTCTACTTCTAATGGGGGCGAAGCTCCTCAAGACGGTGTGAAGAGCGCCCGGAGGGCACGATGAATAACCTAGTATGATATATATATAAGATATATATTTCACAACAGATCCCATCCGGACTGGCGCTGTCAGCCCTGCAGATAAAAGAGAAAGAGAGGACACATACATATACCATATAAGCAGTAACAATAATACCACACAACAATATAAATCACATATAAAACATACATCTTATACAGCAGAACATTAGGTGACAGAATTCCAGTTAATCTTGTCGTTCACACACCGCTGGTGATCAACTCTAATGACAATCAATGTCAGGAGAGCGCACCTACTATCTACATACTACTACCTACAAATGGAGCCGGATCCTCTCCTCTGGCGAGCGCCGGTGATAGGGACTGGGACGCCCGTTGTCGGCTGGGTTCGGGGGGGGGTCCCGGGGCGGCGAGGGGGACTGGCGGTGATGCGGGGGAGGTGGTGGGGACCTGGGGCAAGCTCCGTTGCCACGTGGCGCACGAGTGTCTCGAGCACGCTCGCTTCTGGCGGGAGCCTCTTGGCAATACTTTCGCCAGCCCCTGCAAAGATTAGGCCGGTTCCATCTGTATACACAAATGACCTTTCTTTACCACCATACTGTACCATTCACACATGGTATGGTGATGCTACCCCTTTTCCCCTGACCGTTCTTTAGTGCTGCCACCATCTATAGTTAATAGTCAAGTTGTCAATTAAGAAATTTTGACATTCATTTTGAAATGCCAGCACTTATGTCTGTGTCTTATTTTAGTGTTAAGTTAAGGTTTAAGTTTGTTAAAGTGTAAACATAAAGATACCTGTTGGTGAGTTTATGAGTGCCATCCTTTATTTTGGAAATATATTATTGAGGCTCACACCTCAGGGAGAGGCAATTGGAGCAGGATTGCCCAGCTGAAGACTATACCAGAGTAATGGGGACCATTGGACAAATTATATATATATATATATATATATATCTGGGTAGAAAAGAGGAACAGAGGGGCGCTCCATAGTGCATAAAACAATTTAATATTTAAAAAGGCACACAGCACATAGTACAAGTCATAGGAAATGCTCGTACCAAATAATACATCGGCAGTGGGCTGGATACCACAAGATTTTAGAAATGTTACCAGGCAAGTACAGCACACCGTCCGGAGCACAGTCGGGATACACGCGGCCCACGCTGCTTCTCTTTAGGGGATAAACAGCGTGCCGGGTCCTTCTGAGGACAGACGGAGGGAGGACAGCCTGGAGCAGACAGCGAGCGTCACCGTAGCCACGCCCCTACGCGTTTCGTGATAACACTTCGTCAGAGGGCGTGGTCTAGGTGCGCTCGCTGACCCATAGAAAAAGCTGGAAACATCCAATGAGCACAAACCCACGGATGACAGACATCGTCATCAGCCAATACAAGCACTGTCTATCAACAAACATTGCCTAAAGATAGCCGGCCAATCCATAAGCCGCTACCATGATAGACATTACTAATGTCCTATCAGAGCTCAGCCCTAAGGCATAAGTATCTATGACGTGCACGTCATAGATACTTATGCCTTAGGGCTGAGCTCTGATAGGACATTAGTAATGTCTATCATGGTAGTGGCTTATGGATTGGCCGGCTATCTTTAGGCAATGTTTGTTGATAGACAGTGCTTGTATTGGCTGATGACGATGTCTGTCATCCGTGGGTTTGTGCTCATTGGATGTTTCCAGCTTTTTCTATGGGTCAGCGAGCGCACCTAGACCACGCCCTCTGACGAAGTGTTATCACGAAACGCGTAGGGGCGTGGCTACGGTGACGCTCGCTGTCTGCTCCAGGCTGTCCTCCCTCCGTCTGTCCTCAGAAGGACCCGGCACGCTGTTTATCCCCTAAAGAGAAGCAGCGTGGGCCGCGTGTATCCCGACTGTGCTCCGGACGGTGTGCTGTACTTGCCTGGTAACATTTCTAAAATCTTGTGGTATCCAGCCCACAGCCGATGTATTATTTGGTACGAGCATTTCCTATGACTTGTACTATGTGCTGTGTGCCTTTTTAAATATTAAATTGTTTTATGCACTATGGAGCGCCCCTCTGTTCCTCTTTTCTACCCAGATTTCCATTGCTCCTGAGGATCCCGGGAGTCTTCTTTCTGAGGGTGCTGCAGTCCAAATATATTCTGGGACTTGGTGAACTTTATGACCCATTGAACTATTGGTCAATTATTTGCTGGACTGAGATCTATTTGTTAGCGCTGATATCCATCATATATCTTTGATATATATATATATATTTTATATACACACACACAGAGTGAAGGAGCAGAAACACAGTCTTTGACTATCACATAAATATGTAAATACTGGACGCCTATTTCAAGTAGCAGGATAATAACAGCATAAAGAAACCGTCTCCGGTAAATGATTGTGGAGGATCAGCGTCTGATAATGTGATTGCGCAGCCGGTGAGAATAGCTGACACTATGGTAAAGTTTCTGCTCAGAAAGGTCTCTGCTTTTCCATTTATATTTTTGTTTCCTATTTTGTTGTTCGGTTTCCATGTGTGTTGGGTTTCCAAGCTAGGTCAGCGGGTGGGCATGCAAAGAAAATGAGTCCCTGGAGCTGTAATAATGGTATGTGTCACAGAGTAAAGTCAGGGTCCCTGATAGCACAATATTCTGCTGTGACTCTTGACCAGAAAATCTACCGCTCCAGGGCACGTTCTGCAAGTGAGAAGATTTAACTGCTTCTCTGCTAGTGTTCTGTGGGTCCGAAATGGGATTAAAGTGTTGTGTGTGTGTGTGTGTGTGTATATATGTGTGTGTGTGTGTATAGTATATATATATATATATATATATATATATATATATAAAATTTAATTTGTAAGATATTCATCCTCGTCAGACTGGTTATGTAACAACTTTGAAGGCTATATTTTTAAATGAATTACTTGTCTAGTTAAGTTTATAAATTCCATTATTTGTAAGTAAATAAAATAGAGATGTGCAGACTCGGATTCCAGAGATCCGAGCCCCCACGGACGTCATCATTCTGAGCACGGTTCCGAGCAGCGCTCGGAGATTCCCGCCTGACTCGGGTCCGTCCGCGTGGCCAGAACGTCATCTCCCGGCGCCGGATTTCGTGAGGCTTTAAAAGTGGCTGCTGCGCCCGCCATCTTCACTCCAGTCTAGTAGTGGGTTGGGAGAGGGTGTGTTGGTGCTGCTGCTGGGGCTTAAACTTAAAATGGACCTTGAGCGCAATATTTTTTATTCGCTGGGGCTGTCTCTCAGTGCTGCTGTCTAGTCTGTCTAACTGTGTACTTGTAGTACTACTGTCTCCTCTGTGCGGTCTACCCCTGGTGTGCTGTGCTGTAATTATTTTATTCGCTGGGGCTGTCTCCCTCAGTGCTGCTGTGTACTCTGTTCTCATCTCTGCTTAGGGTGGGCTCTCCCTAGCAAGGAGGACAGTCTAACCGTGTACTTGTAGTACTACTGTCTCCTCTGTGCGGTCTACTCCTGGTGTGCTGTGCTGTAATTATTTTATTCGCTGGGGCTGTCTCCCTCAGTGCTGCTGTGTACTCTGTTCTCATCTCTGCTTAGGGTGGGCTCTCCCTAGCAAGGAGGACAGTCTAACTGTGTACTTGTAGTACTACTGTCTCCTCTGTGCCGGGGCCTACCTCTGGTGCTGTGCTGTAATATATATGAATAATTAATTATATATTATATATATATATATATATATATATATATATATATATATATATATATATATATATAGTTCACTGGTGCTGCCTGCACTGAATCTGCCAGTATTTAGTTACTCAGTCCACTGTTGCCACTGGAAGTGCTACTGCCTACCTAGTGTACCTACTTAGTACATACTAGGCTGCTATATCTAATTTAATTAAAAAATAATACTTGTGCTGCGTGGGACTGTAAAAAATAATTCCATGCTGCTGGTGCACTGACGTGTGCCACTGAGTGCCACTGCCAAGCAGTACCTAATAATAAAATTAATTATTATAAATTCTGCTGGTGCACAATATTAGTATTGCTTACGTATCTACCTGTCTTGTGCCTAGTATTGCCTTATCTACCTGTCTGGTGCCTAGTACTGCCGTATCTACCGATGCAGTGCCACTCTTACATGAGCCACGTGTTTGTGCCGCACTCTTGTGTGGCTTATCATAGTTATCCAGCTACCTCGGTGCAACCTTTTGCCCTAAAAACAATATTGTGAGGTGTGAGGTGTTCAGAATAGACTGGAAATGAGTGGAAATGAATGTTATTGAGGTTAATATAGCGTAGGAGCAAAAATAAATTCTGCGATTTTAGCAGTTTTTATGCTTTTTTAACAAAAAAATCAGAACCAAAACCCAAAAAATCCAAACACAAAACACTTAGGAGGTGTTTTGCAAAAACCCATTAGAACCCAAAACCTCAAGGTAATCAGAACCCAAAACCCACAACCCGAAAAGTGGCCGGTGCAATCCCTAAAATAAAGTACGGTAAAAGTACAGTAAGAGGTTTTCCTTGGCAGAAGGGTTCAGCCTACAATGTCTGCCTCGAGCAAGTTTCTACACTTTAAAACTTCTTTACAAACTTTCCTGACCCTACCTGGGTCGCTGTAGTCAGTGTACATAAGTGTAAAACCCTGGCGCTTGTTTTTAATGAAAGTCTAACCTACACAGGACCTCAATGTCACCCAGTAGCATAAGGAGAGAGAACAGGAGGCCAAAGCTGCACAACACTAATGTCAATTTTCTGCATCAAATATTTTGATAATTAAACAAAGCTGATCAAGAGAGCAAAACAGCGTCCCCCCAGAGCACGGGAAGCAAAGACCCATAAAATAGAATAGGCAGAAAATGCCAGAGGCGGCAGCCTCAGATTAATGATACTCCAGTAATAGATTTTCCCAGGAACAGGCTAACATTCACAGGAGACATCTACTGTGCAGCCACAGAGGCAACAGAGCTGCTACAGGAGTACGGACATTATATCCAATGGATGATTGTCAACCTGAAATCCTTTAAACATTTAGGAAAAGCCCTTTTCATTCTGAATAAATGGTCATTTTTCACACACACACACACACACACACACACACACACACACACACACACACACCTAGGCCCTTATTCTGATTGACGCGTACTTTTCCGCATACTTTCGGATCGCGTCTTTACGGCGTCTGCGCATGCGTGGAGAACGCAACGCGCATGTGCCACGCCTTGACACCGTACCTGTTCGGGCAAATCCCGTACAAAACTGTTCACCGCAATCAGTCGGGAAATATGGGCGTATTATGGGCGTCATGCGGAATGACACATGGGCGTAGTTTCAAAGTGGGCAAAACGGGGCGGAAACATGGGCGGACACGGGGGAGTACACTTATGTTGGGGGGGCGTGCATTCGGATACCACTCCGAATGCACGCGAACAAAAAGGGAAGAAATGTGCGGTGTCCAAAAGGCTAGTATTGCTTAGCGGACACCACTCGTTCCTGCGGTAGGCGAACGGACCGCCTAATGACTACAAGCATTAACACCTGAACCCAATAGAATCGACTCCTTTACTCATTACTCACTAATAGGACGCTTGTCAGTGCTTTAATTGAAACCATTGCACTTCAATTGCTGTAAGGGTTAATGTGTGCAATGCATGTGTTAGGCATGCTTGTAAGGATATATTGGCATCTAATTGATTCCAATTCCAAATAAGCATTTTTGTATGAGGATAGGTAATTGAATAAGTGGGTCATGTGATGTATTGCAGAATAGACATAATAGTGGGTTGTTTGGCGTAAATACACCGCTTACGTGCGGAAGCACCGCTTGCCTCCCGTTCGGATGCGGTATTCCCGTGCATACTCTGTAATACTCTGTAATACCGTGCAGAATCGGAGTGATTCTCCCGCACACGCATGGTTTGTATGTCGTCCGTAAACACGCCCTGTTCTTAAAGAGTGAGTCCGTCCGAATGCGGAGGACACGTGGGCGTTTCTACGGACGATGGCCGCACGCGGCAGCACACCGTGGCGTGCGGACCGCACCGTAAGAATTCGGGAATATCCGCACCGATCAGAATAAGGGCCCTAGTACGGACGGTGTAATGGATAGCATGGGTTCGATTCCCACCATGGCCCTAACTGTGCAGAGTTTGTATATTCTAACCAGCAGCTTGCTTAGGTTTCCTCCGGGTACTCCGGTTTCCTCCCACAATCCAAAAATATACTGGTAGGCTAATTGGCTCCCTACATAATTAACCCTAGAATGTCTCTGTGTGCATGCACATGTGGTAGGGAATATAGATTGTAAGCTCCACTGGGGCAGGGACTGATGTGAATGTTCAACTATTCTCTGTGAAGCGCTGCGGAATATGTGTGCGCTATATAAATAACTGGTAAATAAATAATAAATAACCAAGTTCTATCCACACTAGTTGTCAGACATCACTAGGAAAATAAAACCAATACAATCGGTTAAACAAATAACTGGATACATTGTTTTGTTATACTGTAGAATGAACTCAGAAACCAACAGTTGTCAATTATATTGTACTTGGGGTCTGATTCAGACATGTTTGCTAAGCTGCATATTTTTCCCAGCCTAGCGAGCAGGTAAATGCCGCCCGCTGCCCCTCCAAGTGCATGCGAGGGGATGTGTTGCTAATGCTGCTTTCACACTGCAAAACCTGCTCAGACCAGGTATTTAAAACGTTTTTGAAACAGGTCAGAACAAGTTTAACCCCTTTCACACAGCATGTAAATACCTGGTCTAAAGCTAAAGCAGGTTTGCGGTGTTAAAGCTACACACTGTATAATGCGGTAAAGCCCCCCCCCCCCCCCCCCCTCCGCTGAGACACAGGCAGCAGGTGTGCTGGTGGACAGAGAGCAGGCAGCCAGAGGTGCAGCTGATGGAGAGCGGGGAGGGGGGCGCATGGTGAGGTAATGGGGGGCATCACCTCACCATGCGCCCCCCTGCCCGCTCTCCATCAGCTACACCGCTGGCTGCTCTCCGTCCCTCTCATCATCAGCACACCCTGCGCTGCTGCCAATGTCGGACTGTCAGCACCGTCTCTCCCACCACCACCCCACCGCAGAATCAGCGGGACATCCAAATCGCGCTCCCGCTGCCCGCACTCCGCTGCTGCCCCGCTCCGGAACTGGTGAGTCAGGGCAGACAGCCGCCCATCCCCCTCACCTCCTCGGCGCAGTGCAGCAGCCCCCTGCTCTCAACCCGGGCAGGACACAGTGCCCCGGAGCTGCAGGGACCCCCTGCCCCTAACGCGACCATTCCCTTCCCTGCGCTGGGGGGGGGGGGGAGAGGAGAATACCGTTTCAGACCCGTTCTAGGCACCAAATAAACGGGTCTGAAACGGGTAGGACCCTCCATATTTACCGTTTCCAAAAAACGTTTTTTTTGGAAACTGTAAAATCACTCAGCACCTTTCAGACCGCACACATTACCTTAAAAAACGGTAAAAAAATGGCAATAAAACGGTAAATATGTGCGGTCTGAAAGGGGCATTACACGTCTGTACGGAGGAAAAACAATTCAATGTTTGCTCGCCATCTAATGTTTTTTCCACTGTTCGCTAAGAGAAGTCAGCCTGGACTGACTTTTCCAATGGCCACTATCCGCCAAATTCAGGGCGGGCACTGATCATGTGAGCCGTCAGCCGTCCGCCCCAAGTAGGCATAGACAGGCAGGTGTCTGACCAGCGTTCTCATGACTGCGCCCACCGCCCATAAAATGCTGGGCGGTCATCTGTGTCCATCCCCTGGCCATGCCCACTCCCCCAGTGAGCCTACAACAGTGATTGTGAAACTCGCCAAAGGCGTTCTCTCCAGGGGGTTTTCACATGCGCACATCCGCAATCCCCGACCATTGGAAACGAGGATGAATTCAGACCCGATTGATCAGGTCTAATCAGTTTCTTTTTTAATATCGGGCAAGTTGCAACAAGGGTAATTTACAAAGCTGGAAAAAATGCAGTTTCTTGGTTTTGCTGTGTACTTTTTTATTATTGTTTACAGAATGTATATGGGAGAGTGCATAGGTAGGCTCATTTTAATTTTAGGAACACAATTTATATAGTTTTATCATATTCCAGAGCACGTAGAAGCCTAACTCAGTATCACATTGTCACATTGTACATACGATTCAAGAGGTACAGATGGAGCACCTCTCAGCCAGCGCTGGGAATCGCCAGATTCCCTTAGCTGGCGATCGCCAGTGGAGAGGTGCTCCATCCAGCTTCTCACATGCACGTGCATTTCCCTGTCAACACGGCGGTGGGGAGCAATTTCCCTGCCTGTCTCCACTTTATGGAGATGGGCAGGGATCAGGGGGAGCTGGGGGGCAACGGGGGAGCTGCAAAGGGCGGTGGAGGGCTCTGTCGGAACGGGGTGCGCAAGCATCATGTGGCAGAAGGCGGCGGATGGCAATTCTATGGCCAGGAGCATCTCCAACGGGAGCTGCTCCATCTGTAGATACAGTATATTGCCATGGATCACTTTCCAATTGTAAAACAATCTGATATTTACCTCTTTCGCAGAGGCGGCCTTAGGCATAGGCAAACTAGGCAATTGCCTAGGGCATTTGGAATTCCTAGGGCACCAGCAGCTTCTGCTGATTAAAATGATATGCAGCATGCCTATATTCTGTGTGTGAGTGAGGCTGTATCTGCATATGAAATAGTGTATTCATGGAAATCACTGTAACATAGCATTCCATATACAGCCACAGTCGCACACAGAATATAGGCATGCCGCATATCATTTTAATCATTGGAAGCTCCTTGATGTTATGTGACCTGTGTCCTGGTCACATAACAATGCAAATAAGACAGATTTTCAGCAAAAAAGGCACCCAACATTAGCAGAACTGGCCAGGAGCTGCATGGCCTATTGAGGCAAGATGTATGAGAAAACATCTGTATCCAAGCAGAGGCAGAGGTCATAGTGTTAGCGGCTGTGTGAGTGCTGTCTGAGGGTTGTGCAAAAGTGTTCAGCATATGTGTAAGGGGCATAATGTGTGTCATGTATAAATGCATTAATAATGTGCAACATATGGGTAACAGGCATTATGTGTGTCATGTGTATAAGGGCATTAATAATGTGCAACATATGTGTAAGGGGCATTATGTGTGTCATTATGTGTATGAAGGGCATAAATAAAGGTTTGTGTAAGAAACATTATGGTTATAAGGACATTAATAATGTGTGTCATGTGTAAGGGGCATTACTGTGTGGTATTATCAGGGGTGCCAAGAGAAAGGGGTAGGGGGTACAAATTACCCAGGCCAAAGTCTGATGGAAGGGCCCAGTGGGGGCCCCGGGCCCCCTCCCCTTAAGTGACAGCAGCAGCTGCAGCTCTTCTCCTCTGCCCAGAACACACTGCTTTGTGCTGGGTTGCAGTGTGGCCATGGAGGTGCTTAAAATACAATATTTTCTCAGGATTTTTTTCTACGGGTATAATGTGAATAATGTGAGGAGTAATGTATATAAGGTAAAGTGGTACTACTCTGTGATGTAACGTGAATAAGGGACACCATTGCATGATATAATGTGAATAAAGTTGCACTACTGTGTGCCATAATTTGAATTGGGGGTACTTTTGTGTGGCCATGCCCCTTCCCAGCAAGAACACACCCCTGTTTGGGATGTGCACCGAATGAGTGCACTGTTTCTATTTAAAATATTGCGGGTAGGAGCACCAAAATGATGACTGCTATGATGGGGGTTGGTGGTGCTGGGAAAGGGGAGCAGGGTCCGAGGCGGAACTAGTGGCGGTGCTACGGGGCACCAGCCATAATCTTGCCTAGGGCGTCATTTAGGCTAGGGCCGGCTCTGCTCTTTCGAGTCCTTCCAATGTAACATCTTTTGTAACAACCGGTCTTTCCAAATGGTAGGAAATAGAAGCAATTCTACGTAAGTAAAAAAAAACATCAAAGAGAATTAATATAATACGAGGCTTTACATGAGCTGAATTTTACTAGAAAAGCATGAAAAAGTAGCCATGAATTAAGGGGTGCTCCTCAATTTAGGGAAATATTTAGAATATCCGCCAGCAGGTGTGCAATATGCAACTTGTGTTCGCAAAGGGAGACCACAAATGTTCTTGACCAATCCTACGCATGCACATCAAACAGGAGCATTGGCCCAAAATGACAGTTGCTTTGGGAGTAGGTTTGTACTTTGTGGATGCTCCAAATGATCCTCACACAGTAGTCATTAGTAACAGTGGCGTAGCTACGTTTTGGGCGCCCCCCCCCCGCCGTTAGGGGGGGGCACCCCCCCCCCCCCCCGTCGCCGCCCCGCCGAGCACCCCTACCCCGCCGCCCAGCCCTACCCCGCCGCCCATGCAAACCCCCCCTCAAACCCCCGCAGACTTACCTATCGCGCTGGTCCCGGCGGCTCCGTTCTTCTGCTGAGGACCACCAGAAAATGGCCGCCCCCATACAGCAGACAGTTTCAGAGAACTGTGTGCTATATGGGGGCGGCCATTTTGTGGTGGTCCTCAGCAGAAGAACGGAGCCGCCGGGACCAGCGCGATAGGTAAGTCTGCGGGGGATTGAGGGGGGGTTTAACTATAGCACCGCAGCCCCCGGCGCCCCCACATGCACAGCACCCCCCCCCCCCCCGCGGTGGCGGGGGCTGCGGTGCTATAGTTACGCCCCTGATTAGTAACCTTGTGGGCGATTCAGATCCACTCGGTGTGGGCCGAATTTGCTACCCTGGTCGATTGTTGGGGTTTGCGCATGCGTAAATATATGCACATGCAAACCCCTGGAGCTAATGCTTTCGACGGGCTTCACACTTGCCGGAGCGTTCACTCTAGCATGGGCGGTCAGGGGGTGGACGCTAAATAGAAATGCTGGGTGTGCCCCTGCGACTGCAGGTGCGTCCATACCTGCTTGGGACGATGTTAAATGACGTCACTGCCAGCCCCGAATTCGGCCATCTCTCATTAGAGTAATAGTAAGTCTAGTCTTACTTTTATTTGTGAATTTAAGAAAAATCATTCAATGGCGAGGGACCATCGAATGATTTTTCTTCCGTGTGGCCGCACGCGAGCATATGGGAATGCTCGTTACACAGCCAATGTACACAGCCCAACGAGCAAGTCTGAATCAGGCCCTTAATACAGTTAGATTGAAAAACTGCATTTTTTTAAATCACTTGTGACTTGTAACATATTTTAAAGAATTAATTAAAATACAATTCAAACAGGACAAATATTTTAAAAAAATAGTTAATCAAATAAATAATATGGTATGGGTTCTATATAGCGGTGCATGTAATATATACCTCGGCAAAGCTTTCACCACAGTAATAAATGCATGTGATAAAGTGGGATCTCATGTCTGCCACCTCCTGATTGGGTGGCAGCCTCACTCATCCAATCAGGAGCCTGCTGTTATTGCTATATACCTTGGGATTGGTATAATGGCAGCAAGTTAAATTAACTGTACACAGTCAGTTCCATTCTCTCCTGCGGTGCTCGTAGACCTCCAGCAAGGTTGGCAGTCCCGGCAATTGGGGGGGGGGGTCATCGAACAGACTTGTAAGGGTTCTTGTGTAGGAACCTCAATAAATAATTGGATGAAATGGTGTATGCAAGGGGAGGTATCAGATAATGTGGTGAGTACCTGCCAGCTTCTAACTGTAATTTTTCAAGCACAGCCTGTAAAATGAAGATGCTGATTGGTTGGTACTTTATCGCTTACCAAAGTTTTAAATATCTTCGCCAAAAGAATAAAGTATTTAAGATGCCAAAACAATAGTAGTAAAGTAATAAACCAATCCACAAATCTGTTCACAGCAGGTTCCCCCGTTTAGCCTACAGTAGCTGTCATTGTACCAACAATCGGGGCAGGTTTGACCAGTGAGGGTAATACACAGAAAGTAACCCAGCCAGGCTTGTAACACACTGTAGCCACTGTGTTTGTGATCCTCGGAAGCAGCTGTGATTCATAACACGTATGAAAATGACAATCAAACATTGTTCCACTAACAGAAATGTTTTGCAGACATGGGTTAAATTTTCCTGATCCTATCCAAGATTTTATTTGTAATCAATCCCAGATCTGCTGGCTACTATCCACTACTGGTCTATGTGCCTTTCCCCATCACTAACAAGGTGAACATGGAACATTTGTCTGACAGGGGGAAACGGGAGGGGAGGGAGGGTCAGACGTGATCCCTGCAACGTGTAGACGGCCAGGCAAATTTTTATTACAGTCTATAAATGTTTTGTAAGTGTCTGTGTCAATGTGGTGTATTTTGTATACATAAAAAAACATTGCACAATATATCACCCTGGACAGCGGATCTGTTCATTGTAAGAGAATTTAAGGGGTGTGTGTGTGTGTGTGTGGGGGGGGGGGTATATCAAACCTATAAAGTATGACTGGAGGTGTGGCCGTATTAACCTATAAGAGCCTAGCTGACATTTTATACACTGTACTAGATAGATGATACTGTGGCTGCTAAAGCCTGACTTGTTGCTATGGGAAACAACACCCCTTTAGAAGGCTTGATACTGTCATTCTCCCTATTCGTTTTGAGCCAGAGACTAAAAGGTCTATTTGCTAAGCCTTGAAGAGAGATAAAGTTCCAACCAGTCAGCTCCTAACTGCCATGTTATCGGCTGTGTTTGAAAAATGAAAGGAGCTGATTGAACTGACTCCTAACTGTCATGTTACAGGTTGTGTTTAATAAAAATGGCAGATGCTAGTTGGTAGGTACTTTAGCTCTCCACTTTATATCTTTACAAGGCTTAGTAGATAGTCCCTATAGTAGCATCTTTTTATTATTATTATTATTATTATTATTATTATTATTATTATTATTATTAGTGCAGGTTGAGTATCCCTTATCCAAAATGCTCGGGAGCAGCAGAATTTTGGATAACAGATTATTCTGTATTTCGGAATATTTTAATATTTCAATTATGTATTTTGAAGTATCTTGCATTTATGCTGTATAAACATATCAACCACATGAAATGCACACAAATATATTTTATTTGTTCATAAAACAAGGTTTCAAAACATGAAACAAAATGTATTATTATTATAATTTTTTATTATTATTATTATTCAGAGTAGTAGTAGTATTACTAGAAGCAGAAGTAGTAGTAGTGATATTAATGTTATTATTATTATTATTATTAGTAGTAGTAGTAGTAGTAGTAGCAGTAGTAATAGTAGTAGTATTACTAGGAGAAGTAGTAGTACTACTAATGTTATTATTAGTAGTAGTATTAGTAGTAGTAGTAGTAGTAGTATTACTAGAATAATTAGTAGTAGTAGAAGTATTATTATTATTATTATTATTATTATTATTATTGTTAGTAGTAGTAGTAGTAATAGTAGAAGTAGTAGCATTACTAGCAGAAGTAGTAGTATTACAAATGTCATTATTAGTATTATTATTATTATTATTATTATTATTATTATTATTATTATTAGTAGTAGTAGTAGTAGTAGTAGTAGTAGTAGTATTAGTAGAATAATTAGTAGTAGTAGTAGTATTACTAGAATAATTAGTAGTAGTAGCAGTATTATTATTACTGTATTGTTGTTGTTATTATTATTACTGTATTATTAGTAGTAGTAGTAATAGTAGCAGTATTATTAATAGTAGAAGTACTGTAGTAGTATTTCTAGCAGAAGTAGTAGTATTATTAATGTAATTATAAGTAATAGTAATAGTAGTAGAAGTAGTAGTAATATTATTATTATTGTTATTATTATTATTATTATTATTATTATTATTACTGTTGTTATTATTATTTTTAGTAGTAATAGTAGAAGTAGTGATAATAATAGAAGTACTGTAGCAGTATTTCTAGCAGAAGTAGTATTATTAATGTAATTATAAGAAGTAGTAGTAGTAGTAGTAATAGTAGTAATAGTAGTAGTAGCAGTAGTAGTATTACTAATGTTATTATAAGTAATAGTAATAGTAGTAGTAGTAGTAGTAGTAGTAGTAGTAGAAGTAGTAGTAATATTATTATTATTATTATTATTATTATTAATGTTGTTATTATTAGTATTAGTAGTAATAGTAGCAGTAGTAATAATAGTAGAAGTACTGTAGCAGTATTTCTAGCAGAAGTAGTAGTATTATTAATGTAATTATAAGTAGTAGTAGTAGTAGTAGTAGAAGTAGTAGTATTATTAATGTAATTATAAGTAGTAGTAGTAATAATAGTAGAAGTAGTAGTATTACTAATGTTGTTATTATTATTATCATTATTATTATTAGTAGTAGTAGTAGTAGTAGTAGTAGTAGTGGACGTAGTAATAGTAGAAGTAGTAGTATTACTAGCAGAAGTAGTAGTATTACTAATGTTATTATAAGTATTATTATTATTATTAGTAGTAGTAGTAGTACTACTAGTAGTAGTATTACTAGAATAATTATTAGTAGTAGAAGTATTATTATTATTATTATTATTATTATTATTATTATTGTTATTATTATTACTGTTTTTATTATTAGTAGTAGTAGTAATAGTAGCAGTAGTAATAATAGTAGAAGTACTGTAGTAGTATTTCTAGCAGAAGTAGTAGTAATATTAATGTAATTATAAGTAGTAGTAGTAGTAGTAGTATTACTAATGTTATTATAAGTAATATTAGTAGTATTACTAGCAGAAACAGTAGTATTACTAATGTTATTATAAACAGTAGTAGTAGTAGTAGTAATAATAGTAGTAGTAATAGTAATAGTAGTAGTAGTAGTAATAGTAATAGTAGTAGTAGTGTAAATAGTAGAAGTAGTAGTATTACTAGCAGAAACAGTAGTATTACTAATGTTATTATAAGTTTTTTTTATGTTTATTTTTTTTTGCTGCTTTCAAGGAATACACAGCAATGAATTACCAGGATCATATATTCTATCAACATTCAACCAAGTGTTCAGAAACTTTCCAGAGTGAAGACAGAAAATACATATTGCTTTGTAATGAAACCAAAAATTCCTTTTTTTATGGCACATTTTGATGGTGAGGATTACTGAGTAGGAATGTGCGAAAAAATGCAGATCAGAATAAAATCCTTTAAATTCCAGGTGTGAAGGAATCAGAAAGCACTTAGAGGAGTGGTGCGGTGTGAGAAGGGCGCTCTCTACACCCCCAACCCGGAATAAATCTCCCCGGCTCCCCTCACTCTGGGTAGCTGGAGTGCAGAGCTGTGAATGCACATAAGGCACAGAGGATTTAGAAGCAGTAACCCAGGCTTACTTACATTTTAATCATAATTTAATGGAGCATATAATCAACATTTTGGAAATGTAGTTCTGTTCTATAGCAAATCTCCCGGCACTGTCTGCAGCTAGAGCTTGTATCCCTCATTTTCACACCGTGAGTACTGCCAGCAATGTGTTAGAGTAGGAACAATCCAATATCCGATAATATACTATTGTTCCATGCAAGATTGCCAAGTGACAGTAAATTTACTGCCAAAACAAAGTTAGATTTTCATCCATTTTATCTGTCAGTAAGAAGCCATAGATGTTACATGACTATTGCTATTCAGGTTGATGGCGGAGATGTACCAAGATGTATAAAGCTTTGAAGAGTGATAAAGTACCCATTTATAAGCCCCTAGCTGTCATTTTTAAAAACACAGTTTGAAAAATGATGGTTAAGAGCTAATTATATCTCACCAAGGCTTGATATCTGGAATTTGGTATTTAGATGATTGGTCGACAAGACTTGACAGTGTCTAGGTTCACAGTCAATACGTCAGTTCGACGGCAGAGTAGGAGCGTTGAAGAAATCGTCAATATAGAAGACACTGTAGAAGCCCTGGATGGGTGGCGGCCATGCAAAAGAGCTTAAAGGCCGTTGCCCACCAGGTAAGAAGATGCATTGGAAGAACCAGTTAAGGTAGCGGCCATGCAAAATAACTTAAAGGCCGCCTCCCACCGGGTAAGAAGATGCTATGAAATAACTAGTGAAGGCAGCGGCCATGCAAAAGAGCTTAAAGTCTACCGCACACCGGGTGAAGCTAAAAGATGCTGTGGAAGCCTTGAATGGGTGGCTGCCATGCAAAAAAAGCTTAAAGGCTGCCCCCTACCAGGTGAAGGGCAAACAAGACATTGCTGATGGCGGTCCCATGGCCGCCCTGCAAACAACCTGCCCGTAGGTATGCCGTGGACTGTGCCTCATTTGCCTGATGGGAAATCCAGCATTGGCTTTTATGTTAGATAATAATAAAGCATGCCATACATGCCGGCTGAATTTAGTGCCAGAGAGGTGCCAAAGTGTGAAAGTACAAAATTATATATTCATTGTGCAGTTCTCCACCTCTTTATCCGGCAAGTTTCCTCCGAGCGCATCTGCCTACCCCTCTGGTCAAATACCTGCATTCACAGATTAGGATGGACAACACAGATTATGGTGGTCCACAGAATAGGCTGGACCACACAGGGTAGACTCGACTACATATATTAGGCTGGACAACACAGATTAGGATGGATGACACAGATTATCGTGGTTCACAGAGTAGGCTGGACCACACAGATTAGGATGGATGACACAGATTATCATGGTTCACAGAGTAGGCTGGACCACACAGAGTAGGCTGGACAACACAGATTAGGATGGATGACACAGATTATCGTGGTTCACAGAGTAGGCTGGACCACACAGATTAGGATGGATGACACAGATTATCGTGGTTCACAGAGTAGGCTGGACCACACAGAGTAGGCTGGACAACACAGATTAGGATGGATGACACAGATAATCGTGTTTCACAGAGTAGGCTGGACCACACAGAGTAGGCTGGACTACACATATTAGGCTGGACTACACAGATTAGGATGGATGACACAGATTATGGTGGTCAACAGAGTAGGCTGGACCACACAAATTAGGCTGGACTACACAGATTAGGACAGATGACACAGATTATGGAGGTCTACACAGAGTAGGCTGGACCAAACAGAATCGGATGGTCAACAATGATTTTGGTGGACTACACAAATGTCACAGGGTAGGCAACTCAGAGATGGACTGTACATATTAGGATAGTCAACACAGATGAGGATGGATGACACAGATTGGGGAAAACGATACAGAGACAGACTGCACAGATTAGGAGGGTCGACACAGATTGAGGCAGATGACACCGTGAGGACAGACGTCATCGATAAGGGCAGACAACACAAATTGAGGCTGACAACCCCGATTAGGCAGCAATTACTGTAAGTGAGACGACACAGATTAATGCAGACGATACCGATTAGGATTAATGACACTGATTCATGCATTTGTATCCTCGCGCCTTGACTATTGCAATGCCCTCTACCTTGGGCTCTCAGCAAATGATTTGCACCGCTTGAAGACAAAATACAGCTGTCAGGCTATTACCCAACAAGCCCCGCTCCAGCCACATAACACCCATTCTGTACTCCCTTCACTGGCTGCCTATAAAATGGCAAATAATTTTCAACATAGGCTTACTGACTTTCAAAGTTCTACATGACCAGGGCCCAAGGCACCTGAAGCAGCTTCTGATCCCTGATTGTCCCACTCGATTACTGCAATCGTTTGATGAAGGACTACTAACAGTACCCAGAATTTCCCTGAATTCATCTGGGGGTCGAGCTTTCATCGCTGTGGCTCCGACTCTAGGGAACTCACTTCCCCGCACCATTCGAGAAGCTTCCACTCTGAAAAAAAATTTCAAAAATAGACCTAAAGACTTTCCTGTTTACCCAAGCATTTCACTAACGTCCCTTGTTAAGTTTGTTTTGTATTTTGTGCTGTAAAAGGCTAATGCAAGCATGTTGAGTTAAGAGAAAAGTGCTATATAATTAACATTACTATTATTAGGATGACACAGTTTAGGGTGGATGACACCGATTAGGAAATTGAACATTAATTAGGGCGGACAATTGCGAATAGGGAGGATGACACTGATTAGCAGCACAGACAAGCTAATCTGCGCATGCCCTGAATGCAAAAAGTCACCAGATTTATTTAGTAGAGAGAACCAGCTCCACGATCCACACAGCTATATCCTCCAAAAAAGCACTTTACTCATCTGAGATTCTCTTTATTTTGGGACCATGTAATCGATGGCTGTGGAAGATACCTGTAGTGGCCGATGGTATAGTAGCAGATGCTCATGGTATCAGCCAGTAAAGGATGCAGGAAATCAGAGGGACTAACATGTAATCCAGACGGCTTGTACAATATGCCATAAAATAAACAAGTGTAGCTAATGATTAATCATATGTCCGTACATGTGGAACTCTCTGTTCATTACAGAGAAAGTTTTACCTGTAGGATATTTAGAATTGCGTTGCCAGAGAAGGGTCTGTCTGTTTCGTTACCACAAAGCCATTAGGTTCCTGGCGGAACTACTTCATTGTTATTTAGAATTCATTGCCCTTTTGTCCAGATTTCACTGACTTTATCTCCTATGGGCTGCACCGTGTAAGGCAGATCCTACCAGCGACTATCGCGCAGTATGTGCTAGTAAGCAACAGTTTATACGTTTTAAGGACATCAATTTGTAATACACTCTTGCAGTTGGGTTATGTGACATTGGGCCTAATTCAGCCCTGATCTCAAATGGGCAAAACCATGCAGCACTGCAGGTGGGGCAGATGTAACATGTTCAGAGTCAGTTAGATTTTGGCGGGTTATATTGTTTCTGTGCAGGGTAAATATTGGCTGCTTTTTTTTTAGATTTCAGTTTGAAGACACCCCTGCACCTGTTACATCTGCCCCACCTGCAGTGTACATGGTTTTGCCCATTTTGAGAACAAATCTGCCCCACGATCAAGTCTGAATCAGGCCCATTGCTGTCATCCAGTGTACAGTTAAGGTGTGTATAGTAGTTTGTAGTAGTGTGTATATATTTTTGCTGACGATTCATCGGTTTTAGTGCATTTAAATATATGAGGTAAAAACCCTGAAAAACAGGGTTTTACCACATTTTCACTTTAGTGCATCCTGTCCCAGGGCCTGGAATAAGGTCTGTGGGGACCCTGGACAACAAACTTGAGGGGGCCTCTATAAATAAAAGTGATATAATAGCATACCTCCCAACTTCTGTGCTGATGAAATAGGCGCCCGAAAAGGGGCGGGCGTATGCAAATGAGGGCACGGCTTATGCTAATTAGCCGCAACCTAATTTTCATACGAGAATAGACGCTGTGCGCATGCGCACAGCGTCTATTCTATTAGATTGGGGGGTCTCCCAACTGCCACCCCCCGCAGCGGGACAATGCCTGCCGCGGGTGGGACAGCGGGACAGGACCAGAAAATCGGGACTGTCCCGCTGTAATCATGACAGTTGGGAGGCATGTAATAGCGGGTATAAAAATAAAGTATAATTTATCAATCAGCATTGTGATTGTGTTCATTTCCTTAAAAAAAAATGTGTTAAAATAAACATAAAAATGGACATACATCATAACGTTAGGAAAGGTAACTAACAAAAACATTAGTAGTTAAATAAAGTTAGTTACCTAATGGAAAATAATATATTGGCCCTTATTCTGATCGGTGCGGCCGGATCCGAATATGCGGCCAGGACCGTGCGTGCGAAACCCCGACTTCCATACGGATCGCCAACTCCGTCCGTACGCGGTAAGAAGCTGGCCGAACGGACCGCATGTGTATTTTTCACGGAATACGCCTCCTCCATCTCAGGGAACCTCCCCCATCATTCGATGGTCGCAGACCATCGAATGCAGGACCGAGTGTTTCACCAGCTCCCGCAACCTCAGACCACACGGACATTTTTCCGTGCAAAAGCAGGGATCTGGGCGGGCAGCTGACATCCGGCGATGTCATATGTCCGCCCCCTACACGTGCGTCACGGCCGCATTACCATACGTACGCCCAGCGTTTTCATGGGAACGCCCATGAAATGCGGGGCGTATGCATATGGTAATGAGCCCAAATAGCCCTTCACGCCACTCTCCACCCCCTGTTCGGAGTGTTCACATTTCATGGGGGATTTGGCCATGCGCCCCGCTCGCACATGCGCAGAGACGCCTCTGCACATGCGCAGACACAAAACATCGGCGGCACGAACGCACGCGGATATTACCGCACCGATCAGAATAAGGGCCATAGTGCTGTTGTTTATGAGTAATTCACAGAAAATAATGGGGGTTATTCTGATTCATTCGGCAAGGAACAATCACTCTCTACTGGACAAAACCAAGGCCCTTATTTTAGTTGACTCGGACAGATGCGTATTTCGGACGGCCACCAAGTGTTCTTAGCCCCGCCTACCGTACGGATCGCTCACACCGTCCGAATGCGGTAAGACGCAGAGCGGACGGACCATGAGTGGATGTGTCATGTGAACAACTCCCCCATCTGTGGGAACCTCCCCCATCCTCCGAGGGTCACCGACCATTGAATGATGGACCGACCGGTCAGGCAGCCCGAGTGCTCCAGACCACTCGGACATTTTTCTGTGTGAAAGCAGGAATATGGGCGGGCAGCTGACATCCGGCTACGTCAGCTGTCCACCCCCCACACATGCGTCATGGCTGGATTACCATACATACTCCCAGTGTTTTAAAGGGAACGCCCATGAAATGCGGAGCGTACGTATATGGTAATGAGCCTAAACAGCCCTTCACGCCCCTCTCCACCCCCTGCTCGGATGGATCCGTATGATCCTTTTCTGCACGTAATTCACGCCGTGTTTGGACATGCGAGGCGTTCGCACATGCGCAGAAATGCCTCTGCATATGCGCAAACACAATACATCGGCCGTCTGACCGAACACGCAGCCGTTCGACTTAATCAGAATAAGGGCCCATATGCATTGCAGGTGGGGCTGATGTAACGTGCAGAGAGAGTTAGATTTGGGTGTTATATTGTTACTGTGCAGGGTAAATACTGGCTGCTTTATTTTTACACTGCAATATAGATATCAGTGAAGTACACCCCCCCCCCCACCCAACTCTATCTCTCTCTGCACATGTTACATCAGCCCCACCTGCAGTGCACATGGTTTTGTCCATTAGAGATTGTGCCTTTCCCAGTGAATCAGAATAACCCCCATTATGTGGCATTTTGCCGGAATGAAGGGACCACATACTGTAGAACTGACCATTGTGCAGGAAATAGTCATTTATGCTGTGACCTCCATAGCGGTTTCACACGGTTACACAGGACAACAGGTTTTAAGGATTCAATTAAAAATCCCCCTCAAAAATTCTTCCTTGTAGCTCCTTGATTACAGGAAGGTCTTGTCCATGGGATGTTGCTATGGGCAACTAATCAGATACTATCTATTATCTTCTAGAAGGTGCTAAATAAATAATTACAATCTGATTGGTTGCCCATAGCAACATCCCATGTGAAATAGCTATGGATGGGCATCAAGGTGATATGTGTGAGTGGAGACAAATGCACAAGAAACTCAACCTGGATTCATGGGAAAGCCAACAAGTCTTACTGCGCCGTTATTAATGTACGTACTTTAGTATCGCAAAGGGGGCTCTCCCGATAAGAGCTGCCCTTTGTGATGGCCTCTGCTCCCTGGAATTTTGGGTTTATTACCTGGGAGGGTATCTGAAGAAGGACATGGCAGCTGGGAGGTAGCTGATCATCTTACAGCCAATAGGCTTCTAAAGGGTAATACTAGCTTTTGCTGGATTTGCCCTCCACATCGGAAACCTGGCGGCCGGGGCATAGTACATACGGGAAATGCAGTATAACCCTGAGATGCGTTTTCCCATTAGTATATCCTTCCCTAAGCCTTGGAGAGAGATAAAGTGTCCGGGAATAAAGTACCAACCAATCAGCTCCCAACTGCCATGTTACAGGCTGTTTTTAGAAAAGGAGTTAGAAGCTGGTTGGTTGGTACTTTATCTCTGTCCAATGTATCTCTCTCCAAGCCTTAGAAAATAGACCATGGGCAGTACGGATGGTGTAATGGTTAGCATTACTGCCTCACAGCACTGAGGTCATGGGTTCAATTCCCACCATGCCTCTAACTGTGCAGAGTTTGTATATTCTCCCCGTACTTGCGTGGGTTTCCTCCGGGTACTCCGGTTTCCTACCACAATCCAAAAAATATAGTAGTAAGCTAATTGGCTCCAAACAAAATTAACCCTAGAATGTCTGTGTGTGCGTGTATATGTGGTAGGGAATATAGATTGTAAGCTACACTGGGGCAGGGACTGATATCAATGTTCAAATACTCTCTGTAAAGTGCTGCGGAAAATGTATGCGCTATATAAGAAACTGTTAATAAATAAATAAGTCAAACACAACAGGATGTTTCCTTTTTAGTTTTGTTTCTCATCCAGCTCCTCCCATTTATGTCAAAGCCCCACCCCTTCCAAGTTTTGCAACATTATATTATATGTTAATCGGTTTCAGTGTAATGATAACTACCACAAAGGAAACATTGTAATGTTCTATCCTATGTAGAGGTTTATTCAACAGCAACCGGATTAACAAAGTTGTTTAGTAACAGTTTTCATTTAAGTGTTATTACAGAGCACTAATATGCAGTATTTGCACTTATATCAGGGTTATACTAGACTTTAACCACAACATAATATTATTTCATAGATTTTTCTGTTAAAATCATGACTATTAAACATACACAGCCACTCCTTATTTACTAACTGCCACCGCATAGCAGTAATATTGTAGCACTGACTGAACGGAGCAGAGCCAACACCTTCTATTACCGGCACCTTAATCACCTATATTAAAGAATTTAAACAGAGAAAGAAAACCATATGTTTAACAAGAAGCCTTGCTGGCGAGCATTACAGCTTTTACACAGGTATAATCCGTACATGACAAAGGAATGTTACTTTTATTTTGCTCTTACTGTTTTTTTTTCCCTAGAGATTAACGCCATCTTTAAAAAAAAAAATAGTGAAAGTCAGCAGCTGGCTGGTTAACTTGGTCTTTCAATAAGAATTAAGTTGGGTACACAATAAGCAATCGGTATCGCTCATTTTGGCACTCCTAAATGATATAATTTATAATATCATCCAGTGGGTAAGCTCAAAACCCTTTCAGACCTAGAGCGAGATGTACTAAAGCTGGCCATACATCAGAAAGACCAGTCTTAAAACCGGTCACAATCAGGATTGTGTACAATTTCCCTTGAAATCCCCGGCAGTCCTTGGTGGTTTTTGGACACACAATGTACTCACAATCCGTCATACAATCAGTCATACAATCCATCTGCTGCATGATTGTATGATTGAAGCTTCATTTAAATAGGGGGCTGGCCTATTAGGATCAAAAGGATAGGAGTATAAAAAAATCAATTTTTTTAATTTATTTTTTAATTGACAGGTTGCCAGCAACTACCAATCTGCTCACATCTGCTGTGTTATGCCATTATTAAATAGCGCGAATGCAGCAATCCTCTGAAAACAGTTTTCAGAGTAGTGACAGAATTGTGCAAAAGGACGTCCACCGCTCTCTTCAGCCTCCCGCCCGTCTGACGCTTGGAAATTTCTGCGGCTCCAAGCATCTTCACAGCCACGGGTCGCCCGGAAGCTGCACCTCTCTTCTCTGCTAGTCAGGGAGGGAGTGTCACCTGACTCTGGTTGTATGAGCCATCTAATGACAGATTGCATGTGCTTAAAAGCACATGCAATCTGCTTCCAATCCCAATTGATCTGACGTGCAGCACGCCAGATCAGAGGACCAATCCTCCAATCTCCCGGGGCCGGGAGATTGTGTGATTGTATGATTGTGTACACACGATATGCAAACAATCTGCATACAATCCATCTTACAATCAATTGAGATTGTATGATTGGGTACAATATCTTTCTGATGTATGGCCACCTTTAGCCTTGAAAAGTGATAACAGTGAGAGTGATAATCCACCAGCCAATCAGCTTCTAACTGTCATTTTTCAAACAAAGCCCACTACATGCCTTGCAGCTGATTGCAGTTAGAATATGGATTTGAACTTTGCAAATTTAGCTGTGCAGGTGGCAGGGTGGGGGTGGGGGGAGTTCTTCAATAATCAGTGCCCTCGGGAGCTTTATGCATGTGGTAACTTGGGTATGGATCAGAGTTGGATCCAAGGAGGGGCGACAGGGGCGGTCATCCTGGGGCCCCCAGGCATAAGGGGCACCCAACACTCTCCCCCTGAATCGCGCACACGCCGCTTGTACTGATAACGGAGCAAGACATGATTCAACTGTGTCTGCAATTTCCTGACTACACAGCTACTGCCAGCGCCAACTGCCGAGGTGCTGCTGTAGTCACTGTCAGCATCTTGCGAGGGTTCTCAATAACCGTCGTGGCTGCGGGATTTCTGTGATGTCCAGGAGCTGAGAGTGTGGCGGTGCTTTTTAAATCAGTCTCAGCAAGCTGCAACTTATATTTGCTCATTTGTTATCAGTAAGCCCAGGTTCTAACCTCTTCTAATCCTTAAAATAAAAATTTCCCAATACAAAATTACAATTTCCTTGATGTTTTATGCACCAGGGAATAACATACTTAGGGGTAAATTTACTAAAATGGGAGTTCTGTTGAAGATAGGATGTTGCCCATAGCAACCAATCATATTATATCTATTATTATCCTCTAAAAGGTGCTTAAGTAGAGATAGAATCTGATTGGTTGCTATGGGCGACATCACATCTTCAATAGAACTCCCATTTTAGTAAACTGAAGTTACCCCTTCATTCCTACAGTATATAAATTTACTGTGGAAATGAGTAGTTGTCCTATGTAATTCATATATACAGATGTGTCCTGTTACAGCATTGCTGTATAGCATATGCAGTGAGGCTTTCGGCTACTAAGATTCATTTGCTTAATGTGTCACCCATTCACTTCTATGAGAAATCCACAGCTGCGAGTGGATAGCAGCCTCATGCTGCACATCGCTCGCACCTCGCATGCAGATCACCAGAGCAAATGCTGCAAGGCAGTTGCTGGACATCCCTGAAATGGCATCACAACGGATGTGCGGGCTGCACCCATTGGTACCCAGCCAAAGAGTGTCACCACAGTACCAGCTCCTGCACATTGACAGAAGCCTGGTGCTGCACCATAACATTACATGCAGCAACCTGCTCCTATCACACTGTAGACATGTCACTCTGTGGATGCAGCCCACATCTATCAAACCCATGAAATTATGTAAATGGAGTTTGGGGTGCTTAACCACTCCCCTTCTGTGAAGCCATGCCCCTATCCGGTGAAGCCACAACCCCTTTATAGTGGCCACCACACCGGGGCCCTTATTCTGATTGACGCGGACTTTACCGCGTACTTACGGATCGCGTCTTTACGGCGTCTGCGCATGCGTGGAGAACGCTACGCGCATGTGCCACGCCTTGACTCGGTACCAGTTCGGGCAAATCCCGTCCAAAACTGTTCACCGCTATCAGTCGGGAAATAGGGGCGTATTATGGGCGTCATGCGGAATGACACATGGGCGTAGTTTCAAAGTGGGCAAAACGGGGCGGAAACATGGGCGGACACGGGGGAGTACACTTATGTTGGGGGGCGTACATTCGGAAACCACTCCGAATGCACGCGATCAAAAAGGGCAGAAATGTGCGGTGTCCACAAGTGTACTATTGCTTTGCGGACACCACTCGTTCATGCGGTAGGCGAACGTACGCCTAATGACTACAAGCATTAACACCTGAACCCAATAGAATCTACTCCTTTACTCATTACTCACTAATAGGACGCTTGTCAGTGCTTTAATTGAAACCATTGCACTTGATTTGCTGTAAGGGTTAATGTGTGCAATGCATGTGTTAGGCATGCTTGTAAGGATATATTGGCATCTAATTGATTCCAATTCCAAAGAAGCATTTTTTTATGAGGATAGGTAATTGAATAAGTGGGTCATGTGATGTATTGCAGAATTGACATAATAGTGGGTTGTTTGGCGTAAATACTCCGCTTACGGGCGGTAGCACCGCTTGGCTCCCGTTCGGATGCGGTATTTCCGAGCATACTCTGTAATACTCTGTAATACCGTGCAGAATCGGAGTGTTTCTCTCGCACACGCATGGTTTGTATGTCGTCCGTAAACACGCCCTGTTCTTAAAGAGTGAGTCCGTCCGAATGCGGAGGACACGTGGGCGTTTCTACGGACGATGGCCGCACGCGGCAAAACACCGTGGCGTGCGGACCGCACCGTAAGAATGCGGGAATATCCGCACCAACCAGAATAAGGGCCCGGGTGTGGAAGGGGTAAGTGACGCCACTGCTCTCAGTAATAAAGAAACTGGGGGTTATTTACTTAGATGGCAGTTCTATTGAAGATAGTATGTTGACTATAGCAGCCAATCAGAAACGAATTCTTATTTATTAAGCACCTTCTAGAAGATAAATAAACTTATTTGGTTGCCCAAAGCAACATAGCATCTGAAAAAGAACTCCCGTCTCAGTACATGAACCCTGATGTTTTTCACACATAATAATATGTTGCAAGGTTTTGTTATATTGTCATATATTGGTAACATTCCTAAACTACATTTTTGAAAAACTATAAAATCCTAAAATGGATTAAAAAACTTAATTTTAGTTTTTAGATCAAAAAAATCCTAGGTTTAGTTATCAGACTTAGAACAGTGCCTCTAGTGGTCAAATTATATTAATGAAAGACCACGAGCGAACATTTCTTGGTTCTATGGTTCATATCTTAAGCAGCAAAGGCTGTAAAACGTTTATCACTAATTATGATGTTTAATGTACTATATATATATATATATATATACACACACACACAATGAATTTTAAAAAAATATAGGTAAATATTTAGAACAGTAAGCTATTGTAATGATGAGTGATATCAATAATAAGCCAGACGTTTAACTATTATGTTTCAATTAGTTCATAATTAGATATTGGGAAAAGTTATAACCACATAACGAAGCGTTTTGGCACCCTGGTCAGTAAAAGTAGCCAGTGAAACAGAATATGGATGTTGCCTGCACCCGTAGACATTAAGACATCCACCCCTCCATATCCTTGATAGATAATGGTTTAATATGCAGTCTGGTTTTCATTTAAAGGGTCGGTAGTAAAATCCAGATCACATTTCTCACTTGGTGGGTTAAAAAACCACTTACGCTCATTTCTGCAATGTAAAACGACACTATATCAAATCAAACATTTCCAGATGTAGCCAGCCTGTGTGAGCAGGAACATTACAGCTCATGTACGTACATAGGACCCGGGCAGCTGCTTCCTCGGGCTTGTATCGCCATCTGCTGCCAAAGATGTTATTAGAGCGGCTGCTAATATAGTCTATATAACCTGTAATAATGCATTACTTCAGATAGCTGAGCAGTAGGTGGAAATTGTGTGTAATGTTGTTCCATATAGTTAAATATTCACCCGTCTTCCTTCTCGTCCACACTTATAATGAGAAGCACATGTTGATGTATAAAGCACGTATGTCATTTAAAATTATTTTGTTTGATCATTTAGGACATTTTTATCACATCTCAGGAAAGTAGAATTGTTTCAGCAACTGGAAATAAATGCAAATACCGATTGCACACAGGTGATCAATGAAGAAGAGAGAACTAGAAGAAGAATTATGGAATAAAGGTGAGAAATAGGAATTAGGGGAAAAGAGAGGGGGAAGGTAGAGAGAGAGCGAAAGAGAGAGAGGATTATAAAGTGTAAGGAGAGAGTTACAGAGAAGAGAGGGAAACCCAAAGAAAAAGGAATTATAGCGAAAAATAGAGAAGAGAGATATAAAAAGAAACAGGAGAGTTAACAAAAAGAAGAGGAAAGAATGAAGAAAAAGCAGAGAACGGGGAAAGAGTACAAGATAAATAAGCAAAAGGAGAAAAAGCAAGGGCAGGGGTGAGAGGAATGCTGGGTACACACTGGGCGATTTGCTGCGGGAAAATGATATTGCGCATAACCACTGGTCGATATAATTCGTTATATTGGTCAGTGAGGGGGGGGGGGTGATTAACAACCATGGGGTACATGCATCATTAATGATATTGATATCATCCATATCGTTAACAATATATCGCCCATTGTGTAGCCAGCATAAGACACATGAGATAGAAATGAAAGAACAAGATAGAAGAAGAAAGAGGAGATATAAGGGAGAAGACAGATGATAAATAAGGGAGAAGAGAGAGGAGCTATAAGGGAGGAGAAAGATACAGATTGAAGAGAGAAGAGTTAAGAAAAAATAAAGATCAAAAAGTTATAATACAGTAAGGGATAGCAAATAGAGAAAAAAATAGATTATATCGAGAAAACAGAAAGAAGAAAGAAATAAGATAATAGATTAAAAACGCATTTGCCTAGGCGCCCGCCACTGTGGGGCGGTAGTTGGGAGCATGGCAGGAGGGAGAGCTGGAGGTCTGGCTTAGCGGGCAGGAGGGAGGGCTCGCTGCGCTGTAGTTCAGTCCCGGTGCATGTTAACTGACATCTTCCTCCACCCGCATCGCATACAGCCGCTCAGCCGGGCAGCGTCTGAGGGTGAGCCAAGTGCTCAGCGCTGCCCGGCTGAGCGGCTGTACATGGTGCGGGTGGAGGAAGATGTCAGTCACACTGCGCCGGGACTGAACTGCGAGGCCTCCCTCCTGCCCGCTAAGCCAGACCTCCAGCTCTCCCTCCCGCCCGATGAGCTAGACCCGGGTGAGTAATTATATATGCACTGGAGGGAACAGCACGGCGGCCGTATCCCTCCCCCCCCCCCTCATCAGCGCGCCGGCCGTATTCCTCCCCACCCCCCACCCGTGGAGCGGATGAGCGCCGGGGCGCCCCCCCCCCCCCCGCCTGGGGTGCTCCGGCGCCTTGCACCGGCACTGAGAATAGGGATATTAGAAAGAGGAGAGATAACAGGGAGATTTGTGATAGAGGAGAAAGAATAGAGAGGGTAAAAATAGAAGAGAGGATGGAGATTAGAGAAAAGCGTTGAGAAGAGAGAAGAGAATAGGGAATGTGGAGAGAAAAAAGGATAGGAGAGAAGAAGTAAGATACCTTAATATTAACTTGGTAAGTGTACTATTTTCTTTTTCAGTATCATTAGTCATCCCTGTCTATTATGTTTAATTTATTATACAGGTTGAGTATCTAAAATGCTCGGGACCAGAAGCAATTTGGATAACGGATTATTCCGTGTTTTGGAATATTTTTATATATTTGAATGAGGTATCTTGAGGTATCTTGCATTCATGTTGTATAAATACAATACATCAAACCTACGAAATCCAAACGAATATATTTTATTTGTGCATGAAACAAAGTTTGTGTACAATCTTAGACACTGAATTTGAATGCCCGTTACATACACTATCCCCAGTAGTCCCAGTTAAAGATGTCCCCAGTAGGTTTTTAACAAAAAAAAAATACATTTTGGGGACAATGCTTTTCGGAATAATTTGGATAATGAATATTTGGATAAGGGATACTCAACCTGTAACGAATAGTCTTAATGTTAAAATATCACAAAGTTCCGCAATGAGCAGCACATCCTCAACGGCTCAACAAATAGGGGGTGCCATCCAATACCTTCAAAGGGTTAATAGATGCGTCCAGACGGCGGCACTCACCAACAATAATTTCTCACAGAGGCAGTTTCGTTTATTAACGTTTCGAACCTTTTAATGATGGTTCTTCAAAGAACCATCATTAAACGGTTCGAAACGTTGATAAACGAAACTGCCTCTGTGAGAAATTATTGTTGGTGAGTGCCGCCGTCTGGACGCAAATGTTAAAATATCTGCATACACTGTTAGTGCTTTATGAATATAATAAAATAGTAATATATATATTGTAATCTACCATGTAGAGCAGCTCTATTTAAGGAGCTTGCTGCATTCTAGTATCTCTTAGCACATTAACTGAGTCTCCCACATCTAACCAAGATCTACCTTGTACAGTACTTCTTATGTAGGATAAAAAAACGACCCTGTCTTTTATATACAGTACTGTAATATATAGCTATAACGATGAACAACAATCCAAAGGAAGACTATACACTTTGGAATCCAACTCTTACTACGTTACTTCTGCTCAACTAAAGAATATTCTATGTTCAAGTGCTGAAAGGAAAGGAATTTAGATTTATACTCAAACAAAAACTCAGACATAGAACAGCTACAGAGAGTAATAAAGTCAACAAGATTGTTACCACAATAACAAAAAAAAATGAGTATAACCCCAACTGGTAGGACTTCATGGTTGCCACTTATCAGCATAATGATACAGTATACACTGTCTGTGACATTAGGTCATCTCAATGTTCCCTTTCACTAAGAGTCTATCAGGCTAATCATGTATATACAGTATTCCTGTGTCTGCCTAAAGCAAACAAACATATTTCTTCTTGATTGTTAAAAAACAGTTGCGGTACTCTTTACTTAGAAGGGCGCCCATCTCGGCCATTGAATGCACTAAAAAATCAGGTGCGATGCGACAGACGAGATGCCCGACATTTCCCATAGGGAACAATGTTAAATGTCTCAATTGACCCGATTTTCCTGTTCAATGCCTCAATTGACCCAATTTTTCCATAGGAAACAATGTTAAATGGGCCACAGAGGCCAAATAGGCACCCTGAAGTGAATAATGGCCACCCGAATTGTTAACGCCACCCCACGATCAACGTCAACCCGAAGCGTGGCGAGCGCAGCGAGCCCGCGAGGGGCGGCGGTACGCGTCCTACGACCTTTTCATACCCCCACTATCCACGTCGGCGTGGAGTTGAGAATAGAAAGTGTGGCGAGCGCAGCGAGCCACCGAGTCCGAAGCGTGGCGAGCGCAGCGAGCCCCGCGAGGGGACGCGGATACCTTCACAGGTATCCGCGTCCCCTCGCGGGCTTCACAGCTGTCCGCTCGGTGGCTCGCTGCGCTCGCCACACTTTCTATTCTCAACTCCACGCCGACGTGGATAGTGGGGGTATGAAAAGGTCGTAGGACGCGTACCGCCGCCCCTCGCGGGCTCGCTGCGCTCGCCACGCATCGGGTTGACGTTGATCGTGGGGTGGCGTTAACAATTCGGGTGGCCATTATACACTTCAGGGTGCCTATTTGGCCTCTGTGGTCCATTTAACATTGTTTCCTATGGAAAAATCGGGTCAATTGAGGCATTGAACAGGAAAATTGGGTCAATTGAGACATTTAACATTGTTCCCTATGGGAAATCTCGGGCATCTCGTCGGTTGATCGCACCCGATTTTTTTGTGCATTCAATGCCCGAGATGCCCGAGATTTTTTACTAACGATGCCCACGATCAAAATCGTGGGCGCCCTTCTAAGTAAAGAGTACCACAGTTGCTGGAAGAATCATACTGTCTTTATTATATAATAATTTACAGTTCTTATAATATAAAAAGATATGTAAAATATATGTCATACAGGTCGAGTCTCCGTTATCCGTATATACCAAATACAGAAATATTCCGAAAACCGTGGTTTTTCAGAATATTTCCTTTTTGTGTTTTTTTGCCCTCACAGCCTCTTTTTCCATACTTACCTTATCCCCCGGTGTCCACAGCGGCCTTCAGAATCCTCTTCAGCGGCATCTCCAATCATAGGGGTGCATTGTGCGAGTGCACAGGCGCGACAGTGATGTCAACGGCGCACCCGCGCACAATGCACCCCTTGGATTGGAGATGCCGCTGAAGAGGATTCGAAAGGCCGCCGTGGATGCCAGGGGACACCGTGGATGTCGGGGCACCGACGGAACCAGATAGGTATGAATAACACTGTGGGGGCATATTAGTCATGGACATCAGTTGTGCGGTAGCGGCACAATGGGCATTATGGTGTGGGGCATAATGTGTAATGGGCATTATGGCATGGGTAATATGTATTGGGTGTGTGAAGCGTAACAGGCATTACTGTGTAAATTTTGTCCGTGCACCTTAGGCACGCAATATCCCTGTTTGTAGTTTATCTGTCTTTTACATTTTGAGTGTAGGGTGCAATGCACAAGCCCAAACAGAAATGTCACAGTGTTCTAATGTTTTGTCATGTAGTTACTCCCCCTAGTGTTATATGTCCACGCCCTGACCACACATTCCGTCTATTACATTGTGCATCGGCCTCAGCAGACTATGTTGATGGACTTGCACATCAGTGTCATGACTGGTGCCAGTAGCTTCAGCACTAATAGTAGGAATTGTCTCCTGATCTTTTATTGTTTGTCCTCCATTCTGTATACTGAAATGTGACAGAAAAATTAAACTTAGACACCTTTCCCCCCACACTCAAATGGGCAGGTTGGAGGCCAAGTCAGATCCACAAAGCTGTGTTCACTTATGCACTGCAATAAAACAACTCCTCATTAATGCTACTTTCGGGTGTTTCAGGTCCAGACATCTTTTTAATCAGAATCAGAATCAACTTTATTGTATACTTAGGAATTTGACTTGGATTGCTATGCAACAGCCAGTTTGGTACAGTTAAACAGTGACAGATATACAAACACGAACAGGTATACGGTAGAAATATCTTGGGGATATAGACGCAGGAGGCACATACCCGCTGAGTTGCACAGTGCCTAGGCAGCCATCAGCGGCACCACCGGTCATTGCAGCAGCCAGGTAGGTAACAATATAAGCAGGGACAGTATAGTTATCACACAGAGAACACATACCCACCAAGCTGCACAGTGCCTAGGCAGCCATCAGCAGCACCACTGGTCATTGCAGAAGCCAGGCAGGCAACAATACAGCAGGGGCAGTACAGTTATCACACAAGGAACACATACCCACCAAGCTGCATAGCGCCTAGGCAGCCATCAACGGCGCCACTGGTCGTTGCAGCAGCCAGGTAGGTAACACTTAAGCAGAGACAGTAAAGTTATAGCAGAGACAGTACAGTTATCACACAGGAGACACAGGGTTACGTATGGCTGTGTGCACAGTTCCTAGGCAGCCATTTTGAAGGGCTCAACAGGCCATCTCCTGTAGGGAGAGCCAGCGTGGATTGTGGTGGGGGGGAGAGTCGGTCAGTGAGGCCGGGGGAGAGTCCATGGGGGGGTCCTACCTGCCTCTGGGTGTCCTGCCAGGGCCCTGTGGCCGATGCGCCTCCTGTCCCGGCCGGGGGGAGGGGTCGCCGAGTGTGCTGGGTCCTGCATGTGCATGCCTGTGCCGGAAGTGATCTACTTTCTCTGGGGGGGTCCCCAGGCCAACCCTGTCTCCAAGCGGCCTGGTGTCGCTGCGCCCCTGGCTTCCGACTTGACGCTCGTCTCTGGGGCCTCCCTCCTTCCTTCAGCCTGGTGTTGCCACGTCCCTGGCGCCCGGCTCGGCGCTCGTCTCTGCAGCCTCCCTCCTTCCTTCGGCTGAGTGTCGCCTCATCCCCGGCTCCCAGCTCGGTGCTCGACACAGCAGCCTCCCTCTTCCTCTGGCCGGGTGTCGACAAGTCCCCGGCTCTCGCCACAGTATCCTCCTCCTTCAGCTCCCCTCTGCCACGCCAGCCACATGTTGATCCAGAGGCCAGGGATGGTGGAGCTCCGAGGATGGGGGATCGGAGCTCCACGTGCATGCGACCATCCCCGGCCTCCACCTGAAGATAACTACACTAAGTATAAGATGAAAAATTTACATTATAACCGTTTATGTTTGGATTCAGATCTACTCACATTTGCACAGATTGCAAAGTCTCTTTCGGGAATTGTGTATGGATTTGCCTGTGGATTGCGATTAGCGATCCATTGGCATTTCGGGCTGGCCCCACAGTCATGACCCTGTCCTGTTCTTGGCTGGCTAAACTGGTAATCGGCAGGCTGAATGTCAAAAAGGGGGGTGTGGCCGTGAGATATGCCCGTGGATCATCGAGCTGCGGCCAGGAGCTCGACAATCCATGGCCGTTCTCAAAACGGCCTGACTGCTTCTAAAGTCGGGTCCGTTCTGCCAAGATCCCTGTTCAATGCTGTCGGGAAACACAGCATTGAATAGGGCCCCGCCGCTATTTCCCCCGTTGGGAATAGCGGCGGGAGATTGAATACCCCCATAAATATTATCGGGCATACCGTATAAAAATATCTTGTAGTCAGGGGCCGATTGGGAACTAAAAGTGGCCCTGAAAAAAATTATAGTAATGGCCTCACGTGAGCAGCACCAAAGTAAATGAAGGTGGAGCCAACACATAACTACACCTGGGTGAAAGCTGTTGGTTTCGATATGCTTGGCAGTTTAGTGACCCCAGACTGGTAAAAGCTCTTGTGACAAACCATAAACTAAACATTTCAAATAATATTCCAACTCCCCCAACATAGACAGAAAACAGACTCCAATACAGATGGAGCGGGTCTCTTCTTTGCAGCGGATGGCGAAGGCGACGCCAGCAGCCATCCCCCTCCACCCGCCATCTGTATATGCGAAAGGGGATGCAAGCGCACGAGATGCGCGCACGTCCCCTTCCGACGGCTTCCCCCGGGTCCCCGCCGGCTTGTCAGCGGTCACCCGGGGTCCCCACCGCCTCCTCGCACCCCCCTAATCCTGTCCGTCTCCCTGAAGCGGAGATGGACAGGGTTCCCATCGCCCTGCCGCCCGGAAACTGAGACGCGCGTACGGTGACGTTCTGGCGATTCGCCAGCAAGAGGGAGTCCGGCTCCATCTGTACCTTCATCAAGCAAAAAACAACTTATCACCATAATCCTCTGAATATAATAACCATCCCCAATCCTCCCCAGGGGAGCCCAAACACACCACAGAAACTGTTACACCACCAGATAGAACCCACTCCTGTCCCTTTAACAGATGCCACAATGGATATACGGTAGATGGGCGCCCACCTTAGATTAGTATTTGCAGTATTGAGCTTGTGGGATATAGGAGTGGGACACGGCCACTACTCTGGGTCAAACTGTAAAAATAAGTGACTGGCTTATACTGTAAGTGGCCTCACAGGTGCGTCGGCCTGCCAGAATCTTCTCTGTAAGGTCTATGGCCAATCCGCCCCTTTCGGTCTAATTATTCTAAAGTCGTCATTTTGGAATTTGAAACTGAAAGTACTATTTAAAAAACAATATTGATTTAACGATATTCCGTATTTAGTAAATCAGTGTGAGCGTATTTGAATTTAATACCAAATGTTCAGTCCTGTTAAACAGGAACTTTTCCCATATTTGCAAGGGAATGGAAGACATCCACTCGACCTCAGTCTGTTCCCAACATAAATATAGAAGGAACTTCACTTTGGCAAACCCAATTGACAGCGCTGCCCAAAAACAGTCATTTACGGAAAGATGAGACAACAAGCTAGCAATGGTTAAAAGCAACCAATCTGCCCTAATGTCTCATGCAGAGCGGCCTTGTAATAACAGCCTTAGTTGGCAATTGTAAGAGAAGGAGAGTGTCCATGTTATTTCAGATGTGTAGGCATACATATGCATAATTTACTGGCACTGAGCGAGGCAATGAGTGCCATTGGCTTAAATGGACTCTGCCATGATCTATGAAGTGATGAAGGAAAGGAATGTAGATGAACGCAATAAATCATTCCTTGTTGTCTAAAGTGCCTAGCAAACATGGAAACACACGATAGGAGGGAGTTACAGTTTTTGGAGGTTTTTTTTGCAACTGAGGATATGAAAACAAATAGTGTACATAGCTTCAAGTCATTGGATGCATTGAGAATGTAAGCATCACATGATTCTGCAGCAGCCAAGTTGGAAATGTGATTTCAGACTGTACAGACTGTGCCGGGCAGTAGTGTGGCCTTTACTGGAACTGACATCCACCATATTCTATGCTAACAAGAACCTTCACATTCCATTCTTGGATCAAATCCTCTGTGTTCCTCTGTTCATGGATGAGCTGTGAGATACAGGCAGGAAGATGGACAGGAAAACAGGGGAACTAAATAGATACTAGTTAAAAGCACATCAAATTGACGGCTAAGTCCCTATATGCTCTTACCTCCAATCTCTGTCTTCACAGCTCCCTCTCTCTTGGAAACATATCATTTTGGTTTCGCTTTCTGTTAGGGAGTAATTTGGTCTGTCGAGTGGCCTCTAGTGGTCACTGGTGGTACGTCACCTCAACAAGGTATTTCATCTGTATTTATGTCTAGCGTCTCTCGTGACTCTCCAAAACACTGCCATCTGCTGGCAGAGAGTAAAACTACATCTCTTTCTCACACATGCACAAACTTTTGCTTCGAGCAGGCTTACTGGTATATATATATATATATATATATATATATATATATATATATATATATATATATATAAACAATCGAGGGTCCGGCACTCCCAGTGACCAAATAGAGCCCTTTGAATGGGTCCAGGTGCCTTCACTTGGTGAACAAACACAAAAACTAAAAAAATATATATATATAAAAACTTCTTGATGTGCGGCACTCGGAAATATGCAATGTAGACAGGGTCTCAGCCACGTTTCAGTTCAATCAAAAACTGTTTTCAAGCCTTGAAAACAGTTTTTGATTAAACTGAAACGTGGCTGAGACCCTGTCTACATTGCATATTTCCGAGTGCCCCACATCAAGGAGTTTTATATATATATATATATATATATATATATATATATATATATATATACACACTTAACATCGGCACTCACCTTTCCTAGTTTTGGGGTGCCCTATGGCTTGTGACCACATTGTTTAAACAGACATTGGATGGGCTCTGCACACACTAAATTAACTGATAATAAATAGTGGAGATTTGGTTCATGAATTGATCAATGCATTTAAGCCCGCAGCCCCCGTCAAGGGACCCCACTGTTCTGCAGGTCCTACCACTATCGCTGAAAATGGCTGCAATACACATAGCTATCACATCAATGTTTGATACCAGGCATGCTATCAGGTCTGAAGCTCACAGCAGACTTTGCTTTTATAGGTGAGCAGCTACCAACACACCTGTCACTAATCATCTAGGGAAATGGCTAACATAAGCTATGGAATCTTAGTTAAAAACAGGGTGCATAAGAGAATGTGACCACAATAAGACTAATTAAAAAATTAATCTAATAAACAATATATACACTTAACATCGGCACTCACCTTTCCTAGTTTTGGGGTGCCCTATGGCTTGTGACCACATTGTTTAAACAGACATTGGATGGGCTCTGCACACACTAAATTAACTGATAATAAATAGTGGAGATTTGGTTCATGAATTGATCAATGCATTTAAGCCTGCAGCCCCCGTCAAGGGACCCCACTGTTCTGCAGGTCCTACCACTATCGCTGAAAATGGCTGCAATACACATAGCTATCACATCAATGTTTGATACCAGGCATGCTATCAGGTCTGAAGCTCACAGCAGACTTTGCTTTTATAGGTGAGCAGCTACCAACACACCTGTCACTAATCATCTAGGGAAATGGCTAACATAAGCTATGGAATCTTAGTTAAAAACAGGGTGCATAAGAGAATGTGACCACAATAAGACTAATTAAAAAATTAATCTAATAAACAATATATACACTTAACATCGGCACTCACCTTTCCTAGTTTTGGGGTGCCCTATGGCTTGTGACCACATTGTTTAAACAGACATTGGATGGGCTCTGCACACACTAAATTAACTGATAATAAATAGTGGAGATTTGGTTCATGAATTGATCAATGCATTTAAGCCTGCAGCCCCCGTCAAGGGACCCCACTGTTCTGCAGGTCCTACCACTATCGCTGAAAATGGCTGCAATACACATAGCTATCACATCAATGTTTGATACCAGGCATGCTATCAGGTCTGAAGCTCACAGCAGACTTTGCTTTTATAGGTGAGCAGCTACCAACACACCTGTCACTAATCATCTAGGGAAATGGCTAACATAAGCTATGGAATCTTAGTTAAAAACAGGGTGCATAAGAGAATGTGACCACAATAAGACTAATTAAAAAATTAATCTAATAAACAATATATACACTTAACATCGGCACTCACCTTTCCTAGTTTTGGGGTGCCCTATGGCTTGTGACCACATTGTTTAAACAGACATTGGATGGGCTCTGCACACACTAAATTAACTGATAATAAATAGTGGAGATTTGGTTCATGAATTGATCAATGCATTTAAGCCTGCAGCCCCCGTCAAGGGACCCCACTGTTCTGCAGGTCCTACCACTATCGCTGAAAATGGCTGCAATACACATAGCTATCACATCAATGTTTGATACCAGGCATGCTATCAGGTCTGAAGCTCACAGCAGACTTTGCTTTTATAGGTGAGCAGCTACCAACACACCTGTCACTAATCATCTAGGGAAATGGCTAACATAAGCTATGGAATCTTAGTTAAAAACAGGGTGCATAAGAGAATGTGACCACAATAAGACTAATTAAAAAATTAATCTAATAAACAATATATACACTTAACATCGGCACTCACCTTTCCTAGTTTTGGGGTGCCCTATGGCTTGTGACCACATTGTTTAAACAGACATTGGATGGGCTCTGCACACACTAAATTAACTGATAATAAATAGTGGAGATTTGGTTCATGAATTGATCAATGCATTTAAGCCTGCAGCCCCTGGGGCTGCAGGCTTAAATGCATTGATCAATTCATGAACCAAATCTCCACTATTTATTATCAGTTAATTTAGTGTGTGCAGAGCCCATCCAATGTCTATATATATATATATATATATATATATATATATATATATATCCAGTATGAAGTAGCACTCCTCAATTAAATATGGTTGGTGCTCGCCAGTTGCTCCCAGGTCGAATGCCACCACAATATACTAACTAACTAACTATATATATATATATACATGGAACCGGCAAGTGGCTTCAGCAACGTAACCTTACCCGTGGGTGAGAAATGGAGTTATTCGGACAGTGATGCCGATCAAATTTACTTCAAGGAAAAAGTTGCATCCACAGCAGCGTTGGAGACCAATGAATCACTTTTCCAACAACTACTAAAGATACAGAAACGAGAAGTCGATTATTTGATGCATGGCATCACACTTTCTGATTACCATCGAAGTGGCCACATCCCACGTGGTTTCCGTGTTAGGAACATCCCTACCATAGGGAAGTACAATCAGGAATTCTGTCGGAAGTGGGTGGCCATACTTAATAAGTGCAGTCTCGACCTAGTACTCCTAGTGATCGAGGAATCAGCACGTGAATTAAATATCGCCAGAAACAAGAAAAAAGAGTTTGAAGACCTGCATCTGGCTACTTTAACTGCAGACCCTGATAATAACTGGATTGGCAAGCTACAGGAACAAATAGACACATATAGACAGGATCTTGTAAAATTCAAAAGGGACAAACGAATTACTGTCCAGCGTGATTACGCCGAAAATCGTGTCTATCCCTGGGTCTTCAATCCTGAAGGTGCACGCAAATTCCAGCAACGCTCAAGGCGCACCAGACGTGTGCCCCGTGGACAAGACAGCTCCAGTGGCGGATATTCATCGCCTAGTGAAGCTGAGGATAACAGGCCATCCGGTAGCCAGAAGCCCCCTTTAGGGGTCAAGACCCGTGCCCAGCGAGGCACGACAGACGACCTACTAGACGCAGCAAGCAGTGGCAGAGGATCAACAAAGTCAAAGTCTGCCAGGGGTGGCAAAGCACCAAGAGGGAAGAAAGCAGCCTGATCTTCAATCTTTCTGCAAGACCCTTGAGTACCATTGAGACCACTATCCTCAACAAGGGGTTGTCTTACGTCCCCTCCAGAAAAATGGATGATTTCCAGTGGAAGGTGGACTCTTATAAATTTGCACGTAACCTCCGCTTAAAGAACCACTTTGCGCATCCTGACCAGACCCCGACCATTGACCCACAGTTGACCCCCCGATTTAAACCTCACACTACGTTTGACCCCCAGTGTCATAATGCCAGCATAACCTGCTTCAATAGGATGCTGGAAGCACAAAGTAGCGAGATCTTCAAGGATGCAAAGACAGCAGGACAGAACAACTTGACTATGGCTGAGAGAAAGGCACTAACGGAATTGAGCAGAGATGATACCATCGTTATCCGCCCCGCCGATAAAGGGGGCGGGATAGTGATTCAGGACCTGGGTGCATATAAGCAGGAGATTTATCGTCAGCTTAATGACCCGATGGTATATTTGCCCTTACCTGGAGATCCCACTTCCAGATACAATCAAGAACTGGGTACTCTACTTGAACAGGCCGTGAAAGAGGGTAAATTATCCGATTACACTCGTCGAGCACTGTTCCAGCCTCACCCGGTGGCACCTGTCCTGTACACCTTGCCGAAGGTGCACAAGGACCCCATTAATCCACCAGGCCGTCCGATAATCGCGGCACGGGACTCCATATATTACACCATCTCCGCCTTCCTAGACTCTCTCCTTCAGCCAGTGATACAGGCACAATCTACGTATCTCAAAGACACCACCAGCCTGCTCATCGAACTGTCCACCTTGTCACTACCTTCCAATAATGTATTTCTGTGTACCCTAGATGTAGTTTCGCTCTACACTAATATCCCACACGATGCCGGTCTACTTGCTGTCCGAGCACTTCTGACAGATAATGCTCTCTACCATGGACCGGACCTGAATCTAGTAATGACGTTGCTAGAATTAACACTCAAGCGGAACTACTTCCTTTTTGACCGCAAGTGGTACCTACAAATGCAGGGATGTGCCATGGGGTCTTGTGTGGCACCGGCATTCGCCAATGCCTACATGTTCGCCACTGAACACCAAGCGTTCTTCACAGACCCAGACATCGCCAGGCACAGTCTCTTCTTTAAGAGATATATTGACGACTTGCTCCTGATATGGACTGGTGGGGAAACTCAGTTCCATGATCTGATGACCAGAATAAATGGTCAACCTGGGACAATCAAATTTACATACGAGATGTCAACCACCACTGTACACTACCTCGACGTAGAGATTTCAATTCGCAACAACAAAATTAGGACTGGTTTATACAAGAAAAGCACAGATCGGAATGCGACTCTGCATGCAAAGAGCCAACATCCCATCTCCACCATCAAAGGCCTACCTTATTCACAGTTCCTTCGAGTACACCGTATCACGGACGATTTAACACAGACCAACAAAGATATTGATGCCATGATCTCAGACTTCTTAGTACGGGGCTACAATCTGGAAGAACTGCTCTCAGCAAAACAAAAGGCCTTGAGCATTCCAAGAGAAGAGACCCTGATTCCCAAAACCAAGCAAGCACAGACCCCCAAAAAAAGAATCCCGTTTGTGCAAAGGTTTAATAACTCCAGCCCTCAACTGATCCGTACCTGCAAACAATTGTGGCCCTTGATCTCTACAGACCCAACAGTCCCAACACTACAGGACAGTATCCTGATGCCTAGTTTCTCCAGAAACAGAAATCTGAAGGATATCCTGGTACGGAACGATGTTTCTAATTTCATTAAACCCACTCCCATCAATTTCTTGACGAAGAAAGCCGGATGTTACCGGTGCACAGGCTGCACCACTTGCAGCTACCTAGAGACTGGTCCTTCATTCCGTCATCCACAGACCGGCCGGGAGATACCCATACGGCACATCTTGACATGCACCACAACCCATGTGGTGTATTTCATCAGATGCCCGTGTGGACTCATGTACATCGGGAAGACCACCCGTCAATTTCGGGAGCGGATGGCCATGCACCGTTCCAGTATTCGACATGCCATCGAAGGGACAGCGAGCGCGATGGAGCAACCTGTTGCTCGCCATTTCAAGGAAGCAAGGCATGGACTGGCAACCCTCCGGTATAAAATTATTGACTGTATCCCCAAAAATCTGAGGGGGGATGACCGGGACAAACGGTTACTCCAATGTGAATCCAGATGGATCCACCAACTGAAAACAGTCTTCCCCGGAGGCCTAAACGAGAATCTGTATTTGGGATGTTTTCTGTAGCTCAGCCAGTGTTTTTTGTAACATGCTGATTCACTCCTATTGTCTGCTAAGATGCCCTTATTTCCAAATGAGCCGTTATATCTGGATAGTTTACCTGCTTATTACATTTTTTGCAAGGTTTTTCTCCCTTTCGAGCAAATATTTCCCGCTAACAGGGAGGCTCAGATGACATCCATATAGTCTGCACACTCCGTTATTCCCTTTTTACTTACTTTCACAGTTCTAGCCAAATTGCTGGACCTTGCATCGATTTATACTGTTTTTTTACAATGCATCACCCTTGCCTTACCATGTCGTTATTATTGTTTGTTTTTGATTATGGGAATGTCTATTTACATACTTCTCTTTCACTTTGTTTTTGTGTGCAGGTGGTTGCTTGGTTACGCACGTCAGTCTGTACGTACACTGCCGGGAGGCACGGGAGCGTGCTCGTCGCGGGAGCGTGACGTCGCAGGTGGCGCCGGATCAGGGGCGGTCCCGTCCGACGCCAGAAACGAACCCGGTGGGCAGCGGCGGCGGCGTGATGACCGGCAGCAGGTATTTATTTCAATGTATGTTCCTTACTCTGTGTGATCTTGAAAACGGTATTAAACCGAAACGTTGATCTGACTGCTTTCGTTTTGGCTGTTCCATTATTGCAAGTCCTACGAGTGCCGGGAGACCCTCCTACCTTACCTATATATATATATATATATATATATATATATATATATATATATATATATATAAACAAGTGGTTGGTCGGCACTCTCGTCGACGGTATTGACAGCGCCCCGGTGCCTTCCTCGCTAGTAAAATATTGTATAGGAGTCTCCAAAGGTCCCCGAAGGGTGTCCCCAAAGAACAGGTGGCACTCAAAGGCTTTTAGTGATATCCAAGATTTATAGTTCACAAAGCTGGTACAACAAAAGTCATGTCGACGTTTCAAAGCCGGGCAGGCTTTTTCATCAGGATGTGTGTCTTGTATTAGTGCATAAAGTGCGCGAGTGCTGTGCAAAGAAACTCTTTACACCAGCATAAGGGGCTGCACCCCCTTAATTTGTGAACATTTGTATTGTGTGAAATATGGTTAGAATTGTATGAAAGTGTTAAGTAGAGAGCATATGATTTGGAAGGGGGTGTGTATTGTTTTGTTTAATTAAAAAGCGGTTACAGAGTAAGATGTACATTGGGTGTTGTTGAGGTGTGTGTGTGTGTGCAATAGTATAGTAGGGTGTTTTTGAGTCAGCGGCTCCCCACTGGCAGAGGTCACGACACAGGAAAACAGGAGGCTGGGTAGTGATAGGGGTGTGTTGGCATAAGGGGGACTAAAGAGGAGGGTGGGGGACACTGTGCAGCTTCTGCCAGTGGGTAAGGGTCCAGCGAGACAGCACAGGAGTACAGGACGGTGGCCCTGAGTCAGTGTCTCCTCCTACTGGGTGGGAGTTAGGGTGCATGAGAGCAGGAGGCTGGGCTATAAGGCATGATATGGGTATGTGGGCAACACAGTGTCAGCGACTCCCCAGTAGTGGAAGTTACGGTTCAGGAAAGCAGGAAGCTGGTAGTGATAGGGATGTGTAGGCATACGGGGGACTAAAGAGGAGGGTGGGGGACACTGTGCGGCTTCTGCCAGTGGGTTAGTGTCCAGCGTGGCAGCACAGGAGTACAGGACGGTACCCCTGAGTCAGTGTCTCCTCCTACTGGGTGGGAGTTAGAGTGCATGAGAGCAGGAGGCTGGGTGGTAAAGCATCATAGGGAAATGTGGGCAACAAAGGGAGAGCGGGTCCCCACTGGCAAAAGTTTCGGGGCAGGAGAACAGGAGGCATGGCAGTGATAGAGGTGTGTGGGTATGAGGGGTAGTAAAGGTTTTTGGCTGTTGCTGAGTAGGGATAGGCATTGGTGCAGACGCCATCGGTGGTTGGCATTGATGGCGATTTTGCACCCTGTCATTGGTAGTAGTAACATATTACTTGGATAACCATCGATTGTTGTAGCTATCGATGGTCATCCATTATATCTGACTAAATAGGCTGTGGGTCAATCAGAACTTGGTGGCGGGTGTGGGGGGCGGAGCTATGCTCTGTGTCCCGGCACCTTAAAAAAATTTTTTGGGGTCCGCGAATTGCGGGAGGGGTGGCGCGAGGGATGTGCCGAGAGGGTCCGCAAATTGCGGGGAGGCCGCTACGGGGGGTTTAGTGAATTGCGGGAGGGGGCGGGGTCCGCAAATCGCGGGGGGCTAGAATTGTGGGAGGGGGGGTCGCAAATCGCAGGAGGGAGGGTGCCGTGAATCGCGGGAGGGGGAGGGGGCGGTGGTCCGCAAATCGTGCGGGGGGGGGGTCGCGGGGGTCACACGAATCGCAGGGGGGCCCGCAAATCGCGCGGGGGGCGCTAGAATTGCAGGAGGCGGGTCGCAAATCGCAGGAAGGGGGTGCCGTTAATCACGGGTGGGGGCGGTGAGGGGAGGGTCACGGGGGTTCCGCGAATCACGGGAGGGGGGGTCGAGGGGGTCCCACGAATCACGGGAGGGGACCAACAAATCGCGCAAGGGGGGGGGGGGCGCTAGAATTGCAGGACTGGGGTCGCAAATCCAGGAGGGGGTGCCGTGAATCGCGGGAGGGGGGTCACAGGAGTCCCGCGAATCGTGGGAGGGGGGGTCGCGGGGGTCCCGAGAATCGCGGGAGGGCGGGGGGACCACGAATTGTGGGAGGGGGGTTGCGGGGGGCCCGCAAATCGCGGCAGGGGGGATCACGGGGGTCCTGCAAATCGCGGGAGGGGGGTCGCAGGGGTCCCGTGAATCGTGGGAGGGGGGTCTCGGGGGTCCGGGGGGGGGTGCAGGAGTAATGGTTGCTGTGGAGTAATGGTGGATGGTGGGCATGTACTGTAGCCCTGGCTGGGCGGAGGTTATACACATAAAACACTGGTCTTTTCCCTAGGGGGGCGGGTTTGTGTATGCCGCTGGGCGGGAACGTTAGCTACAAAGGGGATGAGTGACAGATCTGGCTAAATATATAAGATATATATATAATTAAACCGAAACGTTGCTTACAGACGGTGTCTGTCAGTTCTTTATGCTGTGAAGTCCGACGAGTGCCAGTGATTCTCCCTCATGCTATTTATGTACGCGAGTACAACGCAAGGCACCGGGGCCCTTCTTCGACTAATACACCACATAGAGTGCCAGTCTGACTTTCCTATATATATATATATAGAGAGAGAGAGAGAGAGAGAGAGAGAGAGAGAGAGAGAGAGAGAGAGAGAGAGAGAGAGATGTGTATATTGTATTTAGAAACAAAGGCACTCACAGGTGACTTTAAAATACAGTAAAACTTAGCTTATGGAAAGTAACTCTTCAGTTCCTGATGATGTCATATTTAATATCGCAGTCTTTGGCCCGTATTGAATGTGCCCGTCAAGGGGGTTAAATGGCGGGCATCACCGAAAAACAAGCAACCCTCGCCATTTAACCCCCGCACCGACCGCTCACCTTATTTTACATTTCGGGGGAACCTTCACTATCAGAGGACCGCGAGGATTCCCCCAAACAGTGAGGCTAATGCAGGGAGCCCACTGCATTTAGTCTCGAGCCACGCTGTTTTTAGCGGCTGCATATACTTTTCTATATTTCTTTGTTTAAACAATATGGTCACATGACCATTACAAACACTCCCCTAATTGACCTAGGGGGTATATATACAGCTTCCTGCTACATCCTGTCACCACTGCTCCTGATGAAGACGTCTTGAAGACGTCGAAACGCGTTGAGCTGAGCCACATTCAAGATCCTGATACCCATCCAAGTCCATTCCTCCACTTGGACCTTATCAATAGCCTGAACCACCTTGCACCAGGCTCCATCACAGCGAACATACTCCGGACCAGCTTCTATCATCTTGGGCCATTGGTCCCTACCTCCCTGGGCAGTGATTCACGGCGGTGGTTTACCATCCTCCACCCACCATTCCTGCTTCAACCCACCAGAGAGCCAGGTCCATACCTCCCAGACAGAGATTCATGGCGGTGGCCACTCCATCTTCCACCCACCATTCCGGTTCCAAAAACATCTGAGGTATACTGGACCGTCAAGCTGGGAATTAACCGGTACCTCCTCAGGTCCCCAGATGAGATCCTGATGTTCTTAATCCACTGGTGGTAATTATAACCAAATATTGGCACACAAACTGTCTTCATCAATTTTTTCTTGGAGCCCAGTGCATGCATTAACCCCCGTTTTTTCTTCTTCAACACCCCTTCCCCCAATTTTTATACATTGCGCAAATTTTTTTAACACATGTATTTTTCATATTTTATGCTTAGAGAGTACTCTCTTTAATTGTTATTCTGTATAATAAATGCATTTGTATTTTCCTAAACCAAGTGTTTAGTGGTCATCATTCAGAAATACCCAGCGCTGTATATTCTCTTTTTTGTCCTAGGCTAATGCAGGGAGCCCACTGCATTTAGTCTCGAGCCACGCTGTTTTTAGCGGCTGCATATAAAGTTTCCCCATCGCTAAAACAACTTATGGAAATGGCGTGTGCAGGGGGTAAGTTGAATACTGACCATGCGAGCTGTCACAGCTCGCAAACACTATTGAATATACCCCATTATTGGGGGGCAACTAAGTATCCAACTTGCTGCAAATAACAGAGGTAGACACGTGCCGGAGTGAGTCAGTATTGCTACGGCGTGGGGACAGGAATACTAGTAATGTATGTGTGTGACCTGAATTTATGCATGTGCCAGTCCCTCAGTAAGGTGGCGGTGGAGAGTACAGCAAGGAAGTAGCAAGGCACCGGGAGACCACAGTTTCCTGCAAACAACCTCTGAAAACGTTCAGTTTTAAAAGTTTTCTGTATATTAGGCAGCCATATGAGACCCATGTGTATCTTAACAGGTAAGGGGAGCGCTCAGATAATTTTGGACTCAACTGTTTTCATACAATGGATACCCACCGGAAGGAACAACTGATATTATACAAGTGCATTTGCGCAGGGTAGACCTTGCTGAAGACCGCTTGGTACCCCGAGTTTCAAAATCAGCCACGTGTTTAATCCTGTTGGAACTTCTTCCAGGGGATGTCTATAAAATTACCAGGCAGAAATTATATAAGTGGGTGCTCCAGTCCAGTGTCACCATATCATCGGCCAGCCCCCAGTAAGAAGTGAGGGGTCTGTTGGTGGAGGGGGCGTGGCTATGTCAGGGGAGTGGCTATTTCATGCTCACCCTTTACCAAGATCCTATATAGCTAGGGTAGATTCTAATTTGCACTGTGATCCAGTGGTCTTCTCAGCAGCTCCATCAGATTGTATGAAAGGATAATACCTATATTGTATAATATCGTTTTTGATTAACAGTGTTAGTTCCACCTGAACATTTTCTTTTAAAGCTGCCTTACCTCTGTTTTATGGGGATATGATAACTGAAGGTCAACAGGGCTTAGGTCGACACCTGAAAAAGGGTGACATGACTAAGGTTAACTGGGTCGTGAGGTCAACACAAGGATTGGGTCAATGATGGGAATGTCGACATGAGTTTTTTAAAATTTTTAGCCGACATGTGCAGACAGGCGGTATTTCATGCCCTACCATCCACTATGGCATGGTGGGAGTATATGATATAGTGTGCCAAGTACAGCAGTGGCGTGCGGTGGGGTGAGGCGCAGCCTTTCCTGTCATACTAGCGCATATGCTGGCATTTTGAATTGATAAAGTATGTCAAAAATACAAATAATTTATAAAAAAAATCTTATTTTTATTATTCTAATAATTTTTATAGTCAAAACTCTGGAGTAAAAAGTCTATGGCAGGTGAGGCAGTGCCTCACCTGGCTACCTTTTCTGCACATCTCTTATCAAAACTCAGTGAATCTCCAGCAGCACACACTGCTGCACATGTGTATAATGCCGGCATGTACCCCAAGGCTAATATATTGTGTGCATATCTGGCTCTGGTACTTGCCAGGGACTCTTGAGCCATTTACCTCACCGCACGTCCATGAAGTACAGTGAGACACCGTACCTGAAGCATGGTGAGTGCAGCGAGCCATGTGAGGGGACATGGCACACTTAGGTGGTGTCCATGTCGACTATGCTGACATCCAGGACAAAAAAGTGAAAAAATCATGTTGACCTTTTGACTGTCGATCTTCCCATTGTCGACCTAATGCTTGTGTCGATCCTAAGATGGGAATTCTATTTCACATGGGATGTTGCTAAGGGCAAACAATCAGAATCTGCGGGGGGTCGTTGCGGGGCGGCGGTGGGATGCGGTAGAAGCCCATTGGCTTCTATGGGGCATTGCCAGATTTTTCTGGCCATGCCCCCCACCGCGGTAACCCGGCGGGGGATGCTCACAGCATCCCAAAATGCGGTAAAAACCCGATAAGGGGGTTTTAACCGCATTTTTAGCTTAGAGAATCTCCCCCAGAATCTGATTGAGAGGTTGCCCATAGCAACATCTTATGTGAAATAAAACTTCCATTTTGGTAAATTTCCACCAATGAGGTCAATGAAATCTGGATGCGGGAACATTGTGAATCCCTTGATAGTCTGTAGTGTAACTTAGTAACTCTTGTCTTATACTGTATATATTGTTCCCATAAGATTTCATGATCCTCCACAGATCTTCATTAGCTATAATGATAACAGATGACTACTGTATATCACAGATGGAGACACAGAAGCTACACGTAAGTTTATGAAAAAGCTCTGAAAAATGACTTGTGCTTGAGCGGAGTATAGAATAATGACAAGCTAAAAGCCTGCGTTTCATGTATCTGCCGGCTGGATTGATCTTGTCTGGAATTTAGATCTTCTCTTGTGATTCATATGGTCATTTGTTGGCAGGACGCAGCTGGACTGACTGTCTGTATAACATGTAACACTTACGGACTATTCATAAACATTCAGCCAAGCAATGTTCTAGAACAGATTGATATAAAAAAGACAAAAACATGTAGAGAGTTCAACTTCTCATCCAATCCATATGACCTTACTAGCTCAGCCTGCTCGAAGCAAAAGCTTCGACAGCTAGTCTGCTACCTTGTGATTGCCTTTGTGTTTTTGTATATGTCAGAAAGAGATGTACAGAGAGAGCGCCTCCCAGCCAGCCTGTGCAATCGTGCGTGCGGCCGGCCGGCAGGGGCGGATTGGGAATTAAAACCAGCCCGGGAAATATCTTGAAGCAGCCCTAAAGGGGGGGGGGGCGGCGTTGCCGCGCGCCGCAGGCGCGCCCGATTTTTTGTGTGTGGGCGTGGTCTATCAATATGGGGGTGTGGCCTATGTCAACGAGGCCCCACCCTATTTTTTGCTGCTGTGGGGGCATGGCTAGTGGTTCTCTGAGCTGCTGGCTATGTCCCCAGCCCCTCAGGCTGCAGAATAGGCGCATGCGTACAGCGTCAATTCTGCAGCCTGTGGGGCTGGGGAGATAGAGACAGGGGGAGGGTGACAGGGGGTCTCCCAACTGTCCCCCCCCCGCCCTGTGGGACTTTGAGTATGGGCCACCTCCCTTGAACACATTATGCACCATAACATGAGGGCCCTATTTTCTATAAAAAACCTGTACACCTTATGCCACACAGTATGAGCCAATATTCACATTATGACACATGGAATGATCCAAAATTCACAAAATGCCACACAGAATGAGTTAAAAAAAAATAGGCTAAAGTTCACATTATGCAACGGAATGAGAAGACACAGGGTGAATAAATGGCGGCACTCAAAGACTGATAAACTGTAAACTGGGTAATTTTGTAAAAGCATATACTGTAACAGTGCATCATACTCCGACGATACAACCCCATTTTCAAGGTGCAGAAAGTGACAACCGTTGTCACTTTCTGCACCTTAAAAAACGGGGTTGTATCCCCGAAACGTCGGAGTATGATGCACTGTTCTATGCTTTTACAAAATTACCCAGTTTATATCAGTCTTCGAGTGCCGCCATTTCTTCATCCATCTACCTTAAAAATCTGTATTGTAAGGCACCGGAGCAGACGCACATTCAAGGAGTGAGTGCCGGGCCGGACATCGGATATATATTATATATATATATATATATATATATATATATATATATAGATAGAGGGATTGGCAGCCCTCAGACAAAAAACATGTATTGATGGTCCTACGCCATTACGAGGTATCTACCCCGTCATCAGGGACTCGAACAATACAGTACACAAAAGACATATATATATACACACCACAAAAATCCCACCCTCCTGCCCACCCTCTGGTTAACCCTGTACCTGACAGAAAGCCCGTGCATGCAGATCTCCGTCCGCCATTGAAAAACCGGCAGTCAGCCTCACTGTGCAAGCAGACGCCGGCGGAAGTCACTCTCACATGACCTCCACTCAGCGCAGCCCCTCTACCAGCAGGCTTTCTCCAGAAGACGAGTCAAAGGAAATGCATCACAGTTCTGATCAGAATGCAGGAGTCCGGTTACTATGGAGATGAAAAAAAAATATATATATATATATATACACACACACAAGAAGAGGATCTGCGCAACGTCACAATGTCATATATATGTAAATCCGTCTTTAAGGATGTAGTGCTGGCTCACTTCCAGGAGGCTTTGTCACGGCCTCAGTGTATGGAACATCCAACAAGAAAAAGGAGCGCACACATGAGCAAAGTAATGACAAGTATTTACTGAAAAAGTGTAGGCTCACATACAATTCAATATACTGTAGTCAGCATGCGTAGTATTCACCGCTAGCTCCACAGCCTGTGCCATTACTTTGCTCACGTGTGCGCTCCTTCTTTTTTTGTTGCATATATATATATATATATATATATATATATATATATATATATACACACTGAGGCCTCAAATTATTAATTCTGCCAGCACCAGTGCCTTGTTTTTACCCTCCTCCTGTGGCCGCCTGTCAGACAGTCCCCGGCTGCTGTTTAATTTGTGCTCCCTCCGGCCTCTGCATGCTGGCTTCTCCCTGCTCGATGCTCCTGCCACCGCCCAACAGATCCATCCAGCGCAGCGCGCGAAACAGTCCTGCGCGCTGCTGCTGGGATGGCTGATCACGTGGGCAGCGCAGCCAGGCTTTCTGCACACCAGCACTCCCGCCATTTTAACTGTGGGAGGACTTGAGGCTGGCCGCGGCCATCTTCAATCAGGGCACAGTGCCGCGGCCCGGCACGGAGATGCCGCGGCCGGCCCTGTTAGGAGGGTGGGCGGCCGCTTCCCTATTAAAATGTGCTGGTCCACCGGGAAACGGCCCGCTGCCGCAATGCCCATTACACATTATGGGACACACCGCAATGCCCATTACACATTATAGGACACACCGCAATGCCCATTACACATTATCTGACACACCGCAATGCCCATTAAACATTATGGGACACACCGCAATGCCCATTACATCTCTACAAGTTTTACACTAGTGGAAAACCTGGATGGGGGGGGGAGGGGTTCCCGGGGACCGCAGTGGGTATGGGCTGCGGGGAGGGTATCAGCGGCAGCCGGCGGGAGGCTGGGGGGAAGTGACAGCCGTGGTGAGTGGCTGTGCCTCTTTGGACACAGCCACCACCACACTAAGGGGGTCATTCACGTTTGTTCGGTCCTGCGTGCATTCGCACGCAGGACCAATGTTGCGCGTCTGCATGCGGGTTTCTGCGCACGTACAGAGGTATGGTGCGTGCACCCATGGCGGCGTGCGGGGGGCGGAGATGGGCGGGGGGCGCCGGGCTGCCCCATTACCATATGGGAACGCCCAGCGTTCCATGGGCGTTCCCATGAGAACGCTGGGCGTTCTCATGGTAATGAGGCAGTGACGCTGCTGCTGGGGGCGGGTACCTAACATCACCCCTGGTAGTTCCACCCACCGCCACTGTACACACACAGTTTAATGAAGGCACAAAAAACTTCAAAGAATATATATGCATTAAATATATAGTAGAAAACTTAAACACATTACAAAATAAAAATAATGCCAGTCATCTTACAACTCTTTGGTGAGTCTGCCCGCTGCCACTTCCATACTATAATCTAGGCAGTCGGGCATCGACACTCACTCCGTCCTCAGCGGCTCAGCCTTCCCACATTGCAGGCAGCCTTGTACAGTGGGCGGGTGCGCGGTGACGTCACACGCGCACCCGCGATCGCAATGCGGCCACCACCTCTGCACAATATCTGCGGGAGGAGCTGCGTGCGGCCGCGCATGCGCCGCAGCCCTCCCGCGGCCATTTTCACTGTGGAACTACTCGAGGCCGGCCGCGGCCATCTTTAAACAGGGCAAAATACACGGAGATGTTAAGGAGGAAGGGCGGCCCTTTATACTAAAAATATGCCGGCCCACCGGGAAACAGCCCGGTTTCCCGGTGGGCCAATCCGCCCCTGCCGGCCGGCATGGCATTGGGGAGCGGATTCCCTGCCTGTCTCTGCTTCAAGGAGATGTGCAGAGTTAGTGGGGGCTGCAGGGGGCGACGGGGGAGCAGAGGGTGAGCCGGCGGAGGGCGGCGGTGGGCTCCAACAGAACGGGGTGCATAAGTGGATTGTGCTTGTGTGCCTCCTTTTGTCGGATGGTGCACAGCGTTGATTGCCAATTCTATCTGCTCTATCTGTTGTTTTCAGTGTTTCGGAGAACCACGGACAATAGATATATATTAGGGCTGAGTGAAAAAGTTGAAATTGAGATATTCAAAATCAGCTAGTGTGGAAAAGTTGTTACTTGACCTGAATAAGAAACGTGCATTTTGGTCTGAATTAATATCTTCTGTTCCGGCAAGACACCTAAAGTTTTGATTTTTAAGTGAAAATAACGAAATGTATGAAGACACTCCGATCTAGTTAAAAGTATGTCAGGATGTCTAATGCGGGGTACACACCAGGACGACCCGCTCACGATGCACATCGTGAGCGGGTCGTCAGTGTCTCGTCCGACCCGCTCACGATGACGCGGGAGGGCACGACCCGCTCACGATGTGCACCGTGAGCGGGTCCGATCCGATGGCGACCCGCACCCGGTTCTATGGTCGTCATTGAGATCCTACCTGCAGCAGGTAGGATCTCAATAACGACCGACCGACCCGCGGGACCGCGCATCGGATCGGAATCGCTCCACACCAGGTCAGAAAAGGGCCCAATCAGCACACAATCTACATCCGATTGATCGGAATTGGATCTAGATTGTGCTGATCGGGCCCTAGTCGTCCTGGTGTGTACCTAGCATTAGAGTGGTTCATTAATATACTTTAGCATAGTAAAAAAAAGACTACGAGCTTGTTCTTGTGCAAAGCTACTAACATTGGCGGGAGAAAAAAATCCCTAATAACTGACCCGTTTTCAGTCATAATTGTGAATATTAAGGGAAATTTACTAAGATGTGTATTCTACTTCACATGTGATGTTGCTATTGCAACCAAACAGAATCTACTTCTTATTTATTTAGCACCCTCTAGAAGATAGTAGACAGGATCTGAGTGGTTGATAGCAACATCACATGTGAAGTAGAATACACATCTTAGTGAATTTCCCCCACTGTGTGTTTTCATTTGAAAGTGTTTTTTTTTTGTTTTGTTTTTTTGGAGAGGATGCTCTGAAGAGATCAAGAAAAAAACTTGGGGCAAAAAAAATCAGGATTAATTCCTTTTGTTTGCCCTTAATAAAGTAGTGCACCTCTGTGTCTTCTAATGTCCAGCTCTACGAAATGCTACAGTAATGCTGCTTTCCCTCTGCAGACCCGTTTAAAGTACTGGTAATCTTAAATGGTATTTAAAACGGTATTAGCATTCCCACTGCAGCAGATTACCATTTTAAATACCATTTAAGTACCATTCCCATTGCAGGTAAAATGTTTAAGCTGTTCAAAACGTTTTTACAGCAGAAATGAGGGTTAAAAAGGATTAAAAAGGGTTAAAAAGGATTATTGATTGATTGATTGATTATTTGCCCCATTGTGCGGACAAATACTGCTGCGGCCAACATTTGTGCAATATTTTTATACAGGACTGTGTCCTTGACAGCACCTGTAATTTGTCTCGCAATCTCCTCTCACCTCTGATCCGCAGCAGCTCCCTCACCTCTTCCTCACTCCAGTTGGACATGGTATCCAGAAAAGGTTAATTTAAAGAAATAGCACCAGCAATGCACCAAAAACGTGTTCTCTCCTCTACAATATTCTCCTCACACACTTCCTGGTTGTGGGGAGGGTCAGAACACAGGCAACAGCCTATCACTGAACTTTAGCCTGTTGTTATCACAAAATACTGTTTAAGAGGCATTTCCACTGCCTCTTAAACGTTATGTTTTAAAACGGGTTAAAATACCATTTAACTTTAAATGGTATTTCAACTCGGGCGCTTTCCCACTGCAGCCTTAAACAGTAATTTTCGCTGAAAAATCGGCAATTTACCGTTTTAGACCTGCAGTGGGAAAGGGGCATAAGTGTAGTAAACAATGCATTATGCTCTGTTATTTAGTTACAGTATTTTAAAAACATCTGCTTATTGTCTTTACTTGTGGCAGTTTATTTGTTAACATGAATTGGTCTGAAAAACAGTTTTGTATCCCCTATGTTGGGAACATGATTGGGCTGCATCAGAGCATATAATTATGCAAAAGATTAGCCAATATAATAACACTTAAATACGTTAAAGTACATTATGCTGTAATAAACAAATAAATCTAGTGTTTAGACAAATAAAATTGATTAAAAAATAACAGGTTTAAAAGATGTTGCACATACAGTATTGTTATTGTTTTTTTATGTTGAGTTCAGTTTTATACAAACCACTTGTGATTGATGTCCACTATTACTATACTGTTAAATTGGGTCAGTAAGCACATAAAAAAAATAAAGAATTGCTGATCAATCCTGCCTAGTAATTAACACAGTGATTGGCATATAGTGTATGTACTGCTGGACACCACTGATAGAATATAACTCTCAATAGCATATCCAGTAGACTTTGTTATTATTTTCAATACACACAATATACAGGTTGAGTATCCCTTATGCAAATATCCGTTATCCAAATTATTCCCAAAAAACATACATTCTAGAAAGTGAAAAAAAAATCTTGCTAAAGCATTACTGGGGACATCTGTAACAACATTACTGAGGACATGATATGGAACTGGCACTAAATATGTGCAAGAAAATGATTGATTGGCATTTAAATTCAGTATTTGAGAGAGTACACAAACTTTGTTACTAGTTTTGAAAGCTTTTTTTATGCACAAATAAAATATATTTGTGTGTTTTTCATGCAAGATACATCATTGAAATATATTCTTCTGAAATACGAAATAATCTGTTATCCAAAATTCTTCTGGTCCCGAGCATTTTCGATAAGGGATACCCAACCAGTATCCAGGGGCGTAGTGAGGGCGGAGCCAGTGAAGCACGAGCTCCAGGGGCCGTAGGAGTGCAGAGTGGCATACACCACAAACGATCCCTCGGAACTCGATGTGCCTGTCACCTGTGTGCTGTCCACCCACCTCCCCGCCCAGCCACAGCCTGAAGTCTTCTCCCTCTGTGTCCCGACTCCTGCCCTGCACCTCCCTTAGCTTTGAGCCACGGCCAGGCTGCGCCCCCTCCCTCAGAACTCCCAAGCTAAAGTGCCGTGTCACATATGAGAGACTGGAGTGACGGTATACACAACTAATTACAATGCTGCTGGCTGCCTGGCTGAGGCTGAAAGTAAGGTGCATTTTACAGTGTGGTACACACAATTCAAGCACTGGGCATTAATAATAATAATAGTACTCAATAATTCATGGGGGGGGGGGCGAAGCATACCTTTGCTCCGGGCACCATGGCACCTAGCTTCACCGCTGCCTGTATCAGATTTTAGAATTCTTGCTTGACAGTTGCTGCGTCAAATTTTTCCATAGCACATGGGTGTGGTATGACTTGTTGACAGTGACCATGTTGACATTCAGTATGTCTTCATTGACATGTCGACATGATGAACTATCAATCAACAAACCATCCCTGGTTGAATAGTGGTCTCTTCCCATTTCGCATTGGCAGCTCTAGCTTCTCAGTAGACCTGTAATACTCTTGCATTCCAATGAGTATTTCTCCCCAAGTGCAAAACTGCCCACCTTGCTCTTCTAACACATGCTCCCAGAATAGTGGATGCAAAACAGTTTTTCAGACCAATTGATGTTTAAAATAATACTGCCACAATTAAAGACAAAATAACAGAAGGGTTTAAAATACTGTACCTAAATAACAGAGCAGAATGCATTGTTTACTGAACTTACTGTAGCATTCAGTACAGTTGGACATTAGAAGACACAGAAGTGCACTATTCTATTAAGGGCAAACAATATGGATTTACCCTGAATCTTTGCCCCAAGTTCTTTTCTTGGTCACCTCAATTACAGAGCATCCTCTTAAAAAACAAACAAACACACTTTCAGGTAAAAACACACAATATACACAACTGTGTCCATGAAAACGAGTCAATTATAAGGGATTTTTGTTCCCGCAAAAGTCAGTAACTTTGCACTAGGACAAGCTCGTAGTCTTTTTTACAATGCTATATAATGATCCACTCTAAGACGTTCATCATTTTTATTAGATTAGAGCTTCTTAATGTTTCGTTATTTTCATCCAAAAAGCAAAACTTTAGGTGTCATGCCAGAACAGAAGATATTGGGCGAGATTTATTGTGTTTACCGTTTTTCCGAAAATGCAATTTTTGCTCAAATCGCCCTGCATCGCCGTTTTTTAAAATCGCATTTTTTTCCAGAAATCGAATATTTAATGAGGTGTGTATTCCGGCATGAAAAGTGCAAGAAAGTGCGATGTAGGGCGATTTTTTAGTCATGAAAAGGTGCGATTTTTTAAAAATGTGCGATTTTGTGATGAAAAAAAAAAATTGGTGTGAGGTCCCCCCTCCTGGACATAACCAGCCCCGGGCTCATTGAGCCGGACCTGGTTCCAAAAATACGAGGGACAAAAAGCGTAGGGGTCCCCCGTATTTCTGAAACCAGCCCCGGACTCTTGGACCGGTCCTGGTTCCAAAAATACGGGGGACAAAAAATCTGGGGGTCCCCCGTATTTTGAAACCAGCACCGGGCTCCAACAGCCCGCAGTGTCATGCCACAGCCGGGGGACACTTTTTACACAAGGTCCCCCGGCCGTACCATGAGCACCGTGGCTGGTCAGCCTTGGACGGAGTATCTGGAGGAGTGGGGACCCCCCCAATAAAGGGGTCCCCCCCCAGGCTTCACCCATCCAGGGCTGAAGCCCGGGGCTGTCACCGGCGTCCCTGGCCATTGGACGCCGGCCTGATATGGTTAAATTCACATTCCTAACATTGCTTAATACAGGAGAACTACAAGTGCCAGCAGACCTCCCCCGCATGCTGGGACGTGGAGAACCACAAGTCCCAGCATGCGGGGCATTAATGGGCCCGCTGGGACTTGTAGTCCACCTATAAAAAGAATGTTAAAATAAAACACACACACAGAAAAGTAAAACTTTATTAGATACACACACATCCACACACCTCACTTTTACACCGCTATACATACCGATCCAGGATCCAGCGCTGGTCTCTCTGCAGCAGAGCCGGACAGCCCGCACTGACAGCGGGCTGAACCATCTTCCTCCGATGCAGCTAACAGCTTCTGTCGCACTGTCCCAGCGCGACACAGGCTGAGAGCGTCTCCGGCTTATGTGTCTCCATGAAGACGCATCGCCCAATCACGCTCTCAGCCTGTGTCGCGCTGGGACAGCGCGACAGAAGCTGTTAGGTGCATCGGAGAAAGCCGGTTCAGCCCGCTGTGCGGGCTGTCCGGCTCTGCTGCAGAGAGACCAGCGCTGGATCCTGGATCGGTATGTATAGCGGTGTAAAAGTGAGGTGTGTGGATGTGTGTGTATGTAATAAAGTTTTACTTTTCTGTGTGTGTGTTTTATTTTAACATTCTTTTTACAGGTGGACTACAAGTCCCAGCGGGCCCATTAATACCCAGCATGCTGGGACTTGTGGTTCTCCAAGTCCCAGCATGCGGGGGAGGTCTGCTGGCACTTGTAGTTCTCCTGTATTAAGCAATGTTAGGAATGTGAATTTAACCATATCAGGCCGGCGTCCAATGGCCAGGGACACCGGTGACAGCCCCGGGCTTCATCCCTGGACGGGTGAAGCCTGGGGGGGGGGCCTTTATTGGGGGGGTCCCCACTCCTCCAGGTACCCCGTCCAAGGCTGACCAGCCACGGTGCTCATGGTACGGCCGGGGGACCTTGTGTAAAAAGTGTCCCCCGGTTGTGGCATGACACTGCGGGCTGTTGGAGCCCGGTGCTGGTTTCAAAATACGGGGGACCCCCAGATTTTTTGTCCCCCGTATTTTTGGAACCAGGACCGGTCCAAGAGTCCGGAGCTGGTTTCAGAAATAAGGGGGACCCCTACGCTTTTTGTCCCCCGTATTTTTGGAACCAGGTCCGGCTCAATGAGCCCGGGGCTGGTTATGTCCAGGAGGGGGGACCTCATGCCAATTTTTTTTATTACTTTTACACATATTTTACCAAAGAACCATACACAGATCACAATGATCTGTGCATGGTTCTGACAAAATCGCCATGTTTCTGACAAAATCGCCAGTCAGGATCAGGTCTATTTTTTTTTTTTAACTTTAGACCATTTTTTGTGGCGATTTCCAAATTCGCATCTCATTAAAAATGCGAATTGTATCTTTTTCAAGGGGAAAACATCTGGATGCGAATTCCGGAGTTAAAAAAAATCGCACTTTCAGAAAGTGCGATTTTGCGGCAAAAAGTGCGATTTCGCGGCAAAAAATTTATGCCACAAATGCCACAAATCGACACCCATTACAAAAATTTGGGAAAAAAATGAAAAAATGAAAAAACGGCCGTTTTTGCAATAAAAATCGCCAAAAACCCAACATCGATCTCTAATAAATGTCACCCATTGACTCAATTTCAACTTTTTCAACTTTTTCACTCCACCCTAATATGGAGTATACAATATTGGATTTCAACTGTTGGAACCTCCCGGGCCGTTTTCGCCCAGCTTGACTGAAACTCGACAACTGGAATTCATTGTTCCGGCTGTCAAGTGTCGGAAAGTGGGCATGTCTGCGTAAATGGCCACGGATTGTACAAGAATGGACTTAAATTCGACAATCCGCAACCGTTTCCGACAAAATAGATCCAACTTGTTTTAAAGGTATCTGTTTGGTCAGAATCTGCCTCTAATGCTGTCAGAAATGGCAGCATTGAATAGGCGGTGGCCGCTATTTTGCCTGTCGGAAATGGCATCCGACATGGAATACCTCCCATAGAATATGATTGGTTGCTATGGGCAACATCACCTCTTTTTATTTTTAGATGCTTTAGTAAAGGAACCCCTACACCTTTTGTACAATCAATGCCAAATCCATGCCAATGCATAACCCGAGGGTCAGAACTATGCTGTTCTTACATAGAGACCATCATTACCTCTTTTCCTCATTTCCACACCCTGCAAAGTTTTAGAACTACTCTTTCACTCTTGGAGGTGCCAGAAGGGAGGTCCAGCTTGGAGGGGTGGGGGAGCCTAGAACTGTGGATTGTGTTATTGGATTCCCACCCCTGGGGCAGTATATATAATCATCTGGGACCATAGTTATCTATCCTCCCAGATCCTACAGTGGTGCCATGTTTCAAGCTCTTATTTCCACTGTACAGAGCCAATATAAGATTTTTTTTTGGCACCCTAGATAAAACTTCAGCTTACTGCTCCCACAACCTCCCACACACCAATCTCCTTTCCAGAACCTTCAGTGAAAGTGTGGAGGTGATGTCTTAGAATTTCAACAACTGCCGTTTGCATTACGTTCAACAAGGATTCCTCTCTCAGAGTCATCCTTCATTTGTGATAGTCAAACTCAGAAGGTGCCCCCCAGATCCTTGAGCCTCTAGACACCTGCCTAAAGTCGCCTAATGTTAAGGTGGCCATACACACGCAGATTTATCTTCAGATCTGGTTATGGATCAGAGCAAATGACAGTTGACCATTTGCTTGGAAATGCTAGGAGCAGCCTATGGTGTTCTGTTACTGTGCAAAGGGGAGCAGCCTGTGGTGTTCTGATATTGTGCAGGGGAGCAGCCTGTGGTGTCCAGTTATTGTGCAGGGGGGCAGCCTGTGGTGTTCTGTTATTGTGCAGGGGTGCAGCCTGTTGTGTCCTGTTATTATACATGGGGAGCAGCCTGTGGGGTCCAGATTGTTTTATATTCTGTAATGGGCATTACAATGTGTTCCATAATGTGTAATGCCTCCTTTTTCTGAAGCTTCCCATGAGCCCACGCCCCCTTTTTGCCTCGCGGTTTTGCCGCGCAAAGGTCCCGCCTACTGCAGGTGGGCCTGTGTGCTCAAAATGCCGATATTTGCTAAACGGTCATTGATGGTAGCATACTATATACTGTATGACCAATGATTTTAACTATGGATTGTCATCCATCTTCTTTGACTGACTGGCCCATGGTCCCATCAGAATCTAGGGTCAGGGCTTCGCGGGTCTCAGCGACATAGCTATGTCCATGTACAGATGGAGCTGGCCTGGTGTTTGCAGGGGATGGCGGCAGAATCGCCAGCCGCCATCCCCCGCCAGCCGCCATCTGTATCTGCGAAAGGGGATATCTGCGCGTCCCCTTCCGACGGCGCTTCCCCTGGGTCCCCGCCGGCTTGTCGGCGGTATCCCGGGGTCCCCACCGCCTCCCCGCACCCCCTCCACACCCTGTCCGTCTCCCTGAAGCGGAGACTGACAGGTTCCCGTCGCCCCGCCACCCGGAAACTGAGACGCGCGTGCGTGTGAGACGCACGCGCGTCTCAGTCAGATGGAGCGCCTCGCTGCTGGCGGATCGCCAGCGGAAACAGTCTGGCAATTCACCAGCAAGAGGGAGCCCGGCTCCATCTGTACTGGTAACTTGGGGAGGGGGGAACCCTATTTAGTCATGCTGAGCCATCGTTGGAGAGAAACCATCTGGTACCTCCCCATCAATGGCAAAACTATTCTACATCGGCCATAAACAATTGATGATTATGAATCATTGATGGTCAATGACCATCCCTAGTTTACAGAGAAGCTGGGGGCATTAACTACAAAGCAATTGTTTCCAGGGTTGTTTCTAGGGTTAGTGATGTAATAGGAGAGTAATAACTATGATTTAAAACAACAATCTGTTTCTTAATAACCATATCATTAGGTTTACATCAAAATAACATTGTATTAGGTCAAGTTCATGAAAAGGATTTAATCAGAAATCCTTTTCATACCCGTATTACTTCCCAATATTCCGTTCATAGAAATAAAACGAGACGGAAATAAAAGAAATATTACATCGCACTAAACAAACTGCTAAACAACAGGAAAAACAACAATCAATCAAGTCGCACCATGCAAAGACCCACAAGAAGGTGCCGCAACGAGACTCCTCACCGGGCAGAAAGATACGCAGGTTAACCTACATTAATCATTGTTTCAGAACAGCACTTACGACTCCTTCATCTATATAACCATTTTGTGGATGATACAGAGTCCAAACCTATCCAGGTCTGTCACAACACTTTTAGTATGTGCTCTGTTTAAAGGAAAAACCCTGAGGTGTTAAAAGTGCACTAATCTTTGGAAAGGTTAATTTATTCATAGAGATCTTGACAGAGATATATAGCCCGGCTATGGAGACTTTCCCCTGGGAGGGAGGGGGGATGCAAGTGTGGGGAATATATTCCAGATAGAATGAAAGTTGGTAGAATAAGATAAAGATGCATTTATTTGTTTAATCAGCAGGTCAGCCTGTCTATGTAATGGCTGACCGCTCATTTGTAGCACATTATATTCAATAACAGAGTGTGTTACACTGCAACTGCTTCTGCCTGTGAAATAAGCCAATCCTGATGACAAAGGGCCTGATTCAGTTCTGCCCGCGGGGCTGGGTGCAATAGGAGCCCAGCGAGCAGGTTAACACTGCCTGTAGGGATGCCAATCCCGGGGCATTTTTTCAATCCCGGGATTGAAAAATGCTCAATCCCGGGATTCCCGGGATCCCCGGGATTGGCTTCTCTAATAATGAAAAGAAAAAGTGTCCCGTCCCCCGAAAACTTCTGCCCCGCATATCTTAATAGAAATGCCTAATAAGTCACCCCCGACAATCCGCAGTCACTTACGGAGGTGGGAACATGCAGGAGCAGTAGTCCTCCTCCTGCGGACAGGCAGCGGGCTTGTGGCTGGGCGATCGGGATCGGCACAGTGGTGATCTATGCTGACAGGCATCCTGGCGGCCGGGCTGCGCAGCGTGACGTGATGTCAGGGGTCACGCTGCACAGCCTGGGCGCCGCCATGCTTGTCGGCACAGATCACTGTCCCGAACAGCGGCACTGCCGGTGGCACAGGTAACTGGTCTGTAGCAGTCAGCCGGGCAGCATCTGAGCAATATAGGTGCTCAGCGCTGCCCGGCTTTTTTTTTAAAAAGTGAATTTTACACGGGGTACTAATCCCGAAATCCCGGGATTGGGAGCTTCAATCCCGGGATTCAAATCCCGCCAATTTTAGGCCCAAATCCCGGGATCCCGCCGATCCCGATCCCGGGATTGGCCTCCCTAGCTGCCTGCCTAATGCACTCCACCCCCCGCAGCTGTCTGAGCCAATGTGCAAGGCTGCGAATGGCTGTGTACGGGTACACGTTGGTCCACTAGCGCCCACACAAGGGGGAAACCTTTGATGTCCGCCGTATAACTAAGGAGTCAATCGGCAGCTGCTTGTAGCGACACAAATTTTGGGCGGGCGCTGAAGTCATGTGCCTGCCTCATTGCTAGGGGCCACCTACCGTATATATATGGGTGCACACACCGGTTTTGTAGGCACGGTCAAGAAACACTGGGGGTGTACCCTGAAAAACATAGCGGCGGCGGAAAATTTTGCCGGAGGAGCTGGCAGCCGTGGCATGAGCACAAAAGACTATGCGCCTTATTCTGATTCACTCTTAGAGGCAAATTCCTTCTCAAATGGACAAAACCATGTGCACTGCAGGGGGGCAGATGTAACATGTGCTGAGAGAATTAGATTTGGGTGGGGTTTTACTTCAAAGTGAGATCTATTGCAGTGTAAAAATAAAGCAGTCAGTATTTTCCCTGCACAGTAACTCACCCAAATCTAATTCTATCTGCGCATGTTATATCTGTCCCCCTGCAGTGCTAATTTTTTTTTTCATTTGAGAAGGAATTTGCCTCTAAGAGTGAACCAGAATAAGGCCCTATGTACAGATCAGCCATCATTGTAAGAGACACAGAATTCGGCTCCATTATTCATAGTACGGACTTACCACCATTACACACCGATGTCATCTATAGTAATGCCTGTTGAATCGGCCAATAGATCAGCCCTTTTCCTACATACACATAGAGTGGGTCTCGCTCTTGCAGGGGATGGTGGAAGATTTGCCATCGGCCATCCCCCGAAAGCCGCCCATAAGGGAACGCGCGCGCACGAGATGCGCACGCGCCGCCTTACAACGGGGCTCCCCCCAGGTCCCCGCCGTCTCGCTGACGGTTGCCCCGGGTCCCCGCCGCCTCGCCGCACCCCCCCCCCAACCCTGTCCATCTCCCAGAAGCGGAGATGGACAGGGTTCCTGTCCCCCGCCGATGGGAAACTGAGACGCGCGTGCGTGTGAGATGCACGCGCGTCTCAGTCAGATGGGGCGCCTCTCCGCCAGATTCTGGCGCATCGCCAGCAAAAATGAGAGGCGCTCCATCTGTAGCTGAAACTTACAGTGCCATACCTCTGCCACTGCAATCCCTCTTTTTACCAATACTACCTGCCCATGGCAGATTCAGGGGGGAGGGGGGAACCCGGGCACGTGCCCCCCGTCATTTCTGACATAGCTAATTTTCATGCTTTGCTAGCCCCCGGGAACCAGAGATTCCGCCGGAGATAGCGTCGGAGATACCGCCGGAGATACCGCCGGAGATACAGCTGGAACGTTTTCCCCATAGGATAACATGGGACCCGTGAAAGGGGTATTATTTCAAATAGCCAGGACCTGCAGTGCTCTGAATACAGCCAGGCAGCCTCCCGCTCTCTATCCAGCTGTCAATGTCTGTTACTTCTGCCCAGCGGTGGCTTTCCCCCAGTTACCATGAGCATGTGTTCCCCCTTGACAATGAGCATGTAATCCCACATGGCAACGAGCATGGAACTCCTGGCAATGAACATGGAACCCTTGGCAATGAGCATGTAGGTAAGAAGCACTTATGTAACATAATTTTGAGTAGGTATTATGGTGTTTGGCATAATACGTAACGGATATTATGGTGTGTGGCTTAACATGTAATAGGCATTATGGTGTAAATTTTTAATGCGTGACTTTGGCGCGCAATGTCCCTGTTTATGAAGCATACTTTATTGTGTCATTTGGTTCTATCCGTGTAGCATTATGGGAATTTTGGCTCAATCCTTGTGGCATAATGTGAATTTTGACTCAATCTGTGTGGTATTATTTGAATTTTGGCTCAATCCATGTGGCATTATGTGAATTTTGGCTCATTCCATTTCGCATCATGTGTAAGGGGCAAGTTTAGTTTAAGGGGGTCTAGTATTTTGTTGCATAATGTGTAGAAGTTGTATATGGTGTTGTACACTACACTCAAGGGCACACCTCCTTTTGTGTGGCCACACACCCTTTTCCGGAGTGTGCACGCGCACAACTGCATCCTTCATTTTTATTGCCAAGGTGGGCATGTCTACTTTAAACACCAGGGCCTATTTTTAAGCCCATTCCTGTCCTCTATCTGCTCTTCTCCTCTCTCTCGCCACTCTCTTAGCATGTACACCACCACTAACACCCCCCCTCCCACTCCCAAACCCTCTCCTATCATGGTGCCCCCCTGTCATTTTCTCCTGGATCTGCCCCTGTACTTGCCCCCTTATCTCGCCCACTGATCTTACCCTCAGCCAGCAGAAGATTTTCCACAAGGAACTTAGGAGTCTGCCTACGGCCCAGCAGATACCAAGGAGCCTCATAAAGATGTCTTGGCCATTCAATTACCAGGGAAGCATTAAGTGACTACCCCATGCCATCATGACATCACATAGACCTGCCCAAACTCCCAAAGTTCCTTTTATGTTCTTTGATAGGATAAGAAATATTTGGACACACAAGGCGTATTCGTATTTTCGGAAAATATGGAAATTTGTATTCATATTCATGGCACATTCATATTCGTATTTGCGAATACGAATGTATACGCCATTGATAGAATACGACTAGGAATCACCTTTCATTAGGATGGTGATTCCTAATTTACTAAGCCGCCATATGTAATATACGGCCGTTAATTAGCGGGATAAATAGGGTTTTAAAAAGTCAGGGAACAAATCAAATAGTGGTTCTCTGTATTTTTTAAATCCAGCACAAAACTCAAGGGCCGGTCCTGCTTCCCAAAATACGGGGGACGAAACGAGTAGGGGTCACCCATATTTGGAGAACCAGCACCAGGCCCAACCAGCCAGCAGGGAAATGCCACAGCCGGGGGACGCTTATTATATAAGGTCCAGTGGCCAAAGCATTTACCCCCTGATGTATATTCGGCCGCTAACTACGAATACAAATCCGGCAGAATATGAATCGGCCAAACATGAATACTTAAATAGAGCCGATTAGTAAATCTGCCCTATTTTCTAGTCCTATTTCGGAAAAAATATGGCCGTTGCCAGTCGTATTCATTTGTATTAAGAATAATACGAATACGACTCAGTCGTATTCTTTGTAAATTTCCCCCCAAATGTTTTCACTGTTATGTGGACAGTCAGCTTACTTGAAACATGACAGGTATTAAGTGTACTTCCAAAAGACCTGGAGCCTGATTTCGATTTTGGGCGAGAAGTAATAGGGTGCGATTTTTGCACATGTGCAATTTTTAGGTAAAAAACTGGCAATTTGCACATTTTTCAAAATTTGCAGCTGTAATTGTGTTATAATTTGCACTTCTTGACCTGTTGAAAAAATCACACATTCAATATTGCATTGAGATGTTTTCTCATAGAAAACATCAAATTCTCAAATGCAATAAGGTGCGGTTTTTCAAATCGCACCCTAAACATGACCAAAAATTGCAAAATCAATAGACCAGGTCCAGCCTGGCGAGTTTGACAGAACCATGTACAGATCATTGAGATCTGTGCATGATCCTGTCGAAAAAATGTGGTAAAGTTAAAAAATAAAAATAAAAAGTGGTGGGATGTGGGCGGGAAGCCCGGGAAGCCCCCCCCCCCCCCCCAAATACAGGGGGAAAAAGAGTGGGGATCCCCCGTATTTAAGAAACCAGCACTGGGCTATTGGACTGGTCCTAGTTCCAAAGATACAGGGGATAAAAAGAGTAGGGGTAACTTCAACCCCACCCCCCGATCTATGTTAAAAACACATGCACTGAGAGATCGGAGCATGCGCATGACTCAGTGCAGCACATGCGCTTGATTGACAAATGGTAATCACCTGGTTTATCAGGGCCGAAACTAGGTGTTTCGGTGCCCGGGGCGGCAGTCATTTGGTCGCCCCCACCCCAAAAAAAAAAAAACACCAAATCACTGCCTTGGGGACAGGCAGCGGGGTTCCGGGGACTGGAGAAGGTTAACTCCGGCTCCTAGCGCTGCCAGGCAGTGGACGGGAAGCAGATTTTGAAAAGACTTGCCGGACGCTGATTGGCTGAATTCAGCCAATCAGCGTCCGGCAAGTCTTTTCAAAATCATCAGCGCTTCCCGCCGCCAGGCAAATAGCGAGCGGCTGTGTATGTGAAAGCTGCCGCTACACCAGTCCCGGGACCCCCGCTGCCAACATACCTTTGTGCAGCCAGCAGGGGTAGGCAGCGTCCAGGGGTCCAGGGACTGGTGTAGCGGCAGCCTTCTCTCACTCCATCTTCTAGCGCTATCTGCCTGGCGGCGGGAAGCGCTCCTAACTTTGAAAAGACTTGCCGGATGCTGATTGGCTGAATTCAGCCAATCAGCGTCCGGCAAGTCTTTTCAAAACCTGCTTCCCGCCCACCGCCCGGCAGCGCTAGTAGGAGCCGGAGTTAACCCACCAGTCCCCGGACCCCCGCTGCCCGTCCCCGGGACCCCGGCAGGAGCCAGTGTTAACCCACCAGTCCCTGGACCCCGCTGCCTATCCCCGGGACCACGCTGCCGGGACCTCACACTAGCGCCCCCACCCTCCAGCGCCCGGTGCGCGTGACCTCCTAGCCCCCCCCCCTAGTTACAGCCCTGGGTTTATGTGGCTAGTGTTTCAGTATCATATAATTCTTCCTTTGCTATAACCCAAGTTCACAAATAAGCGTTTCCTTTGCCTTAATTTAACAAAATAAAATCAAAGATCGAACATACAGTAAATGAATTGGCTACTTTGAAAATTCCCTTGTGTAATAACTACCTCGACGTGTAGGTGGCTATCTGTAGTTAATATCAATTCATAATAAATGAATATTCATTTTGCAAATTAGTGGCAATTCTCCGCCGGTAACTGCTTGTGTGACACAGGCTTCCAGCCGGGTCGTCAAATTACAAAGTAATGCTCTTGCGGTTCTCTGAACGTTTAAAGGCGGCCATCAGTGGTTTCAATGCTTCATGTCATTTCAGATAGAGTCCTGCATTCACAAATAACCAGTGTGCAGGTCCCTGAAATAGAAATGATGCAAGAGGCTTTAGTTAAGGAACTTTTACAGCACACTGTGTATCAATAAAGAAATTCACTGGAGGTCCTGACACAGCTTAGAACTAGTGGTGAATTTTGAACCTGACAGATGTGACGCTCCACAGGTTGCGGAGTCTTAATGGAGACTTTGTGAGCCATTTGGATCTGCTGTGGAATTCTACAATTAGGAGCCCGCTGCATGACAAGTCGGACAGGTCTGATGGATACTGAGTGCACATTTATTTTACTTCTCCCAACGGCGAAATTCAAATTTTACATATTTACAACCCAGGTACTGTAGTGAGGGGATCCGTCATTTTAGTAGGGTTTGCAAAGTGGGCTGATGCAGAGTTGGAAGTTAATTGCTGAAGTGAAATAGGCGAGTAATATAATAGTAATACTTTCGCCCCCTGCATGCAGAGATCTGCACGTGTCCGCCTCTGTGCATATAACAGACAGTATGTGCCTGGTTTACAATTTATCGTCATTATCATCAGGGAATAATTGCACCTGTCCTATACCAAGTGAAGAGAACTGCTCCCAACAGGTTAATTGTCGTTCACATGCTGCGGTCACTGAATGTGGCCAGGGCGCATGACAAGGGGCATGGGCAAAACCACAGTAGGGTTACAAACACTGCTGGCTCTATAGACTGTATTCAGGTCTGTTCGCAGCAGGGCTGCGTTCGCTTGGGGACCAGTGTTGTTTTACTTTGCATGCACATTTCTGCCCATGTGCATACGCAGGGTGCGTGCACCCAGGACAGCGGGTGGGACCATCGAAAGATGTGAGTGGATCCCCCTGGCCTGCAAATGGATGTTACCATGCAACATCCATTCGCATGTCCTTCGTGCAATCGTGCTTGCGAGTGGGTGGCGCCATACAACTATTTGCAAGGCAGGGTTTGGTGGACTCACAAGGCTGCAAATTCGCAGCCTTGCAAATCAACCAGAATAACCCCCTATATGTGGGGCTGCAATGCAGTCCTAAATTCAGATAGGGAAGCCACACCAACTGCCACCCCAACCACTGCCAGAATCAGTGACTGGGACTAACTGGCAGTTGATGTGACTCCCCTCTGGAGCTTTCACTATTTCCAATCATTTTATGTTTTAGATTTCGGGACCTCCCATGACCTCCCATGACCCTTCATATCAATGGTCCTATGTGCCTCTATATGTGCCACAAGGACTCCTCCTACCCTTTATATGAGACTGGCATGCCTCTTTATATGACAGGAATTTTGTTACCCGGGACTCATTTCCAGTCCCTCCTCACTTGACTTACCATAATACGGCTCCTGCTCCCCCACCTCTTCCTCCACTGAGCTGCAGCCCGGAGGTCCCAGAGCACAGGCTTCTTCATCTTAGGATGCAGGCGGCCAATTAAAATGCAGCACCGGCTGGTGGGCCAATAAACTGCCTTGGCCCTTCCAGTGGCCGGGGCCCGGGACAGCTTTATCCACAGCACCCCTTTATTGGCAGCTCTGCCCAGAGTGAACACCTTAGGCGAGTTTCATACTTGCCGGGGCATTTGCTCTAGGATGGGAGGGAACGAGGTGGGCAGGAGACGGATACAGGGGACCACCCAGTGTTTCATGGGCGTGCCTACAAAACGGTGGGAGCGCCCATAGAACTCCCTGGGAATGCAGTCATCAGTCACATGACATCAGCACCCGCCCCGAATTCAGCCATCTCAGGATTGGAATAGAAGTCAATCTACGCTGACTTTTATTAACGAAAGGGAAAAAAATCATTAGATGGTGAGTGATAATCAAATGTTTCCGTGTGGCCACATGCGAACGGATGTGTATACACACACTAGTGAGTGGATTCGGGTGGCACGGGAGCGTGTGTGGACATTTAGTGGGGCAGCGGGCGAAGTTTTCCTGCTCATTATCGTGCTGCTTTAAAATAAATGGGAAAAATCAGCCAAATCTCTCCCTTACTGATCCTCATTCCCTAATATATTTGGCCTATGGTGTTGCACACTTAACACAGACCACAAAAGCACCAACAAAAGCATACACTACAACAATATAACATTGTTGCCCAGTGTCAGAACTTGTGAGTGGCTGACCCAGGTGCAAAATCATAATTTGGGCCCCCCTCCTCCACCCCAACCCAAGTTTACAATATGCAACACAGCAGTGGGTGACAGGGAGAGGCAGAGGGTGAAAGGTGAAAACCGTGGGTGACAGGGAGAGGCAGAGGGTGACAGGAAGAGGCAGATGGAGGCAGAGGGTGACAGGAAGAGGCAGAGGGTGAAAGGTAAAAACAGTGGGTGACAGGGAGAGGCAGAGGGTGACAGGAAGAGGCAGAGTGTGAAAGGCAAAAAAAGTTGGAGGAGGGTGACAGGAGCTGCAGGGGGGCCTTACTACTCAGGGGCTCCATTGCACTGCACCTGCTGCACCAATGCTGTACCGCTGGCCTCAAACCAAAAACCTAGTCATAACATCATGCCACAATAATCTTTTAGTACAGGAGAAATAAAAAACATCCAAAATAACAATAAAAAAAACAGGTCTTTGAAAGAAAAACATGTTGTGCAAGTGTGCAACCGCACATTGATAACAGTACATGACATTAGGAGAAGAGGTAAAACAAATGGGCGTGACCACCAAGAGGGGTATAGACCTATTAAAAAAAAAAAAAAGTATTTTGTGCAGGGTGCAGATGTGATCTCACATCTGAGCAGGGAGAGAGAGGCTAGGTTGTTGCTGCAGCAGTCTCTCTCCTCAGCTAAGCACACAACACTGAGCAGAGTGTGCTGGGCTGGGAGAGAGGCTGCTACCGCATCCTCATTTCTCTCTCTCCAGCTGTCTGCAATGGGGGAGTAGTGAAACCCAGACCCCTCCATTAGAACTTGGTAAGCCCCCCCCCCCCCAATATGTGGTATGCTAAAGGCTCATGTGTGTGGCCATTTCCAGGGAGGGTTCTGCAGCAACTCTTCTATGCTACACATTCCAGAACTCAGTAAACCTGACAGCTTTACGGACCCCATAGAGACCCATGGGGGCTGTGGCTGCTATCCAAAATATAGGGCCCACAACAGATGCAGTCCCATCTTTCTTTATATATCTGTGAAAGTATTTTCTGCAGATTTGACCCAAATATTCCTTTATAGGCCCCATGGACATGGAATCATGTTTTTCTCTAGATGCTTCTGTTTAGAACTAAACACTTTGCTGCCTGCAACTTCGCTTTCTGGGTGTTTCTCGAATGTTTCACTGATGATACATTGTTATTCCAGGCCACAGACGTTCCTCAGCCGATAATGGGCAATTTCTCAGCTAAGGAGTGACACAGCAAGCTGGTCAGGATTTTACATTGGGCAGATGTTACCACTTGGGTCCCGTGTAAACAAGACACAGAGATGACCCAGATTGTGTTACCTTGGAAAAATATGTTAAAGTAAATAGAAGGATGCTTGGTAAGCCTCAGGTGAATTAGCATGATTGGAACTGTCAGGTTAAAAAGTCAAAATAAACATGGTTCTTTAGAGATTCTTTATACAGCAAACTGAGCAAGACGCGGCGCAGGAGATCTGAGACACTCATCGCACGGTTACATAAATTATGGCCGGATCACAAGGAAGAACGCCATTTAAGATGCTTTTCACTGACATATCTGATCTTGCAACACTCTTGGTGATAATTTCTTGAATGACTACAGTGATAAGATATTTGTCCCATTCATTAGATGAGAGGGACAAACTAATGGGGCCTACACACGTAACGATTTTGCTGGGCGATCTGAACGATGCTAGATCGCTCAGCAAGATCGCCCAGCAAGTTCGCTCAGCAAACAGGACTGCACAGCTATAGCGGGGTGATAGCTCATTGCCCAGAGCTTGCGTTTGTGGACTGCTCATTGCCCGGATGTTGCATTTATAGCCTGCTCGTTGCCCTGTGCTTGATTTGTGGCCTGCTATTTGCCTTGAGCTTGTATTTGTGGTATGCTCATTGCCCGGAGCTTGCATGTGTGTCGTGCTCATTGCCCAGAGCTTGCAATTGTGGCCTGCTCATTGCCCAGAGCTTACATTTGTGGGCTGCTCATTCCCGGAGCTTGCATTTGTGGCCTGCTCATTGCCCTGAGCTTGCATTTGTGGCATGCTCATTGACCAGAGCTTGCATGTGTGTCGTGCTCATTGGCTAGAGCTTGCATTTGTAGCGTGCTCATTGCCCGGAGCTTATATTTGTGGCCTGCTCATTGCCCGAAGCTTGCATTTGTGGCCTGCTCATAGCCCAGAGCTTGCATTTGTGGCATGCTCATTGCCTAGAGCTTACATTTGTGGCCTACTCATTGCCCGGCGCTTGCATTTGTGGTTTGCTTATTGCACAGAGCTTGCATGTGTGTCGTGCTCATTGCCCAGAGCTTGCATTTGTGGCCTGCTCATTGCCCTGAGCTTGCATTTGTGGCATGCTCATTGACCGGAGCTTGCATGTGTGTCGTGCTCATTGCCTAGAGATTGCATTTGTGGCTTGATCAATGCCCAAAGCTTGCATTTGTGGCCTGCTCATTGCCAAGAGCTTGCATTTGTGGCATGCTCATTGCCCAGACCTTACATTTGTGGCCTGCTCATTGCCCAGAGCTTGCATTTGTGGCCTGCTCATTGCCCTGAGATTGCACTTGTGGCATGCTCATTGACCGGAGCTTGAATGTGTGTCATGCTCATTGCCCAGAGCATGCATTTGTGGCCTGCTCATTGTCCGGAGCTTACATTTGTGGCCTGCTCATTGCCTGAAGCTTGCATTTGTGGCCTGCTCATTGCCCAGAGCTTGCATTTGTGGCATGCTCATTGCCCAGAGCTTACGTTTGTGGCCTGCTCATTGCCCGGAGCTTGCATTTGTGGCCTGCTCATTGCCCTGAGCTTTCATTTGTGGCCTGTTCATAACCCAGAGCTTGCATTTGTGGCCTGCTCATTGCCCAGTGCTTGCATTTGTGGCCTGCTCATTGCCCAGAGCTTGCATGCATTTGTGGCCTGCTCATTGCCCTGAGCTTGCATTTGTGGCCTGTTCATAACCCAGAGCTTGCATTTGTGGCCTGCTCATTGCCCAGAGCTTGCATATGTGGCCTCTTCATAACCTAGAGCTTGCATTTGTGGCCTGCTCATTGCCCAGAGCTTGCATTTGTGGCCTGCTCATTGCCCAGAGCTTGCATTTATCACCTGCTAATTGCCTGGAGCTTGCATTTGTGGCCTGATCTTTGCCGGAGCTTGTATTTGTGGCCTGCTCATTGTCCAGAGCTTGCATTTGTGGCCTGCTCATTGCCCGGAGCTTGCATTTGGGGCCTGCTCATTGCCCAGAGCTTGCATTGTGGCCTTCTCATTGGCCGGAGCTTGCATTGTGGCCTTCTCATTGCCCGGAGCTTGCATTTGTGGCCTGCTCATTGCCCTGAGCTTGCATTTGTGGCCTGTTCATAACCCAGAGCTTGCATTTGTGGCCTGCTCATTGCCCGGAGCCTGCATTTATGACCTGCTCCTTGCCCGGAGCTTGCATTTGTGGCCTGTTCATAACCCAGAGCTTGCATTTGTGGCCTGCTTATTGCCCGGAGCTTGTATTTGTGGCCTGTTCATTGCCTAGAGCTTCCATTCGTGGCCTGCTTATTTCCTGGAGCTTGCATTTGGGGCCTGCTCATTGCCCGGAGCTTGCATTGTGGCCTTCTCATTGCCCGGAGATTGCATTGTGGCCTTCTCATTGCCCGGAGCTTGCATTTGTGGCCTGCTCATTGCCCTGAGCTTGCGATTGTGGCCTGTTCATAACCCAGAGCTTGCATTTGTGGCCTGCTCATTGCCCGGAGCTTGCATTTATGACCTGCTCATTGCTCAGAGCTTGCATTTGGAGCCTGCTCTTTGCCCAGAGCTTGCATTTGTAGGCCTGCTCATTGCCGGAGCTTGCATTTGTGGCCTGCTCACTGCACGGAGCTTGCATTGTGGCCTGCTCATTGCCCGGAGCTTGCATGCATTTGTGGCCTTCTCATTGCCCTGAGCTTGCATTTGTGGCCTGTTCATAACCCAGAGCTTGCATTTGTGGCCTGCTCATTGCCCAGAGCTTGCATTTGTGGCCTGCTCATTGCCCAGAGCTTGCATTTATCACCTGCTAATTGCCTGGAGCTTGCATTTGTGGCCTGATCTTTGCCGGAGCTTGTATTTGTGGCCTGCTCATTGCCCAGAGCTTGCATTTGTGGCCTGTTCATTGCCCGGAGCTTGCATTTGTGGCCTGCCCATTGCCCGGAGCTTGCATTTGTGGCCTGCTCATTGTCCAGAGTTTGCATTTGCAACTTTCAGCAACGACAGTAGTATGCATCTCAGCCGCAACCTAACTTGACGGCTTAAAGCTTGTAACTGGGCGGCAAATAGGAGTTTGCCTACAGAATATGTGTGCCCTGGGTGTCATTGACATGTTGAAAGAGTAATGTAGGGTACACACCACGATGACCCACTCACGATGCACATCGTGAGCGGGTCGTCAGTGTCTCGTCCGACCCGCTCACGGTGACGTGGGGGGGCACGACCCGCTCACGATGTGCACCGTGAGCGGGTACGATCCGATGGCGACCCGCACCCGGCTGTATGGTCGTTCTTCAGATCCTACCTGCGGGACCGCGCAACGGATCGGTATCTGACCAGAACAGGGAAAAAAAGGGCCCAATCTACCTACAATCTACATCCAATTGGTCGGAATTGGATCTAGATTGAGGGGATCGGGCCCTAGTCGTCCTGGTGTGTACCCAGCATTACAGGCCTGTGAAAATGCGTAAACAAAGAAACTCTTTTTGTTGGGGCACCTCTTATTACTTACTGAAAATAGTGAATTAAAATAATTTATTCAAGTTTAGATAAAAGAGACATACTTTACATATAACACTGAAGACATACAAAAATGAGACTGGTATACATCCACTTTGTGTAAAATATATTGTGGAATGTCAGTCTACTCAAGCTTAATTAATAGCTGGCCGTACTTGAAGGAGCGAAAAATAATGATCAAATTACGTTAATGGCGGTATGAATTACTAATTTAAGAACTGAGATGTCCCTGTTAACTAATCACTAGGATGTGAAGCACTGTATTATAAAATTATATATAATCACAAGAACACAATTGTTAGTATCAAAATGTTACACTCTGTATGGATTCCCAGAATTAACTGTAGTTTATATAGCTGAAAGATACTGTAGGAAGAATCACTACAATTGGTATTATTACTGTGTATCCATCAATCCGTAAATGCAGTGGTAGAAAAAGTGTGAATAGATTTAACACCAAGCGCAGGTTACAGGCCTCCCAACTGTCCTGATTTTCATAGGACAGTGTAGTTTTTTGGGGGGGGCTGTCCCACATCCCACCTGGGGCCATAAGTGCCCCACAGTGGGGGCAGTTGGGAGTCTAGCAGAGCAGCAGTGAATAGACAGGAGGCAGAGGGACAGAGGGTGTGACTAGAAGCTCACAGAGCCCTGGACATACAGATGGAGCGTGGCCCATCTTTGCAGGGGATGGCGGAAGATTCGCCAGCCGCCATCCCCCGCCAGCCGCCGTAAGGGGACGCGCGCGCACGAGATGTGCGTGCGTCCCCTTACAACGGGGCTCCCCCGGGTCCCCGCCGGCTGGCCGACGGACGCCCCGGGACCCCGCCGCCTTGCCGCACCCCCCCCTATCCCTGTCCGTCTCCCTGAAGCGGAGACGGACAGGGTTCCCGTCCCCCCGCCGACGGGAAACTGGGACGCACGTGTGTGTGAGACGCACACGCGTCCCAGTCTCAATCTCCGGCATTTGCCAGTGCAAGGGTTCTGCCGAGCGCCGGCTAGAGATGGGACACACTTCATCTGTACCACCACAGTGGTAAAATAGGGGCTTGGCCTCATGATTGCGAACATTACCGTGAAATCAAGCCCCTTTCCCAAGCATTAGGTCGACAGTCAAAAGGTCAACATGAGTTCTTCACACTTTTCTTTTTTGAACTGACTTGTGTTGACAGGCGGTATTTCATACCCTACCATCCACTAGGGCGTGGAGGGAGAACATAGTAGAGTGCGGAGCGAATTTCGCAGTGTCAATTTACGTCGAAATTCGGGGGGGGGGGGGGGGGGAGTCAAAAACTCGTGTCAATGTTTTGACTGTCGACCTTCCCACTGCCGACCTAATATGTATGTCGACCTTCCGACCCTGTTGACCTTAGCCATGTCAATCAAAGCCCTGTCGAACTTTAGTGGTTGACCTAATGTATATCGACAATCATAGTGTTGACCCTATAACCCATACCCGGGTGTATATTATTAGTTCGACAATGTCTAGGTGTATATTATTAGGTCGACGACCTAAAGACTGTCGACCACTATTGGTCGACAGGCAGTAGGTCAACAAATGGTTGATACAAGTAAAATGTCGACATGTAAATGACTCAACACGCGACAAGGTCGGCAAGGATTTTTCCCTGTTTTATTGGTGACTGCGTCAGCACTGATTGACATGGACCTAATTGTGATGCTTCTATCTTTGTGCATTAGTTACAAAAAGTTGCAGATCCAGAGGGGGGGGGGCTGCAGCACAGACCAATGCTCAGCCACACCCACTGCAACTAACTGCTATACAAAGCATTGTTCCACACATCTCTGAACTGGACTAACTGGCAGGTTGTGTTGGCTCTCCTATTTGAATGTCGGACTGTGTTGCTGCACCCCCTCTGGTTACTAGAGAATACATCCAGGGTGGTGTAAGGCTTCGTAGCACCCTAGGCAGCGCCTGACTGGGACTAGAAATCGGCCCTGGAATTTTGAGCACACAGGCCAACCTGCAGCAGGTGGGCGTGGTCTCATGGAAAGGAGGCTTGGCATCAGAAAAAGGAGGCATTACACATTATGGAACTCACCGTAATGCCCATTAGAGAATATGACACAATCTGGACCCCACAGGCTGCTGCCCCTGTATAATAACAGGACACAACAGGCTGCTCCGCCTGTATAGTAACAGGACACAACAGGCTGCTCCCCCTGTATAATAGTAATAAAAGCACACAACTGGTTTCTGCCCCTGTATAATAATAATAACAGGACCCCACAGGCTGCTCCCCGGCCCTGACTAATAAAGCCAGATTCCATGGAACAAAAATATCTTTAGCAACAGTTATCTGTGCATCATTTCTCATCCTGAGGCTCAGGAAATGATGCACAGATAACTGTTGGTAAAGATATTTTTGGACCTGACTTAGCAGATATTAAAAAGTAGCAAAAGCCTGACACTGTCAGGCTGACAGGACTCACATGCCGTGCACCGGGCAGTCCTGCTCCCGCCAGGCTACTCCGCTTGTTGGGGATGGGTAAGCTGCCTCCACCTCGCACTCTCTGCTTGGCTGCAGCAGCTGCCCCGGATGCGCAGTGTGATCGCACGTGGTGGAGGGAGGGGGAGGTTGGCGCCGAGTGCGTGCTGCGTGGGGCCTGGACTGCAGGCAGGGCGGAAGTGTGCTTACACTTAAGGCTTACAGTGTAAGGCTTACAGTCATAGGTGTGCGCAGCACATTTTATTAGGGGGTGCACCACCTATCGTGCATGTCTAACAACACCCATTGGGTGCTTCTAACACCACCAATCAGGCGTGTCTACCATCATCTATTGGCACTCACTACAATATGAGAAGTAATTTTTGACCTGCGTTCGCCTTCTAGGGTGGACATACTCCAGCCCGGCAGCCCTTTTGACCATTGGTCATCTTTAGCGCGGACAAACCTGAACCTCACTCACTACAATATAAAAGTCTCTCAGCCACAACATAATCTCCTGCCTATTCTTATTACTCTGTGTAACAGTTCATGCAAATAAAGTCAAAAACATATATGGATGACACAGGTATGTAGTAATACGACAATGGTCTAGTACAATTAACAATGCAAAACACACAGCATTGATTGATGGGCTCTTCTTTTAATAGAATACAGTTCTAAAAAGCAATAGTCTTTTGTAAGGGATACGGTCATTTGGTCTACAGCATGATGGTCGACAGTCATTAGGTCGACATCATTAGGTCGACAAGGGAAAAGGTATTGCTGGTTGCTAGTGGCAGGGACGTGTTTATAAGGGCGGACACAGCATTAGGGGGTGCCTGTGCACACCTATGCTTACAGTATAGTGGCAGCACACAGGAAAAATTCGGCCCACCTGGCCAGAAGGGCCAGATGGCCAGTCCGGCCCTGACCCTAGGCAAAATGTCATACTCAATGGCACCCCCACAGGTTCTGGCACTCTAGATGGCTGCCTAATGGTAGAGAACCTGCATTGCTTACATCATAGTGAAATCATAAATTGCATTCATTCATACACTGTCATATATTCTCCAGAAGCTGGTAAGTGATCCGTTACTTGTTGGCAAAAGTGGCCACTGTACACATTTGCTGTTTACGAGAAACAGAGGAGGTGATGGGTTGGTGCACTGCTCCAGTGCCTGTTAGAGGGCAATTGTTAAATGTTTAAAAACATTGCAGGGCACATGCTGACGTCAGGAGACATCGGACAGCTCATAGAGGGATGACGCAGAGTTGACTATAATTGCCCCGATTTTATGACCATAGAAAGAATGGGTGTATTTGCCCTATACAGACATCTACGTAACATTGTAGTCACACATATCCGTACACTTATCATTATTAGTGCATACTTACATTGGCCCTCTCCACAGCCACAAGCAAAGGTTGACAAGAGAATGATCAACAAATGAAAATGTTGACGTGTCAAAGTTGAGCGAATCGAGCCATGTTAAGGTATGTGTTACACTAACTGGGGGTCCACATGCTCCAGTACCGACATAAACTCATGTAGACATTTTCCTTATTTACTTTTTGCATGTTTTGACCTTTTTTAATCTCAACCTTGTGCATTTTGACCTTTTGTCAATGTTGACCTATTACATGTCGACACTTTGTCAATGTCTACCTTGTGCATTTCAGTCTTTTTGAGTAGGTGACGTTGGGATCAGGAAACCCAGGACCTCCCTCGTATAGAAAAATGGCAAAGGTTCCCATGGTCAAGCTTTAAAAAATTAATATTTTTGGAGCTTGATGAATTTCTATAAATATATTATTACAAAGAGTACACTTGGCCAGGCCAGTTAGGCACCGAAAGGTACTGTTAGCAGGAGATATATCTGACATCTCATGCATTACCATTATAATGAATGGCCTCAGTACATAGGGGCAGATGTGCTAAGCCTGGAGAAATGATAAAGTTGATGCAACTTTATCTCTTCACCAATTTAATAAATCTGTCCCCTAATTTCTACAGAAGGAGATGAAAATGTTAATTTTCACCTACTTTTCATAGAAATTAAGGGATAATGAACAGACTTAAATGAGATTTGTGTAATCAGATATTTTTTTACCAAATATTATTGGTGTTTATGAGAAAATGTCAGCCAATGGTTTGTTTGTTTCTAAAAAGAGATGAAATGACATTGCCCCACATTAAACTAACATTGAAGCAATAGACGTCAGTGCATTTAAACACTTCATTTGCAGTTTCTAGCGGTCCCCAGTGAGCGCATCGTTCCGCCACCACCGGGCTGAGAGCTAAGATATTTGGAACATCCGTTCCCCAGCAATCATCGTACCCTTCACAGACTTGATGTGGAGGAAAAATAATCAAAAAATCACCTCTAACAAACAATCCATACAAATGATTATACAGAAAGTTTAGAAAAACAAGTTCCCACTATATACAAAACAGAATCAGTGGCCTTAAACAACTGTTGAATTTGCAAACGTTCAACATTTCGGGATTGTTCAACATAAATAAACAGATGTGCTTGTCCAAACAGAGAGATGCTGCAGCGTATCGCCAACAAAAACATCAAATCTTCAAGGGGCGCTTAGTGTAAGCAGTGCCCGTGAAGTACAAGGGCACGGCGCATAGTGAGTCTTTGTTAGGGCTATGGTGTGTGTTTAAAAATGGATGAGAGTAGAGCTGTACCCATCAGTCCAGGGGTGAAAGCACAAGCGCGGATCTGTTGCCTCTCAAGCTCTGTCAGACGAGACATGATTTGATTTGTCATTTCTTTCTGCTCGTCTAAACAAGCGCTCGGTGAGTTTGCTGGAGAAATGAAAGCGTTTATTTGTAGCAGCAAACAGTAATCTTGTTTACAGGCTGCACTTGTTTAAGAGAGCATGAGCAGATGGCGTGGTGGTATACCATCACACTTTCCGCAGGGTCGGCAATTAACCCGTACTTGCCTACTATTAAAAAAGCATGTCAGGGAGGTTGTGAAGGTGGCACCAAGAAGTGCAACCGGGCACTGCAACATATGAAAGATGGGTCATTGGGGCAGATGTATTAAGCCGGGTAAAATGACAAAGTCAGTGTCAGACTGGGGCAGGAAGGGCCCACCAGGAAAATGCACTCACAGAAGCCCGCCGAGGGGCATGGTCATTTGCTGGAAGGGGTGTGGCCACCTGACCAAAAAGGAGGGGCTACTTTGTTATGTCTTAGTTCTGCGACTAAGCCCTAAGACATAGCAGAGTAGCGGGATGCGATGCTCTGCACAGACACTTACAATAAATATTTTGGCACGCTGCACCCCTAAACTCACATTACTAGCTTGGCACATGAGTGACTTATACACCAATAGGTGTATTCCATAGTTATTATATTATATATATACCCAGCCTGCCCTTTGTCCATCTACCCAGTAGATGGATCTGTACCACCAGCATTACCCTCACCCCACCCCACCATATATACACAGTCTATATATGGTGGGTGTAATCATGGTGCTACAGATCAATCTACTGGGTAGATGGACAAGGGGAAGGATGTGTCTATGGGCATGACAGAATTGCCAAATTAGCACAGTCATCAACAGCAATAATACAACTGAAATAAATAATATGCTAACAGCCCACAGTTTTACCTTGGGTCTGCCTGCAGCTCTGTTCCTGCATTGCTGGGGCTGGATGGTGTCTGGGGCTGAATGGTGTCTGGTCCATGCCGCCAGGCACCCCCTGGCTGTGTACACTGTGCAGTGCAGGCGGGTCCAGCATCCGATGTCCTGCTGCGGCAGGATTCTCTGGGAGTATTCTCTGGGAAAACCAGAGTTGAACTTCTGACGCCGCTGATTAAGATATCCTCCAAGCCTGCAGCCACTGCCAGGTCAGTCAGTAGCTGACAACCCGGCCTTGGTAATAAAATCACCTTGCAGCTGCCGGGTCAGTCATTTGCTACTAACTGCCCGGTGCCATTAATCCTAGGGTTCAGTGATTGCGAAAAAACAAACAAAATTGTGGGTCACTGGGACTCCTCACTTACAAAAATCGGGGTCCTACTTGACATTTAGGACGGAATAAAGCCTCCTCTCCCCTTCCCCCCAGCATTAAACACATACAGAAGCCTCCTCCTCTCCTCCATATGGCATATACCCTGAGCCACGGGCCAGCCGGAGCCTATTTTACATTTTTTTGGTAAGCAAACAAAGATTTGGGCACCCCAAAACTGTGGCTATTGTGGGTTTGGGGGAGTATCAATTTGCCCACTCACATAAAGCAAGATACACATATACTAGAAAAAGGCATAATGTCAGAATAGGGACACCTGTGCTGCACCAATCAGGATTCTGCCCCTGTCCATTGTCTCTAGAACTAAATTAAAAGTAATGGGAGCAGGAACAGGAGGGATGGGGTGAGTGAAATCCCAGCACAGTCTATGAGCTCCTCTCCTACAAGCAGCTCTGCCTGTTAAGAGTTAATTGGTGAGCTGCAGCCTCTCTGCCAGCCGTGCAGTGAGGGGAGAAGGGACAAGTGGGCCCTTAACAGCCAGCACTCAGAGCCTGGAGGAGGTGACAGTGACACACAAGCACAGGCAAATCTAGAATTATGGGTGGTCCCAGATCTAGACATAATAGCAGGGGGACCTTTGTGCGGCGTAGCCACCTGGCAAAAATGGGGTGTGGCCTCATGGGAAGGAGGCATGGCATCACAAAAAGGGGTGTGGCATTACACTTTAGACCATACACAGTAATGCCCATTACACATTTTAGCAAACTCCGTAATACCCATTACACATAAAGCCACACGCCGTAATGCCAATTACACATAAGGCCACACACCATAATGCCCATTACACATTGTGCCACACATCATGATGCCCATTACATACTATATAACAAACCGCAGTACCCATTACATATTTGCCACATAAGTGCTGCTTACCTACGTGCTCATTGCTAGGGGCTTCTTGCTTGATGGCACCATAGTACCCATTATACATGATGCCGAAAACCATAGTACCCATCACACATGATGCCGCACACCATAGTACCCATTACACATGATGCCCCACACCATAGTACCCATTACACATGATGCCGCGCACCATAGTACCCATTACACATGATGCTGCACACATAATGTCCCTTACGCATGATGCTGCACACATAATGCCCCTTACACATGATGCTGCACACATAATGCCCCTTACACATGATGCTGCACACCGTAATGCCCCTTACACATTAAGCCACACATTATGCATAATGCCCCCACATACCGCCACTTGTAGCTTCCTTTAAGCAATGCCCCCAAAAGTGCCACTTACTGTAAATTTTTATATGAGCCTTCGCTGCTGCTGCAGGGAGAGATGGAGAGCGGTGCAGCTGCTTCTATGGGGAGAGGAGCAGAGCGCAGCAAAGAGCACGCTCCCACTCCCCTCCTGGTGTCCCCTCTAGCCGAGTGGACATTTGAAATATTGTGCACGCTGTTGTTGTGCGTGACGTCGGGGGAGCACACCGGGCGCCGGCACCACATGATTAAAGGGGAGGGGGTGGACTGAGGTGAAAGCGGGGAGAAGAATTGGAACGGAAGCTGCAGGGGTGACAGTCATTGACAGCTGGGCAGAGCGCAGGGGGCTGCCCAGCTGTTTTCAGAGCACTGCAGGTCATGGCTGTGAGGAAGCCGCTGAGGGACGTAGGCGGAGAAACGCGTTGAGAGGGGACTTTCAGGCTGATATTCTATCCAGCAACCGGATTGGTCTCGGATATGACCGCAGTGTGGGCGGTCGGAGAAATTCGTCGCTGAAGTTACAAGCCACTGATACCCCTGGATTACAATAAGTATTACCACAATACTAATGTGCACATTTTGTGGGGACTTGAACTCTGACCTGTCTAAACCTACTAACTGGCTCTGCTAATGAGCAATGAAAGTCTGCAATTGCATGCATAACAAAACTAACCAGTTCTAATACCAAGGGGGGAGTTCTTGTTATATGTTTGTGTGTCTTGTGTATCTATATTGGCCAAAATATTGTATTTTAATGTGTAAATTTTATTAAATATTTCATATATTCAGTACAGCGCTGTTCCTATCTTTCTTTTTCTGGTTCTGTGAATTAAAAGGGGTTTTGGTAATCCCCCTACAGGCTCAGGAGCAGTACCGAATATACAATCAGCGCTCAGCATCATTGTGTGGAGACCCCTTATACATCTGCATTTTCTGGTGTGAGGGGGAGAAACAACCACTCCCCTCTCCCTACCCCACTTTAACCAACCAGCTATATCTTCGGAACCAACTGACCCATTTACATGAGACCAGTATCATATTGAAGAACTTTTGAGTTGGCTTCGAATGATTTTGGTCCCGTGAAACTGGGCTGTTTGGTTCCAGAGAAATCTGCCCTCAAAGAACATAAACAGTCATGAAATTACATTTAAAAAAAAAAAAAAAACGGTTTAACCTCAATATCCCTGGAACCAATTAACCCATATGGATACAGCCTGGTATCAGATTGAAGGCCCAGCGATTTGGGTTCGACTGAGATCAACCTCGAGCTTCAGTGATGCCGAAGGGGGAACTGGCAGCCGTTGAATTGGGTGGGGGTCGGAATTAGCGGGTCCCATGCCAGCTTTGCCTGGCAGTATCTCCGGTTCCCAGGGGGGTAGAGACACGGGGCTGGGCTCGTTGGAAAGCCCCATCCTAATGGATGGTCCGGTGCACACCCGGACCACCCCCTAGATTTGCCTATGCACACAAGAGAGCAGCTCCCCGAGGTAGGAGAGGAGGAGGGTCTGCAGAATGGGGTGCGTTTGGGACCTCTGCACATTGCCTGAGAAGATTGAACTTCAAACCGCTGCATTTTCTAGGTCTGATGGGAGTTGAAAATGGGTAGTGATGTGCAACAGTTTAAAACCCACCGAAATACGTCGACCTTAAGGAAATGCTGCTTTTTTTTCCGGATTGATTTAAAACCATTCAAAACACACAATTTATATTTCAACGCCACTGCTGTGTTTATTAGGCTGTCTACTGTTTTCTGTTCGATTATAAGGGTTAGGATTTGAAGTTGTAAAGAACGCAGAAATATTGAGCCTGATTCAGACCTGATTCGCACAGCGGCTGATTATCAATAGACTGTAAATACATCTGGGACCTTATACTGGTTGACACGCAGCGCTGTGAAGTTCGCTCGCATATGCCACCACCCCCCTTCGCATGGTGAAATCCCCCTCACGTTTGTGGATGGATGTTTGGCATAAACATCCATTAGCAGCCTATGTGGAGACACCCACATCATTTGATAGTTGCCGACTATCGAATGATGTGGAAGGTACATGCAAAACTAAGACACTCTCATGTACCTTAGCTTTGTGTGTATTCTTGAGGGAATATGGTGGCTAGCTGACATCTGGTGATTCCTCTCCCGGCCGCATCTAGGAAACCCTGTGAGGAGCTGACGACAGTAGCTGCTCACCTGCAGCAGGAAGGCGGGGAGTGCCAGGCTACCGGGGAACTCAGAGGGGCGGCGCCGGCTGTATGTGTTTGACTGGCTGAGCACGAGCCTGTGGTGTGAGAAACCTAATGGAGCTTGGAGCCTGCTTGAAGGCCCTGGGAGGTGCTGTGCGCGCATGCGCAGCAGCCCTCCCGCGGCCATTTTTGATTTGGGCAAAGTGCTGCGACCGCTGCCCGTGTGGGATACGTGTGTGTGTGTACGGTATATATGGTGTGGAATACGTGTGTGTGTACCGTATATATAGTGTGGAATACGTGTGTGTGTGTACGGTATATATATAGTGTGGAATACGTGTGTGTGTACAGTATATATATAGTGTGGAATACGTGTGTGTGTACCGTATATATAGTGTGGGGTGTGTGTACAGTATATAGTGTGGGATATGTGTGTGTGTACAGTATATATAGTGTGCAATACATGTGTGTGTGAAGTATATATAGTGTGGAATACGTGTGTGTGTACAGTGTATATAGTGTGGGATATGTGTGCGTGTGTGTGTATACAGTATATATAGCGTGGAAGACATGTGTGTGTACCATATATATAGTGTGGGATGTGTGTACAGTATATAGTGTGGGATATGTGTGTGTACAGTATATATCGTGTGGAATACATGTGTGTGTGTGTGTGTACAGTATATATAGTGTGGAATACATGTGTGTGTGTGTGTGTGTGTGTGTGTGTGTACAGTATATATAGTGTGGAATACATGTGTGTGTACCGTATATATAGTGTGGGATGTGTGTACAGTATATAGTGTGGGATATGTGTGTGTACAGTATAAATAGTGTGGGACGTGTGTGTGTATAGTGTGGGGCATATGTGTTGTTAATGGCGATTAAATATGACCAGAGAGACAATAAGTGAAATGCGCAGGTTACGTAATAAGTCCGCAACCAACGTACCCTTTATACCTAACTACGTGCGTACAAAGCGTAGCGCAGCGTAGTGTACCTTTTATTGTATTATGTACACAGAGAACCAGTACCTTAATCAGAGATTCCTTCGCAGTATTTTGTCTCTAATCTGCGAATATACCTTATCGGACAGTGTCCGTAATATACCTTGTCGCTATTATGCGAATAAACAGACACGACCACTGTATAGAAATAAGGAGATAAGAACTCCGTAAAAAGGTTGTATTTAAGTCCCTAATGGACAAAAGGGGGTTACAGAAATAAGAATAAACAGGTATGACAAGTAATACAATATACTAACAATGAATACTAAACAGACTCTGCTAAGGGGAAAGAAAACAGATACAAGACACAATCAGCCAATCAATACAATAAGGATAAATACCGTTAATGCAACCGTTACCGTTCTCATCAAATATGCGAAGTGTAGTCCGGTCAGAGCTCACTATCGTTCAGGGATGAACTATAGTCCGGTGGTCAGGTCAGGGAAAGGTAGATGTGCCGAAGAGAGTTTGGCTGCTCTGGGTCGCCTATCTTATAGGGTCAGAAAGGGGAGGTCAAAGGCCGTTCTCATTGGTCAGGGGTCGAATGTCAGGTCAGCTGTGATTGGGGGGTTAAGCTGATACACCTGGTTTGGCTAGGTCCAGGGGAGTGAACTTTAAGAGTCCTTTGTTCGGTGGTTTCGGCGTCAGCAGTGATAAGAACTGGTTTCATCTGGATTTCTTTGTTACATTCTTTCAACAGAAACTGTCCCTGGATTATGGATTATGTCCATAACTATCGGGCAGTGTATATTGCGAAATATTCACAATGACCGGAATACTTCACATAATGAACTGAACGGAACGGTACTAAACACGATACAGATAGATGTATGCAGGGCTAACTAAGCTATGTGTGGCGTTCTAAACCTTTAACTATATTTTACTTAGTGTCAGTATGTATTTATGAATTTATGTGTGATAGTATGGCTACTCTTCTGGTCCACTTTGCCACGCATACTCGGGTATGGAAACTTTATTTGCGCAACTCTGCGAACCAAAATGGTGGCCATACTATCCTAAAATGGCGTGTGTGTAACTCGACTTCCATAGTCCACCCTTTAACAGTAATTATAAAACTGTTACAATACAAAACATTTCACACGACAATACAGAAATTCATAATCCTAACAGAGAAATTGGGATACATGAATTAAACATATAAGGGGAGTAAACCATCTGCTCTCGGCCGATCCAGGATCATGGATAAACGATGGGCCGCATTTATCGAACAACCTACTCAGGGTCACGAAGGATAATGTACAATTTTGGGATAAAAATAAAAACAGGGGTGGTTACAACATATACACGTTCACAAATATGGTTTCTTTAAAGGGAGGTGGTTTCGATTTTAGGGTCATATACCAAACCCTGGTCTTCCTCTGTATCTCTCGTTCTTACACTCATGATTTCGGTACGTTTTGTCTTTCCCCGGGTCACCACCTTTAAACATTTGAACAATAGCACAAAGACTATGATGGCACCACCGATACAGAGAAGGAGTTTTCCTATGCTAGCTATGATCCCTTGCGCCCATTCTCCTAAACCAGAGAACCAGTGCATTGGATTCAACCAGGAGGTCCATTCACTAACCTTGTTACCTATTTCTGCCAGGCTGATATTATGTTCCCTTCTAAATTCCCATTTAAGCTGAAGAATCTCATCCATCCGATGATCGATGATTTCTTCTGGGTCTTCAGTATTGTTGGTGATATATGTACAACATTTCACCCCAAACTGTGTAGAGAGGGTGACACAATATCCTCCTGTCATAGCTGTCAGATAGTTCAGCACCATCCGATGTTGGACTAGCTCTCTTTTGTATGCTTGCAACTCCTTCCCAGTGTATCTAAAGGTGTCATCATAAATCTCAGTGATGTTATCTACCAAGCTGGCTAATGCTTGTATATATTTAAAATTTATGACTCCTCTGGCTGTATGGGTGATATCTAAAGCAATGAGGAGTTGGATACCGAACGACTCGTGTATCATTTCAGAAGCTAGGGGTTCTTTCTTGATTGTTAAATCCCTTTTATGGATTTGGTCATAATGGGTATGAGTGTAAGGAGGAGGTATACCTCTGTGTATGCTCACCATCTCATCATGTGTGAGGGTCATCACTTCAGGTAACACTCTGCCTAGATAACAAATACCAACGTAGTTCATGGAGAGCCATTTGTACGCCCTCCTACCACAAATATAATAAACATCGTCAGGGAGAAAATAAGGGACAGAGTATTTCATGATCTTGTCACACATTATCCATAAGAACATCCCCGTCCCCTGTTCCCTGACTTGTTCCTCACAGATTTCTGGCTGTAGGGTTACATTACAGTAGCCGGCTGATACTCTGCCGGCCATCATTTTACTTCTCTTCACCGTGTAGACATATTTATAGTGTCTCCCACTGGTTCGGATTTTTAACAACAATTCTTTATCAATAGGCTCTCCATCTGGACGCTGGGAGTAAGTTATTGTCTGGTTATGCCATGTCACTTCCCAAGTACCAATCGCTCTGGAACTCGAGAAGTTCATACATACCAGGGATTTATCCACTTGGTATGGGTGTAATCTAAGACTAGGGGACCTGGTATACAGGTATCTCTTATCCAATGGCCTCCCCTTATTTAATACGCTTATCTCTGAAATATTAAGCGGGTATGGGACTAGGCCTACACTACTCCTTTTATGTAACACTTGTGAACACACCCAGCATTCTGTTTGGTTTAAGACCTTACCCACTAGTGAGTGGTAATCACTCAAAGGATGTCGGCCTGTAGTTGTCTTACTTGTCGACTGACATCGCTGGATGCATTCTTCTTCCATTTTAGGTTGACAATATCTACAGACACAGTACTCACCAGACAATAACTCATCACATAGCCCTTGAACTACGTTTCCCTCATACCTTTTACCTTCTCCTGTCATGGGCAAAGTGTCAAGCTGGTTTAGGGATTCTACCTCACCCATATCTGGGTCCATTATTACACTGTCAGAACTCCGCTCCGATCGCTCTAGAATGTGGCAGCCACCGAGTATCTTGGGATGAAGAAAAGAACACAGAAAGAAAACAAAGAAATATACGCATAACTGTGAACCTGTTGCTTGGAGTCCTTCCATCATCTCTACCCAGGAGACTTTTATTTTGCTCTGCTCTGGGACCTTTGTTCGCTCAGGTTGCTCGACCTTGGCTGCTTCTCAGTGTTCCCGAAACAATGCTTCTAGCGACACTTCTTCTCTTTCGCTCTCTGCACACTGGGATTCTGGGTTACTGGCTTTCTTGCAGTGGGACGAATGTATCCAAGTCTCTCTCTCTGCGACTTTAATTGATGTAGTGCTGGTCAACAAAACTTGGTACGGTCCTTCCCAACGGTCTATCAAACAACCTGAGCGTAAAAAATTTCGGATCATAACAAAGTCTCCTGGTTTAAGATTATGACAATTCTCGGTAGGCATATCAGGGTTCAGTAACTTCAGCTGCTTTTGTTGCTCCCTTAGCTGTTTGTTTAGCTTTAGGATATACTGTACAGTTAGCTCATTGTTACATTTGAGATCATCCTGTGGGTCTATCATAATGTGTGGCTGCCGACCAAACAATATCTCGAAGGGGGACAAGTTGAGCGGAGTCCTGGGAGTGGTCCTAATGCTATACAACACAATAGGCAGTGCCTCTGGCCATAACAACCCTGTTTCAGCCATAACTTTACCCAATTTGTTCTTAATAGTACCATTCATTCTCTCAACTTTGGCGCTCGCCTGGGGACGATATGGAGTATGAAGTTTACTATTAATCCCCAGGAGTTTACAAATGATTTGGAAGACCTCTCCTGTGAAATGAGTGCCTCTGTCACTCTCAATGACCTTTGGGATACCATACCTACAGACAAACTCCTGACATATTTTCTTTGCTGTAAAGGTAGCAGTGTTGGAGGCAGCGGGGAAAGCCTCCACCCAGCTGGAAAACATGTCAACACAAACTAATACATATTTCAAATTTCTACAGGGTGGTAACTGTATGAAGTCGATTTGTATTACCTGGAAAGGGCCTTCTGTAGGAGGGATGTGGGATGGCTCTGTTGGGATGGCTTTTCCAACGTTCTTCCTCAAACAGGTGAGGCATGACATTGTCACTCTACCTGCTTGAGAAGCGAACCCTGGTGCACACCAGTAGGCTTTTACCAGCTTGCACATACAGTACCTTCCTTCCCAAGATGTGTCAGCCCATGGGCCGCCTCGGCTAGACTAGGAAGGTATGCTCTGGGGGCCACTGGTTTCCCGTGTCCATCTCTCCAAAGTCCGGTAGACTCTTGGCCACATCCCTTCGACTTCCATACTGCTCTTTCCTGTGGGGAACACAAATTCTGCATGTCTATCAGTTTGGATGTGGATACCATGTTCAGTGTACAAAGGTTGGTGGGATGGGTGAAAATATTTACAGGGCATGCGGCCCTTTTCGCTGCCTCATCAGCGCGGCTGTTACCAAGTGACACCGGGTCCTTCTCTGATGTGTGAGCTTTGCACTTGATAACAGCCACTCTGTCTGGAAGCTGAATAGCTCCCAGAAGTCTCCTAATATATGTCGCATGCGCCACTGGTGTGCCAGCCGCCGTCATGAAATTTCGGAGGCGCCATAGGGCTCCAAAATCATGGACTACTCCGAAAGCATATCTGGAGTCGGTATATATGTTGACTGATTTTCCTTGGGCCAGTTCACATGCTCTGGTCAGTGCCACCAGTTCCGCTACTTGTGCTGAGTGAGGTGGTCCCAAGGGTTCAGCTTCCACAATACCTTCTCCATCTACTACTGCGTAGCCTGTGCACAGCTCTCCCGTGTCCGTCTGTCTATGACAGCTACCATCTGTGAATAAGGTTATGTCTACCTCACTTAATGGGCTGTCGCTTATGTCAGGACGTGCTGTGAAGGTCTGATTCAGGTAGGTCATGCAATCATGTTTATCCTCACCCTCACTAAACTCTGCTTTACCATATTCAGCAACATTCCCATCACCCTCCACCCTTTGTGCCTTGGAGGGCACATGAGGAAGGAATGTGGCTGGGTTTAGTGTGTTGCATCTTTTGATGGTAATAGTTACTGGGGCCATCAGCGCCAGTTCCCACTTAGTGAACCGTGCTGAGGACACATGACGTGTTTGGGCAGAATTTAGGAGGGCAGAGACAGCATGGGGAGCATGAACAGTTAAATCGTGTCCCAACACTACGTCCTCACTCTTACTTACTAGTTGTGCTATTGCAGCCACACTTCGTAAGCAAGTTGGGAGTGAGCGTGCTACTGTGTCCAGCTGGCCACTGTAGTACGCTATTGGTCGGTTGGCATCACCATGCTTTTGTACAAGTACTCCTGCCGCACACCCACCTGATTCAGTTCCGTACAGTTCAAAGGGTTTCCCATAATCTGGCATTCCCAGTGCTGGGGCCTTTGTTAGGCTCACCTTTAGTTCCTCGAAAGCCAGCTCAGATTCCTCAGTATGAGAGACCCGATCTGGCTTAGTTGAGGAAACCATCTCTTGTAGTGGTAATGCCAGAATAGAGAATCCTGGGATCCAATTGCGACAGTATCCACACATGCCTAGGAACGTACGGATCTGATGCTGGGTCTGTGGCAATACCATGTTCTGAATCGCTTGGATTCTGTCGTCGGTGAGGTGTCTCAGCCCTTGGGTAAGGCAGTGGCCCAGATACTTAACCCTGGTCTGGCATAATTGCAGCTTATCCTTTGATACTTTATGTCCTGTCTCTGAGAGATGCATCAGCAGCTGTCTAGTGTCATCCACTGATGACTCCAGTGACTCAGAACACAACAATAAGTCATCAACATATTGTATCAGTATCGAACCACTCATGGGTTGAAAGGATTGTAAACAATCATGCAAGGCCTGGGAGAAGATGCTGGGGCTGTCTATGAACCCCTGGGGAAGTCGTGTCCAGGTATACTGTACTCCTCTGTATGTAAAGGCGAACAGATACTGGCTGTCAGGGTGCAAAGGGACGGAGAAGAACGCTGAACACAAATCAATGACTGTGAAATGAGTACAGTGAGGTGGGATTTGCATTAGGATGACAGCTGGGTTTGGCACTACGGGGAATTGGCTCTCAACTACTTTGTTTACCCCTCTTAAATCCTGCACTAGTCTGTAGCCCCTCCCCCCCACTCTTTTTCACAGGAAAGATGGGACTATTGGCCGTGCTGGAAGTTCTAACTAGGATTTCCTGTTGGAGCAATCGTTGGATCACTGGGAATACTCCTAGCTCAACTTCAGGTTTTAAAGGGTACTGCGGTATTTTTGGGGCTATCCTGCCTTCTTTTAAGCGGATTTCTACTGGAGCCACATTTGCCATTAGCCCAGCGTCCTGTCCATCTTTAGTCCAAAGGGAACTCGGTATTTGTGCTGTAATTTCAGCTACCCTAGATGGATTTGATTCTACAACAGTGGAATACAACATTAGCCTCTGAGGACTGTCCAGCATATCTTGCACTTCTTGTGTAAGATTTTTAGGAGTGTCTAGGAATACCCCATCGGGAGTGCAATAGATGACACATCCCATTTTACATAGTAAATCTCTACCCAGAAGGTTAGTCGGGGCCGCTGCAGCCAACAGGAAAGAATGTTTGGTATGCAAAGGCCCGATTGTAACCTCTGCTGGTTTCGTCAGTGGGTAATGTTGTATTTTTCCTGTTACCCCAATTGCCGCTACTGATTGGTTAGTGAAACCCAAGTGAAGAGGAGTGTTGAGAACAGATCTGGCCGCCCCTGTATCAACCAAAAAGGTTTGCCTTACTCCAGCTATATCAACCTTCACCTGAGGTTCCTCTCTAAGGTGTTGAGTTAATCTAACTGGCTGTAGGATACAGGTATGACCTGTTTCCTATTGTCTGACCTGAGTTGCCCTTAGCACAGTGTCAGCCATCAGATGGGGAGGAGGCATGTTGCGTGACCTGTCTGTCTCCTCCCATTGTCTAGGGGCTGGGTATCTCCGTGTCTCACCTTTGTGAGATTCCCATTCTCGCTTATGTGTCTGGTAACTCCTGTGGTTTCCTAACCTACAATGAGCTGCAATGTGTCCCTCCTTATTGCAGTTGTAACAGATAATTGGCTTTCTACCTGTGTCCCTGGTGTTTCGTTGATATGCAGCTTTGTTTGGGGCATTAGTAAGGGCTTGGATGCTAACCATCATCAGTTTGTCAGTTTGCAGTTCCCTGCGTTTCTTGATGTTACGGTCGTGGTCTACAGCAGATTCCCGTAGGGCATCCACTGTCATTCCACGCCAATTTGGAAAAGAAGTTTGGACTCTGGCTCTCAGGTTTTCGCTAAGCCCTTCCACCAGCACAGAGACAATCATCTCCCTCAGGTGGGGGTCGTCCTTAGGCTCGGAGACACCAGTGTACTTTGATACCTCCAGTAAGGCTTTTGTAAAATAATCAGCAGCAGTTTCGCCATCTTTCTGTTTGATGGTGAAAATCTTGCTATATTCTACTGCTGCAGGAAAATACACTCCCAACTGTAAGTTAATCAGGCGTATATTCTCCTGGTTGATCTCATCATTTATCTCCTTGTCCACTTTCAATCCACTATCCTGAATGAATTTCGGGATGTCAATGTGAGTGGGGAGACAGGCCCTCAACATGATTCTCCAATCCTTGTTGGTGGGCTCATCAGAGTTTCCTAGATCCCTTACAAATTTCCGGCACAATGCCAGATCTTTCCTTGGGTCAGGGAAATCTGAAATGATGGACCGCAGCTCTAACCGTGTCCATGGGTTTAGCATGTTCATCTTTCTGGTAGGTATCACACCCTCTCTGTCTGCCTTACCATAGGGAACCTCCAGTGTGCGCATAGGATATGTTTGTACCACATTCGCATTACTGGGACCTGCTTGGGAGTCATTTGTGTCTGTGCTGTGTGGTGCATCATTACCTGAGTCCAATACTATGCTGTTGGCATCAGCCGTCTCCTCCTCCTGTGCTGGGGCCTCAACAGCGGGTTGAGCTTTTCCCTCAATCATATTAATTGCATGAGAGACGGCCAGTGCCAACAGCTGCTCGTTTTCCTCTCAGGTTTCCTTGTAAGGGGATAAGACAGGGTACAGGTTAGCAACGGATACATTATTACTTATACTTTTCTTATGAGTCATTATCCCCTTCGGCACATATGGGGGTGGGGGAGCTGATTCTATTGTGGCAGCGGTTGCATTTATATTGTGGCTGATTGCGTCAGGTATTGCCAGACCTCTGCTTCCCCATTGTTCCTGTCCTTCCTTCTGCCACAATTTAAGAATATTGATATGCTTCACTCTCTCCTTACGACTGGAGAGTAGGCATATTTCATCTTTTACTGCTGATAAGATTTCCGGATCGAAGCTACCAACACTGGGAAATTCTAACTTGCTGCCTTGTGTCATTTTTCTCCATTTATTTTGGTAAACAACTGCGAGTTCACCGTGCTTCCTGCACATAATAAAAGCAGCCGATCCTTTTGGCCGGCTTGCTTCCTCCCTAACATGCACATTATCACAGCGTGACCCGTTATTACCCATAGTTACAGGAATAAACGTTCACAGCTTAATAGATATCGGTGGGTTATTACTTATCTGAGAGCTCCCCAAACACTCACTTCTACAGCTTCCTAGAACATCCCACAGTCAAGCAGGTGCGAAGGATACGAGGTACGATACTCAATCACCAAGTCTTTCAACTAGCAGCGAACTTCTAGCCAACTTGCTTGGTGCGGCACAATTTTTCCAGGGTATAACAAACTTGTTTTCCTATACCCCCAAAAATTGGATTTCTAAAGTAGCTAATCGAAAACAAGTGCGTTCCGATGTATCTGCTTGTACCCTCCTAGCGGAATCAATTCCACTGAAGGGGCAGTTCCTATGGGCACGTCGTCACGTGAACCCTAACCTTGTCCTACCTGGACTGTCCTACACTGGACTACACTGCGCTTGAGTCGTGTCGTCACACACCCGTTCGCCTCAGTTATTTTTCACACTGGGCGCTGGTTACACCTTGGTCTTATGCATATATTTGAAATATTTCTGTACAGAAAATCTTCCCAGGCTGATAGCTTTTCACTAGATACTTATGCAGGTATAAATCCCTTATAATACGCTATAGGAATCTATTAAAATAATGCTTGAGTTGCTTGCTTAATGAGAAGATGAACAAAAAGAAAAAAACTTATTTTCTCTTTATTTAATCACCACATTATCCACAGTATATTGCTATACTGTTTAAATAAAGCTAGTGGTTCAATACTGTTCACCTTTGAGTTCCTATGTGTGCTGCATGTGCAGTACCAATGAACAGCCACGTGTGTACATGCGCTGTTCACAGGCCGCCGGTGAATCGGCCACCCACGTGTTCTATAGTGTATTTGCAAGGTTGCACTCGGGTTTCGCTATACGCAGTAATTGCGCCTAAATGTGGAATAAATCCCTTAACTCCATCCGAAAGTTACGTATCAAGATGCGAAATAAATCCCGCACTTAATCCGTAAATCACGTACAAAGATGCGAAAATTTCCCGATATGGGCACGTGCGCTATGCGAATAAACAGACACGACCACTGTATAGAAATAAGGAGATAAGAACTCCGTAAAAAGGTTGTATTTAAGTCCCTAATGGACAAAAGGGGGTTACATAAATAAGAATAAACAGGTATGACAAGTAATACAATATACTAACAATGAATACTAAACAGACTCTGCTAAGGGGAAAGAAAACAGATACAAGACACAATCAGCCAATCAATACAATAAGGATAAATACCGTTAATGCAACCATTACCGTTCTCATCAAATATGCGAAGTGTAGTCCGGTCAGAGCTCACTATCGTTCAGGGATGAACTATAGTCCGGTGGTCAGGTCAGGGAAAGGTAGATGTGCCGAAGAGAGTTTGGCTGCTCTGGGTCGCCTATCTTATAGGGTCAGAAAGGGGAGGTCAAAGGCCGTTCTCATTGGTCAGGGGTCGAATGTCAGGTCAGCTGTGATTGGGGGGTTAAGCTGATACACCTGGTTTGGCTAGGTCCAGGGGAGTGAACTTTAAGAGTCCTTTGTTCGGTGGTTTCGGCGTCAGCAGTGATAAGAACTGGTTTCATCTGGATTTCTTTGTTACATTCTTTCAACAGAAACTGTCCCTGGATTATGGATTATGTCCATAACTATCGGGCAGTGTATATTGCGAAATATTCGCAATGACCGGAATACTTCGCATAATGAACTGAACGGAACGGTACTAAACACGATACAGATAGATGTATGCAGGGCTAACTAAGCTATGTGTGGCGTTCTAAACCTTTAACTATATTTTACTTAGTGTCAGTATGTATTTATGAATTTATGTGTGATAGTATGGCTACTCTTCTGGTCCACTTTGCCACGCATACTCGGGTATGGAAACTTTATTTGCGCAACTCTGCGAACCAAAATGGCGGCCATACTATCCTAAAATGGCGTGTGTGTAACTCGACTTCCATAGTGTGCTTAGGAGCTGTCTGTATGACAACACTCTAGATTCATGAGCCTGATTCAGAGTTTTGTAGCAATTTAAAAGAACCACTGATTTGTGGGACTGTGGGATTTGCAGTGTGTCGCATTATGTGTAATGGTCATTGAGGTGTGTCACGTAAGGTGTAATGGGCAAAATAAATTTTGATATGGGGCCCACAAAGTTCTAGTTACGTCCAGTTACATGATCGACATGCACAAGGAACACATGGAAAAAGTCAATGTTATATTGGTCAACAAATGAAAAGATCAACATGAGAAGATTCCTGGTGGTCCGCCGTATAACTGACATGTGGCCCCACCCCCTGCAGACAGCCCACCACACACATTACACCGCAATGTTCCCCTTCATTCTGTTATTCCATCTCTGTAGTCATGGCTACACAGCCCGTTATAATGTACCTCTGGTGCTGACTATGTTGGGCCACTTCTACAAAATTTTCCAGTTAGGAATACACCCCTGTTGCACGCTGATGTAACGCTGGACACCCAGCAATACAACCTCACTGAATTTTAGTTGCACCCCTGAGAGGTGCTCACTATTAATGTCAAATAGACAATACCAGCAGATTAATAAAATGAGAAGAGGAGATAGGAGATGATTGATTAATTGATGGAATGCAATTTGGCAAATATGGAGATGGTAGAGAGACAGATATGTATTACATGATATTTATTTATTTACAGTTTCTTATATAGCACAGCAGATTCCGTTGCGCTTTACAATAGTAGACAGTGATAAGACAAACTGGGTAACAACAGACAGACTTGGGGGTTAGAGGGCCCTGCTGCAAGCTTACAATTTATAGGGATATAGGGGGGAAACATAAGGACAGGCACTAGTAATAGCATAGCTTGTAGGTCCAGAAGGGAAGCTATATAACACATAAGTGCCTCGGAGGGTTATGCATGTAGAACTTAAATATGATAGGCTTGCCTGAAGAGGTGAGCTTTCAGGGAACGCTTGAAAGTTTGGAGACTGGTGGAGAGTCTTAATGATATGTGTATAATAAGGCAGTGATGTTATGGAGGAATATATCACACATCAATAGAGATTCTCTTGTGCATGTTTGCTTCTAGAGTGTTGGACACACTGTAACAGTAATCATTAGTATGTTACTCAAATGTAACAATCTGCTGTGCTTCATACGTGTAACTAAGTATGTCAAAAAGGATATCTGTACAAGTATATATGCTATGATCTCTGCCATTTATACTTGGCCAGATATCCATTTTGACATACTGTACTTACAGTAGTTACAGCTACTCGTATGAAGCACAGCAGATTGTAACATTTGAGTAACATACTAATGGACCAGTGCTGCAGCCCCACCCCTGGAGCCACCACTGGATACCACACAGCCCCAGTACGCCACTACTTATATCCATGGCCTTATTTCAAGTATGTGATAAGACAGAGCACATTGGAAAATATTCATGATGTGAATGTATCATGTAAGAATTCTAAAGAATACTTGGTCCAGGTAAGAAGTATAGGGGGCATGACACTGCAAAACTAGTAACACCGGTCCCGCTCTTTACTGCTTGCTGCAGTTTGTGTCATTGATCAGCAAATGTCCAGGCCAAGATAACATGACTGAGTCATCGGGCCAAATTTACTAAGATCAGTGATCATGGCCAATCCCAGTTATGAACGGCTATGAATGTGATCGGCCATGATCGACCGGGAAATATGCCTGTGAACTCGGATAATTTACTAAGCTGCAGAGTCCTCAGGATTCGGATTTCCCAATGCCATTCCTATTTGGCTGCCGAGTTTCCTGACAGCCAAATAGGACCAACCTTGAAGCATTGCACGGATCAGTCAGACCATCGTAAAACTCATGACCATATACAGCAAAGTTCCATCGATGGTGTACTTATTTGGACACTGGAATTCGGCTGAGCTTGCTGTACATAAATACGGAAAATCAGCCAAATTCGGCTGATAGTAAATCAGCCGATGTGCCATTCCCGGCCGACGCGGCCGTATTTAAGAGCGAATGGGTATGAATGAGAGCATTCGTACCCATTTGAACTTCGTCAAATTTCCCCCATCAGGTCTTGAGACCTCAATTCACTGTAGAAGTGGGTGTGATATAGAAGGTCAGCCTGCTCTCGCAGCAGTGGGTCATGTGATAAAAAAGAGTTGGTGCCTGTTTCTTGAGTACTTTCTTGAAAACCATTGACCGCCTGTAGATCTTTTTTTTGTAAAGCGGTGAAATAAAAATGTTGTAGTCACCCAGAGTCCATCTGGGTCATCAGTCTCCAGTTTATGATTTGAGGCACAGGCGATGGTGAAAATACCTTCTATATGGTTTATCATAGATTGTGCTTGCGGAGGACATTGCATTTGCTTAGTTACAGCCCTTCTGACAGCTGGATGAAGAGGCTGGACTGCACAGGGAGGAGATGAGAGGTATTTACTCATCAGTCCTAGGTGTGGAGAGGTCCAGCATGCAACATCTGGCAACTGTAAGATACTGATATGGATGTTGCTCCTCCCAGTCTGTCTACCTGAGGATATCAGGATATGCTATCCATCAAAAATGAATTGGTGTTGCTTATTTATTTGAGTTGGGTACAAAGCCTCCTAAAGTTAATATCTAACGCAAGGGTGGCCAACATGCGGCTCTTTTCTTAATGAGACGTGGCTCCCACACCCCCGATACTGCTGCTCGCCTCCTCTGACTGAATTAGCCAGACGCCCTCTTTCAGTGTCTACAGCCGCTGCAATCATGCTCTGTGCATTGTCAGGAAACTTTAAGCAGCCTTATGCTAGGTGCACATAATCTGACTACACACAGCCACTATCAGCAACATGCCCAATTGCCCATACAATGTTACATCCGCGTCTTATTAGTATTATGGTATCTGAATCTGTGCTGCATCTCTATACGAGCACCGTGCATTGTGCAGCTTAGATTTTATTATTGCAGCAGATGGTGAGTGGCGGGATGCATCTTCTCCTTTGTGCAGTGCTGGTTCTCCATGTACAGTATCATAGGTGCCGATTTATGTTTTTTGCTGGTGGGTGCTCAAGCCAAAAATAGAGGAGTGGCTTCATGGGGAAGGGGTGTGGCCACAAAATAATACCAATTTATATTATGGAGCACAGTTATCTCCAATATTCAAGTTACGGAGTTCCACATACATAAATGCCCCCACAGTGCAGGTACATAAATGCCCCCACAGAGCAGGTACTTTGCGGAAAGAATACATACTGTTTCCCAGGTGGCGGGTCCGGCGATGTGGGTGCTGCGGCCGCAAATTAGCAAGTTAATATGGTGGCCCAGCAGCGAAACTCGGGCCCGTGGGTGCTCATCAATTTCAATGGGTGCTCGAGCACTTGAGCACCAACAGAATCGGCACCTATGTACAGTATATGCCTGTGTCTGGTAGCTGCCTGCTGCTAGTGTACAAGCAGATACAGAGCCCAAACCCTTATACTACTGCGTGGTTGCTGATACTACTTACAAGATCCATCCTATAGCACAGGGAGTAGAGGTGGATTCAGGGGGTGGGGAACCATAGTCTCAGGTTTCCCAATTATGCCATAACCTGGAGCATCTAAAAGCATTTTAAGTTTTGCTTTGTCTTATAACGGAAAAGTCCAGTGGGCTTCTGCACTAATTTATGGGTAGAAGCAACACTTGCTGTATCTAAGTAAAACATGCACACATGTAAAACACGGACACTAATAGGTAAAGTAGAAAAAAAATCCCAAGTACTGTACAACCAAGATAATCAATTCAAATCGTTTCGAGAAATTAATATATTTTTGGTTTTACAGTATTTTATTTTGTTATATTTTGGTCCAATTTTTGTTTCTTTCTTCTTTTTCTTTCTTCATTTGCAGAATGTTAGGTACTTATGTATTAGCCGGGTGCCGGCTACGCTATGCTGACAACGTAGCTTTGCTACGTTGTCAGTGTAGCCATTGCCGGGCGCCCTGCTAATATGTGGGGACTTACGGAACTGCAGGCAGGCTGAAGGAGGTGCGGCGGGGGGAGGAAGGATGGGCGGCGGGCCGGGCGGCGGGGCTACCGCGGCAGGTGGCCGGAGTGGGGAGATCCAGGTGGCGGTGCTGCTGAGCCGTATGGCAGCAATGGCCGTCATTTAGCGTAGTGACCGCTGGGGGAGTATCACACCAGCGGCAATATGGTAATTGCGTTAATTGTGCCCGCAGGGGAGGACTGTCATGGCGGACGGGAGTGCGGGGAGCCAAGTGCCGGAGGTGACTGGGACATCCTGGATGGTAAGTATAATGCACACTACACACGCACAACACACACACACAACACGCACTAACACAATTATATCCCCACTATCCACCTCATACCCCCAGTGTCCACGTGGGCGTGAAGTTAATTTTAGAAAGTGTAGCGAGATACTTACCTCCCACGGGGATCTCTCCCCAAGAAGGCTGGGCATATACTGTATGAGGAGATGTATCTGGAGGATGTTAATGACAGCAATGTTTATGCTGAATCAGTATCCTGGGTGTATGTGAGAGGCAACAGCAAAGCATTGGTATACAATAGAAAGTTACCATTATGATATCACATCATCATGTTCATTATTCCTTAAAGCAGGGGTGGGGAACCTTTTTTCTACCAAGGGCCATTTGGATATTTATAAAATCCTTCGGGGGCCATATAAAAATTATCAATATATTCATGCGGGCATTATACACACGGGCAGCGGCATATACATGTGGGCATTATACACACGGGCAGCGGTATATACATGTGGGCGTTATACACACGGGCAGCAGTGTATACATGTGGGCATTATACACACGGGCAGCGGTATATACATGTGGGCGTTATACACACGGGCAGCAGCGTATACATGTGGGCATTATACACACGGGCAGCAGTATATGCATGTGGGCAATATACACACGGGCAGCGGTATATACATGTGGGCATTATACATACGGGCAGCGGTATATACATGTGGGCATTATACATTCAGGCAGCGGCATATACATGTGGGCATTATACATTCAGGCAGCTGCATTTTCATGTGGGCATTATACACGCGGGCAGCGGTATATACATGTGGGCATTATACATATGGGCAGCGGTATATACATGTGGGCATTATACATACGGGCAGCGGTATATACATGTGGGCATTATACATACGGGCAGCGGTATATACATGTGGGCATTATACATACAGGCAGCGACATATACATGTGGGCATTATACACACGGGCAGCGGCATTTTCATGTGGGCATTATACACACGGGCAGCGGCGTATACATGTGGGCATTATACATACGGGCAGCGGTATATACATGTGGGCATTATACATACGGGCAGCGGTATATACATGTGGGCATTATACATACAGGCAGCAACATATACATGTGGGCATTATACACACGGGCAGCGGCATTTTCATGTGGGCATTATACACACGGGCAGCGGCGTATACATGTGGGCATTATACACACGGGCAGCGGAGTATACATGTGGGCATTATACACACGGGCAGCGGCGTATACATGTGGACATTATACACACGGGCAGCGGTATATACATGTGGGCATTATACATACGGGCAGCGGTATATACATGTGGGCATTATACATACGGGCAGCGGTATATACATGTGGGTATTATACATACGGGCAGCGGCGCATACATGTGGGCATTATACATACGGGCAGCGGCGCATACATGTGGGCATTATATACATGCGGACATATGCATAACAGTTCTGCCCACCACTGCAGAGACACCAGGGTGGGCTAATTAATGTACAGCAGTGTGAGGGTGATATGGATGACTGACAGATCCAGGGGATGTAATTTATTCATAAAAAGTGGCAGTGTGGAGGAAGGGGGGTGTCACCCACAAAAAGGTTTATGTGATTATGTCGGATAATCAGACATAATCACATAATCCTGTTTGGGGGAGACACCCCCCCCCTTCCTCCACACTGTCACTTTTTATGAATAAATGACAACCCCTGGATCTGTCAGTCACTGGGGAAGGGAGGTCGGCATGAGTGAGGCTGGGTGGTTGGCAGCTAGGGAAAGTGATGAGCCAGGAGCAGCATTTACCTTTTTTTTTACAGTAATTACTGGCTGCACAGGGTAATGCGGCTGCTGCTGCTGTGGCTGATGGACTCCATCCTCTCGCAATGCTCCCGCCCATGCAGTGCATGATGGGCGCATCACAGCACTCGCGAGAGGATGGAAGTCCCTACAGCCCGCAGTGATTGGCGGGCACGTCACCACTACAGCCCGCAGTGATTGGCCAGCGCGTCTCCACAGCTCTCCCCCTTATCTGGCCGGACGATCAGGCGGCGCATCACCGCTTCTGTTTGACAGGAGGGAGGGTAAGCGGGCATGTGTGCGGGCGGGCAGCCGGGCCGGACAAACTGGCTGCGGGGGCCGTATCCGGCCCGCGGGCCGGAGGTTCCCCACCCCTGCATTAGGCCATTGACCCTTCTGGCATTTGCCTGAATTGGCAGATAGGCACTTCACAAAGTACATTGACAAATACATGGATGCACTGTAGCTTGGTTGGCCTACACAGCTGCAAATAGTGGAGAGACACTGTATATTTAAGTTGATACTATTCATGGAGGAGAAAAAGACATCTGTAAGTATATCTGCTGCACCTTGTCACAGATTAATCCGGGGGTGTTATTATAAAACTTGCCGGATCATCAGCCAACTCCGATGAGAGGAAGGGTCAATGTCTTCAGCCTGCAGACGGGGCACTCACGATGCTATATCTGGTTGGGCACTGTTACATTATAATTCTGTAAGCATGTCTGTGTAATGAAACACTATATTATATGTAAAATGTATCCCTTTCCACTGAGCCAAAGTTTTAATCTAGAGTCCTCGAACAGACATGTCATTGAACAGCACAAGCCAGCAACAGCCCGATATATGTTTAGTCTCAGAGGCTTGAGTCTTAAATAAATGTTTCTCTTCTAATATTTCCTATTTAACATAAGGGAGGGGGAAATCAAATGTCTCACTGTAAACAATTCAGAAGTAAAGTGCTGATTACATTTTTTTTGCAAATTAAAAAACAAAAAAAAACATTTTATGTTTTCGAATTGCATCTTTAAATGAAAACTTCTGTAATTATTATTTTTTTCTTGAAATCAGTATTTATTAAAGCAAACGGCAATGAATAACTACAAACCATCTGGACAGAGACTACAGCATGTGCTGGTACATTAAATAAAGTACAAACAAACCACAAAATATCGGTAAATATACAATAAATAGAAAAACACAAAATAAAAATGACAATGAAGGGGTTTTAGGGAAGGAAAGGACATAGAAATGGGGGTATAGATTTCCGTGGGGAAATCAGGGGGAAGGAGGGGGTGGGGTTCGACTGCAATAATAGGAATTGTCAGGACTGTAGAGGGTCATGCAGTAAACATGAGATGGCCAATATCGAAAACTAACGGAGAAGCTCACTAATGAGTTGGAGAGGTGCAGAGACCAGGGGAATATTGGATGATAACAGTTAAGAGGATACAGTAAGTCGAACTTTAAATCTTAAAATCTCAAACCACCATACTTTGTAGAAGTGAAGTCCAAATTTGTCAAAAAATCTATGGAATTTAAATCTCCCATTGTCCTGTAGAATTTAATGGAGGGAGGGGAGGTGCATTTCCAAAAGCAGGGGACATTAGATGTTTGAGCAGAGATCTTTTGAGAGAGGGGTATATACATAAGATTGTGAAGCCAGAACTCAGCAGCAGAGGGATGCAGGAACCCAGTGATGAGTTCTGAGGGTCTTCTAACAGTCTGCCAGAAACCAACCAGCAAGGAGCATTGCCCTCAGATATATAGTAGACTGCTTGGATCTCAACCACACCACCAGCGGAGATAAGAGAGAATCGAAAAAATATTATTTTGTTGTTATTGATCATATCAACTTTCATTGGCATGAAACTGTGGTGGTAGGGTTTTTGGCACTCCACTGCAAACTACAGTATAATGCTTTTTCTGTTAGAGTTATAGTGCAGGGCCAAGGTAGAGGTGGAACTAGTGTAGTTCCAGCTCACCATTACATGTGGTGGAACCAAGTCCCCCCCACACACACACTTTAACCCCTGTCTAGCCCTCCTCCTAGCACCTAACCCTCTGCTCATGCAGCATAATCCATCCCCCTAGTGCCAATCCATCAAATCTATCTAACCCTCCGGTCTTTCAGCCTAACCCTAACCACCTACTTCCTCTCCTTAACCCTCTGCTCCTGCAACCTAAGCCCCCCGACTGCCTCTCCCTAACCCTCCACTCCCTCAACCTAACCCTAAGCCCCCCTACTGCCTCTCCATAACCCTCAGCTCCGGTAACCTCACCCTAAGCCTCCCTAATGCCTCTCCCTAACCCTCCGCTCCTATAGCCTAACTCTGACCCTCTATGCAGAATGTCAACATTTCATATATCGAAATTGTGGAGGTGTTGATATGTTTTATGATAACATTATGGTGTCAACATTAGAAGTGTTGGTATTTTTTATATCGATATATGGATTGCATTCTGTTTTAAAAGAGCTACAAGGAATAACTGTATATCAACCTTCTAAAGTGGATAATTTAATTGCCCAGCTTGTCCTTTTAAAATGGTATGATACTGCACATCTCCCCTAAAATAAGAAATGTGACGGCCACAATGTATTGCTGTTAAATGCGTGTTGAGGCAGAATGTACATCATCTGCAAATGAATCGCCAACCTCTACATACTGTACCGGTTGGTCCAACGTTCCAAATGACATCCCGGCATTTTGGTGGTTCAACAGAGAGTAGAATAGCTACCGGTTAAAACGTAGTCTCTCTGGAAATACTGGCGACAAATTGCCTAATTTACAAACTTGGGCATGGTCAGTACTTTGCGCTATAAGCTTGATTGGTATTAGCAGTGCTTGCTTCCATATTCAAAAATTTGCAATCTGACCTTTGTGAGTTAATGATGTCAAGATGTGTGTGTGTGTGGGGGGGGGGGGGGGTATTTTGTGGCTTAGGGCCTTATTCTAGTTCACTCTTTCTGACAAAATCCTTCTTAGATGGACAAAACCATGTGCACTGCAGGTGGGGCAGGTGTAAAATGTGCAGAAAGAATTAGATTTGGGTGAGTTATTTAGTTTCTGTGCAGGGTAAATACGGACTGCTTTATTTTTACACTGCAATTTAGATCTCACTTTGAAGTTAAATCCCACCTAAATCTTATTCTCTCTTTACAAGTAACATCTGCCCCACCTGCAGTGCACATGGTTTTTTCCATCTAAGAAGGATTTTGTCAGAAAGAGTGAACTAGAATAAGGCCCTTAATTCGAAGTGCTCCGTTAACTTTCAGAAAGCTGCAAAGGAAACCAACTTAAGACTAAATTGTGCTTCATCTATGAGCATTTCATCTGCCTGCCATGTTCCTTTAATTCAGTTAAGTCACAAGTCCGTTGAATAAATATCAACTTATTTCTGAGCAGTAATATTTAACATTTGATGGGACACATAAGGTGAAGTCAAAATAGTAGCGTTCTAATTTACGGACGTTGTGACATAAACCACTTGCTGAGACTTTTATTTCCCATCGCTTGAGGGAGTCATCTGCATGCAATGAAACTTGGCTGGTCCCTTATCTAGAGTAAAACGTTCTGACATGCACGCCGGTAAAAGCAAGTCATCAGCATATATAATGAATTTAGCAATGTAACTTCTTCCTAACTTCCATGCAGACGCTTGCCTTGAATTAGTTTGGTTTCTGCAGAGCCCAAAGCGAGACCATTGGAACATTCCCTACCTCCTTGTTTTAATCTTTCACCAAGTCCTTACTTTTGCCTCCAGCCCATCTAATTGAAACTAATCTTCGCGGGCGAGGCCCTGTCTCTTTCCCCTAATCCTTCTCTAAGGAAGCCCAGATGGTCCCAATTACAGCCACACCGGCCTCTTTTATTCAATTCCTCCTCTCCCTCTGCCAGCTCGTTTTTTTTCCCTCAAACCCTACATTATTAACTCCATGCTTGCAAGTTCCTGACTGTCACGGGGGCCTGAAGATGTTATCAGGGCCTGCCGATGTATAAGGTTACCATGAAAGCATTTTGTGGATTACATTTTGCAAAAAAGGCGATAGAGGGCCTGATAGCAGGCACAGTGGTGAGGCTTTATAGAGGGCTCCTATTTATCAGAAATAATTGAGAAGCCAAGCAAGTGTTTATTTTGGATTTATAGACTATACCTGCTTGGCCGTGTGAGGGAGGAGACCGTGACTGCTAAGAGAGACCCGCTGACATTAAGTTACAAGGTTTGACTCAGATGCCTCTAGGATGTTCCTTGTCTCTGGGAGAGATCCTGGTCACAGAGCACGATTCATTGTGAAAGGTCTGTTCGGCATTACAGAGTTTAGGAGGTCATGTGGTGCTGAGATAAAATGATAGCATGGAACAAAGTTCTGTTGCAAATGCAGATGCAACCTGTAAAGGCCCACATTTTACTTATTTTCTTTTTCTATTTTGCTATGTTCTAAAATGCTATAGACAATGCAAAGTTGATTGCAAGTTTTACGTAATTGCTTTGGCATTCTGCACACGGAACTAAATGCACATGTATGTATTACGAACTTAGGCCCAAGTTACTTATCTGTGGGGAATTACACCATATAATACAGTACGTACAATCAGGGACTGCAGCGTCGATATAGCACTTAAATCATACATGTTCTTTTGTACAGTATGTAAACTATGTGCTGGCTGATTCTCCCAAGGAGGATTGTCAGTGCTGTGTGCATTAGGCACTCCTTCTAAGCCCGCCCCCAGACTCCCATTGGCTAGTTGCTCAGGAGTCTGGGGGCAGACTTAGAAGTCATGTGATGCTAAGACCCGGTACCTAAAATCCGCAATGCTGCCAATTTCCAGGGACACCAGCTAGTACATATATGCCATATATTTATATGTGCTAAGTGGTTCCCCCTTGCACTATGTGGTTGGTTTTTTATATCTATACTAGGTGATTCATCACGCCCTATGGGCGCTCTTCACACCATTGTAAGGGGTTCTGCCTCCTTAACCTGTGAATGCCTTTAATTGCATGAATATGGGTTGTGCAGGAGGAGAAATACTGTGGGTGCGGGAGGGTCGGGTGTGGTTTTTCCCAGGTGGATGTGGGGGTGCTGTGGGTGGTGGAGTGGGGGGTGTGGTGTTGTGCTGGGTGGGTGTGGCGACTGCGTGGGTGTGAGGGTGCTATGAGTGGTGGAGTTGTAGGTGCGGGGTGCCCCGTGTGGGTTGTGTGGGGTGCTGGGGTGCACTGTTTGAGTGAGGGGCAGCTGGGCGATAGCATTGACAACTAAAAGAGTACCTTTACATGCTGACTATACATCACATGTATAATAGAGGATGTTAATGTGTGACACCAAACAATGGCAAGTGTTTTCCCCATATTAGAATGTGTGTGTTTTGACTCATCCTGTGAATTATGAAGCAGCCAGTCCAGGACAGGTCCAGGAGAGCAGGAAGGCAGTCAGCCGAAGAAGACGTTAGGTCGGAGTGGAGGTTTTAGGAGTTAGGCCAGGGGTCAGGGCCGGTTTAAGGCTTTTCAGCACCCTAGGCAAAACTTCAACCTACTGACCCCCCACCCCCCCTCCCCTACCACCATACTGCCACCAATACCCACTTTCCAACCCCTTCTGGCATGCATGTCCAAACTATGGCCCTCCAGCTTTTGTGAAACTACAAATCCCATCATGCCTTGCCATAGTTGTGCTATTAGGTAATGCTAAAACTATGGCAAAACATGCTGGGTTGTAAAGTTTCACAACAGCTGGAGGGCCACAATTTGGACATGCCTGCCTTAAGGCATACTTGCCTAACATTCTTGAATGGCAGGGATGCTCCCCAAAAATTTGGGTGGTCCTCCCAGCCCCCCAGGAAGGTGGGCAATCCTCCTGTTTTCCCTGGAGCCCCCTGCACTCTCCCCTTTGCCACCTACAACATAGCAGGGAAGTATGTCTCAAGGGAAAGTATGGAGGTGAGGTCTAAGAAGTTCTACATCCGCCACCTACAACAAGGATCCTCATAGACATCCTTCATTTTTTCATAGGTAGACTTGGTGGTGACCCCCAGATCCTGGCGCCCTGGGCAGCTGCCTAAAGCTGCCTAATGGTAGAGGTGGCCCTGCCAGGGGTCAGTTAGGAGCAGCAGCTACAGAAGTCACCGGAGGGGTCTTTGGAGTCCTGGGCTCATAGTCAGCCTCACTCAGGGAAGAAGGAGAGGAGGGGTACAGGGCAGGAGGAGAGTTTAGGGCTGCAAGGGCTCTCACCTCAGCCACAAGCTCACACAAGAATGGAGCACTGCAGTGGCCGGCCACATATGCTAATGTAATAAACGACAGCGTATGTGCTAGGTGCAGTAAAGCTTCGTCCTGCACCTGCGAATGACTACAAATCCAGAGGCTTGCTCTCCTAAGTCCCGGCGGCGCAGCGTTTCAACCAGGGGTGAACGCAGGTTTCCTGGTAGAATAAATAATAACAATATGCTTGGTGGCACGGCACCCTCCCAATAAACCAGCGACCTCAATAATGCCCTCCGAAGTGAAGATAGATGAATGGAGGGCCGTGCAATCGGGCAAAATTGCACATATAGACATCCCGTCTGACCCGATGCACGGTCCCGTGCTCCCCGAGGTACCGGCTCCCAGCAGTGCAGGTTCTAGCTGCTGACTGGGGGCGATCACACCCCGCTGTATCTGTCCCTGTCCCTGGATGCAGCACTGGCTGCTGCCTCAGAAATCTTCCGGCAGCGCCTTTGATATACTTCCGGTGCACGGGCACAGGAGGGGCAGAATTCAGAATTGCAGTATTCACTCCATAAGACGCACACACTTTTCCCCCCACTTTTTTTGGGGGAAAAGTGCGTCTTATGGAGCAAAAAATACGGTACATATACAGGTTGAGTATCCCTTATCCGAAATGCTCGGGACCAGAAGAATTTTAGATAATGGATTATTCCGTATTTCAGAATATTTTTATATTTCAATGATGAATCTTGAGGTATTGTGCATTTATGTTGTATAAACACATTAAACACATGAAATACACACACATATATTTTATTTGTGTATGAAACAAGGTTTCAACACATGAAACAAAGTTTGTGTCCTATCTCAGGCACTGAAGTTGAATGGCAAGCAATCATTTTCTTGCACAAATTTAGTGTCAGTTGCATATCATGTTGCTAAGGGATACGGTCATTTGGTCTACAACAACTAGGTCGACAAGCATTTGCTCGGCACCACTAGGTCAACATGGGTCTAGGTCGACATGGGTCTAGGTTGACATGGGACATTAGGTCGACCTAATCATTAGGTCGACATGAGCAAGGTCGACAGTCCCCATGTGAGGGGATTTGCATGCGAGTACATGCAGCCTAGCGAACAGGTTTGAATCAGGCCCAAAGCTCACAATTCCAGGAGTGCCCAGCATATATGTAATTGAACAGATTGTCATCCTCTATGGAAACCACAGCCCACGGTGACACCTGTCCTCCAACAACTCTAATACTGTGCACTATTTGGTGTTAATGTATATCTTATACGTTTACGTATTTTGGGGGTTTTAAGAAATGTATTGAATGTACTAAAACATATTACTGTTTCATGGGGTATGTAAATTGGTCATATATCCACATTTACCTAGACCAGTAATAGTATCAGATTATTTCTGATTGTAAGTACATTAGTCCTGTCATAGCGCCCTTGATACGTTATATAAGTTACAATTTCCAATCTCTCATGTCCGTTCAGGCTTCCAAGCCAAATATCCGTTTAATACATTTAATTATTTCCTATCCCCTGCTGGGGAATTACTGCCTATGATCTAGATTCCTACAGTACTTCACGGATAAGATTGACAAGATCCAACATAAAAGAGTATCCAGTTCCTGTTCCTCAGGCAGCAACTTCCTCAGTTCCTTTAGTGAACCCTCTGGCACCTACTCTTCAATTGATTCAACAAATGAAGATAAACTATCTACTTTCTTCCCACTTGATCCTAGCTCCTCAATAATCAGTCACTGTCTCCTGTGCTCATCTCACCTCTAGTTCCCCCTCCACTGGTAACATTCCATCATTACTGCATTTAGGCAAACAACCCTGAATATCACAAGCAATCATTCGATCATTGCCAAAGGGCATTTAAAAATGGTATCCGGTTAAGAGTCGCTAGTTTGATCACTACTGGTTGACAGTGATTAGTTCAACACCTAAAAATGGTCAACATGCACTATGTCGACATTGGCAAAAGTTGGACACAGGAAAAGGTCAACACAAGTTTTTTATGTGTTTTTTTTTAAACCTACCAGTTTTTTTTTTTTAAACCTACCGATTGGACCCATTACAGTTATGGGTGTCCATGTAGACATATTCCTAGAGATAACTCAGCATTGTATGTGAATATGCCTCATCCCCTACCCCATTGGATGGGGCAAATACTAATGACAGTCATGAGTTGCAGGTGCTGGTGGACCCATTGGAAGCTGATACACAAAGCTACGTACAACTACAGTATGTACAACACTGAGTTGGACCTTTAGTTTGAAAAAGTTCCTGAGAGTTACTCATTTGTTTTCATGGATAGTAGCCTGCGTATTCCTAATAATATCTGACTATGCCAGTACGGGTAAGGATTATTAGATGGACAGGAAATAGTCTACCCCAAAAGGTCGCCAGGGTCAAAAGGTTGAAATGAAAAAGTTAGACACATGAGAAGGTCGACATCAGTTTTTCACCTATTTAGTGTCAATGTCAACAAATTCGTATTGTCACAACAAACCAACGACTCTGGGTTTGACCCCCTTTTCAGAAGGCACCGGGACCACGTCATCCATCCACAGGAGTGCCGGACCTATTACATACAGTCCGACATTTCGGGGACCATTGTACCCCGTTTTCAAGGCGAGAAAACGGGGTACGGCAGACGCGAGTGAGAGACGCACAGCCGTCAGCAGCTGACCACAAGCCACCGGCAGCAGGGGTGAGAGCTTAGCAGCCGGGTCCATCGCACGGTCAGACGCGCCAATCCCCTCCCAGTGGGACACTCCAAAAACCACCATTTCTCAGGACCAGGACGGGTGAGATCTATGTGCTAAACGCACACCATTATCATACACACCCAGCAATAGACTGTCCTCTGGTGAGTTATACAAATCTTTGAAAATACTCTGGTTGAGATTTAATAGGATGAGAGATTCAGAAAGTGAGAGATTTGGGAAGAAATCTCCAGTTTCTTTAAAGCGGCAATCATTTACACTGCAAAAATAGTTTGATTTTGTAGTGTAAATGATTGCCGCTTTAAAAAAACTGGAGATTTCTTCCCAAATCTCTCACTTTCTGAATCTCTCATCCTATTAAATCTCACCCTCTCTGTCTGTGAGTATCGTCACCTGGTATCACAGCGGGCAAATGTCGGCTACATATATTTTCAATAAGGATACAAAAGTGTGTGGAAATTTATATATTCCAATTAAAGTCTTGTGGCTACTATTAGTAATTGAAACATTATTGCTGCTCTGTACACAAAGATTTTATATTTATAGTTTATATCGTATAAATCTATTTTTTGAATGTGTTTATTAATGTGATATATTTGTGTATTAATATTTTCTATAGTGGCCGCCTATGTTTGTTCATTTTTTATAAAATAAACTGCATAATATTGCATTTAAAATTAAAACAGTCTCCATTATTCTGAGCATGTGTATTCACTCATGGTGTAAGAAGGTACCTTTCATTTATAAGCACAGCCTTCTATTCCCTTTGGAAAACGGGGTACAATGGTCCCCGAAATGTCGGACTGTATGAGCTCAGCTGACAGCAATAAATATATATATATATATATATATATATATATATATATATCCTGGATGGGGCTGGCACACTCAGTTACAGATATATCCGCCTGGGGTTGCACATCAGTGAGATCCCTATACCAGGGTCACAAATACAGTCCAAATAGAAAAAATGGCACTCACCAGGGCTTCAAGCTTTCCAGCAAAAGGGTTTTTAATCCATATATCAGGAAAGATTTACAGGCATAAACTCTGGTCGACGTTTCGGCCACAGAACGTGGCCTTACTCATGACCGCCTCGTTCAGAAGACACACAGGTAAATCCCTATTGACATGTGTCGGTACTTATGGGAACACCAGTCCCGCCCACCAACAGGCTACCAATCAAGAAAAATTCCCCTTAAAACATATCACAGAGTACTGTAAACATAGTAACACACAGCCAACAGCGCACATATTTACTTACATATCCATACAATGATAAATGTCACAGCCGCGCTTCATGCTGCAGCCACGAGCAGGCACATCCATAGCGGCGTGCGTTCCACTGCAGCGGAAGTAGCTCTATCCTGCGTGTCACCCAGGATCAAGAGCTTCCGCTTTCCAGCAGCTGACCTGCGTTCCACCCATTATTACAGGTGGAGCGCACAGCCATGTTTCAAAAAACACCAACGCTGTAGCTCTGTGCGCACACTGCCCACAGCACAATGTAACCATACAATATTTATTTATTTTAAACCCATTATCAGGGTAATCTGGGTCCCTTTTGTATTCAACACATGTCATCACAATTATATTAAAAACAACAAGTATTACACACTTATAACTAACACACATTCAACATATAATAATCGATGGTGTATCGATGTTCACATCAAAACACCATCGCATCAATGACATAAGTACAATGCGGACCTCCAAATCTTAATATTAGTCACCCTATACTACATATAGAAATATATAGCTATCCAGGCAGAAAAAATCAAAAATCAAAAAAACTAAAAAAACGTGAAAAACTTGAAGAATTTCAAAACATCATTTCATTTTGACATTGAGCCTATTTTAGAAAAATACCAAGATGGTTGTATTCATTAAGCCCTTTTGGGGCCACAGTGTCCAGATCATGTATCCAACGACACTCTCTTTTCAGTAAGATTAAGTCCCTGTCACCACCCCGGCGTAGCGGCGGGACCCAATCGATAATCATATAATTCAGCATTGACACTTGATGTCCCTTCTGTACAAAATGTGCGGCCACTGGCTTGTCGGTACTACCCTTTTCATACGCAAGACGTATATCAGACCGATGTTGCGTCATTCTCTCACGAAAGGTCCTCTTTGTCTTCCCGACATAAACCAAGCTGCACGGACATTGAAGGATATAAATCACAAAATCGAGTTGGCAATGCAATTTGTGCCGCAGGTAAATCCTCCTCCCTGTTTGGGGATGTGGGAAGGAGCTACCCACCATCAGCGACCGGCACGTTATGCAACCGAGGCATCGATAGCACCCATCTTTTCGTGCCAGCCAGGTCTTACTGCTGCCATCCTTTAAATCATCTGAGTTGGCATTGGTGCGGTAGAGCAAATCTTTCAAATTTGAACCTCTTCTTATGCCCAACAAGGGCGGTCCACTTCGGGCCTTACTGAGGTCTGGGTCAGTTTTTACAATTTCCCATTTTTTCTTAATTGCATGCTGTACCGTCCGCAGTTTTGTGTCACATTTTACACTGAAGAGCAGCCTATCTGAATTTTTCTGCTTCTCCCTTACGGTCTCCATTTTAAACAAAGACTGTGCCCTGGTGAGGCTTTTATTGATTGAATTCATGCCATAACCCCGTTCGCGGAATCTTTGCTTTGTCTCCTCTATCTGAACAGTAGCCAGTTCCTCCTCGGAGTTGTTACGCAGTACTCGCATAAACTGCGAGACTGGCAGACTGTTCTTGAGGGCATCAGGGTGGTGACTCGTTGCTGATAGCAACGTATTTCTATCCGTTGTTTTTCTGAACAGGGTATGAGCGAGTTTCCTGTCTTTCTTGAATATCAATACATCCAAAAAACTCATTTGATGGAAATCAATCGCCGCAGTGAACTTCACCGGGGTATTCAGGGAATTTAGGCTCTCTACCATAGAAAAAAATGACTGTTCACTGCTTTGCCAAACAATAAAAATGTCATCAATGAATCTCCGGTAATACCGGATATGGGACCCGAACACTGGCACAATGTGGTTCCGCTCATATTCATCCATGTAAATATTCGCGTACCCCGGTGCCAGGTTCGAGCCCATAGCCGTCCAGGACAACTGAAAAAAGAAATCCTTGTCATACATGAAATGGTTTTTTTCTAAAACAATCTTAAGTAAAGATAGTACAAATTCTATTGGCGGGCCTGCATAAGGACCCTTGCAGAGACATTTTTTCACCGCCTCCACACCGTCACCATGTGGGATGACGGTGTAGAGGGAGCTAACGTCCATGGTCGCCAAAAAACATTCATCTGGTATCTCTCCCAAGGCCTTTAGACCCTCCAGAAAGTGACCAGTGTCACGCACATAACTGTCAATCCTTGTGACACAATCCTGTAGATAAAAATCCACTAGGCGTGCCAATGGTTGTAACACCGAGTCACGGGCCGAAATTATTGGCCTACCCGGCGGTTCACTACAAGACTTATGGACCTTGGGTAGTGTATAGAGGATTGGACAGACAGGGTGCTCTACAGATAAAAAACCTGCCAACACCTCATCTATCCATCCACTACCCAAGGCCATTGAAATTAGCTTATCCACTTCCTTTTTAACTCTTAACATAGGGTTATATGACAGTTTCTCGTACGTGACACTGTCACTCAACTGTCTCCGGATCTCTCTGTCATAATTAGTCAAATCCTGGAGGACCACAGCCCCTCCTTTGTCCGCCTTTCTTATAACAATGCTGTAGTCAGATCTCAGATTCCTCAAAGCCTCTCTTTCAGCTTTAGTTAAGTTGTCAAATGGTCTTTTATCGGCACTAGATGTTACCTCCTCATTAACCAGTCTCAAAAATGTTTTGATATTAGGATTATTTGACAGGGGATCAAAGGTGCTGGGGTTCTTAAATTTTACCACCCCCTCCTTTATAGGTACAACATTGATTCTATCCCTGTCCTTATCCTTTGAGAAATACTCATTAAGCCTCAGCTTCCTGCCCATTTTGTAATGGTCTACTGACCAGTTAAAACTATCAAATTTGCATGTGGGCACAAAGCTGAGACCCTTTGAGAGTAATGATGTTTCCGCACTGGTCAATTGATGGCTTGATAAGTTGAATATCAACTCCTGCTTCCCTTTTTCCCTCCCCTTTGGGTGCCTTTTTTGGCGGCCCCTCCTCGGGTGCGGTCTACTTTTCCTGGATCTAACTTCTGAGCCCTGGTCTCTACCCCTAAAAAAGCACCTGTAGGTGGTCTAGATCCAGAGGCCTCAGAGTCAGATGCAGAATTAGAAGTAGCAGAATCAAAATTGTATTCCCTTTGAAACCTCCTCTGGCGGAACCTAACTGGGCCTCTTCTTTGCTCTCCGTCACCGGATAGCCACTTATATACGGTATGATTTTTGTAATCTTGTTCGACAATGTCGAGTTTTTTCCTCTTAAAGAGGACAAGTTCCGCTTGATATTTCTCAATTTGTGAGCCCAGTTTGGTAAGCCAAGATTCGGTCTTATCCAAAATTAGTACAGGTGTGTATTCAGCATCAAATTTTCCAATTTCCTCCCTGACTTTACCTAACTCAGTGCCTACCTCCTCGATAACGAGGAGTAGCAAGTCTAGGGAGCACTTGTTTAAAATGCTGCACCACTTACTACAAAAACTGGGGTTCCTACGACCTATAGTCGGGATATTAGAAATTCTAAACCCCCTAGGGATCCGTTTTGATCTGAAATATTCTGACAAAAATTGACCGTGTAGCATTAACTCTACCTCTTTCCTTTTAAGTCTGTTTAGTTTGTTATAGACTTCACTGGGAGTTAATTGGGGTAAGGATTTAAATTCCAACTGATCAAACAAAATTTTATCAGCCTCATCGTGTCTCAGTGACAATTGGACATTCTCCGCGTCACTCAACAATGTGTCACTGAGAAAACCTTGACTTGTTGCCATACTATAACCAAACAATGACAAAATCTATTATAAGCAGGCAGGCTTCTAGGAAACAAACTGAAATCTCATACAGCACCTAGAAAGAAACATATATGTATAAATTCATACAAGGTGAGTATATCACAATTGGAGGTCCGCAAACAACATTCACTTAAAACCGCTCTAGTAGCAACCCATCTAAAAAAATGGGAAAAACCTTTTCTGTCCTCAATTGAGGGAAAATAGCAAAGCAGTGTAACAGTACCAAAAAAAAAAAAAAAAAAAAAAAAAGAGACAAAAAACTTTTTATCAATTATCCAGTAAATCCGGAGCAACTTTTCAGAGGAATAAGCAGTCCGGAAACTTTGGTTGGGTGCACGGCCAAAAGAGAAAGTCCAACTTGCTCTTTATATATATCCTGGATGGGGCTGGCACACTCAGTTACAGATATATCCGCCTGGGGTTGCACATCAGTGAGATCCCTATACCAGGGTCACAAATACAGTCCAAATAGAAAAAATGGCACTCACCAGGGCTTCAAGCTTTCCAGCAAAAGGGTTTTTAATCCATATATCAGGAAAGATTTACAGGCATAAACTCTGGTCGACGTTTCGGCCACAGAACGTGGCCTTACTCATGACCGCCTCGTTCAGAAGACACACAGGTAAATCCCTATTGACATGTGTCGGTACTTATGGGAACACCAGTCCCGCCCACCAACAGGCTACCAATCAAGAAAAATTCCCCTTGAAACATATCACAGAGTACTGTAAACATAGTAACACACAGCCAACAGCGCACATATTTACTTACATATCCATACAATGATAAATGTCACAGCCGCGCTTCATGCTGCAGCCACGAGCAGGCACATCCATAGCGGCGTGCGTTCCACTGCAGCGGAAGTAGCTCTATCCTGCGTGTCACCCAGGATCAAGAGCTTCCGCTTTCCAGCAGCTGACCTGCGTTCCACCCATTATTACAGGTGGAGCGCACAGCCATGTTTCAAAAAACACCAACGCTGTAGCTCTGTGCGCACACTGCCCACAGCACAATGTAACCATACAATATTTATTTATTTTAAACCCATTATCAGGGTAATCTGGGTCCCTTTTGTATTCAACACATGTCATCACAATTATATTAAAAACAACAAGTATTACACACTTATAACTAACACACATTCAACATATAATAATCGATGGCGTATCGATGTTCACATCAAAACACCATCGCATCAATGACATAAGTACAATGCGGACCTCCAAATCTTAATATTAGTCACCCTATACTACATATAGAAATATATAGCTATCCAGGAAGAAAAAATCAAAAATCAAAAAAACTAAAAAAACGTGAAAAACTTGAAGAATTTCAAAACATCATTTCATTTTGACATTGAGCCTATTTTAGAAAAATACCAAGATGGTTGTATTCATTAAGCCCTTTTGGGGCCACAGTGTCCAGATCATGTATCCAACGACACTCTCTTTTCAGTAAGATTAAGTCCCTGTCACCACCCCGGCGTAGCGGCGGGACCCAATCGATATATATATCGTAGTGTGTCAGTGATAATATACTGTATATAGAGCTCATTCTTTATATAGGGGAATCTCTGCATTATCCATGTACAGACATCAAACAAAAACTTGGCTCTGCTTTGTGATTTACCATGTACAGTAGGTAATACCTGCGCACCTCCAGGTTGTGTGTCTGTGCTAACCTTCTATTCCCACCCCCTCAAAGCTACCAGCCAATGAGATGATGGGGAGGCTGAGCGGTATGCAAAATGGGACGGTGTAATAGGTGAAGATGCAGATAGTGGGCGGGATTACAGGGATGGGTGGCAAGTAGCTACAATTGCTGCTCAGTGTCACGTTGGGGTAGAGATAGCACTGAGCTGTGCAGGTGAGAGTGCTAAGATATAAATAGAGTGAGGGTTGTATTTAATATTTCTTAAACTGACAATGAAAGCCACAGGAACGCACATCAAATAATGATTGATACCTAACAGAGTGTCAGGGAAAGCCAAGTAGGCTGAGAGTCTGCATGGTGCAGGTACTGTAACAAGTGTCCTCAGAAACTTTAATCTACAACAACACCTTCAGACTAAACCCAGGAAATACTTCCCCTAGCAGAGTGCTCACAGTATGGGGGATTCATATCATTCACAGAAATGACAAGAAAATTGTCCAAGTGTTCATCCTCGGGGAAGGTCAGAGAGCTGAAATATTTTGACATCTGTCAAGATCCAAATAGAGACCATCTGGAGAGAGGATAATGTGGAGAAGGTCACAGAAGAGGCAGATGAAGAGGTAGCTGTACAGTATTAGGGATGATGGGGCCACCCAATGTACTGTAAGGCGTAGACACCGAGGCTGAGACCCTCCTGTACAAAAAAGAGCATCAACAAAATAAGAGCGGAGAAACCTCCAATGGGATGGGAATGATAGTTTTACCAATGTAGCACAGCAAATAAGGAAGAAGCTGATGTTAGAAATATGACAGAATTTATTTCAGTATTGTACTGTATAAGTAAAGGTTTTTTTATTGTTTAACTCTGTGCGTAACACCGTATGGACTGTGACCCTACCTGAGCCAGACCTCTGGTAACGGACTTTCCTGCACCAATCAATGGAGCCCAGTGAAAATTAAGCTATGGCTTATAAAAGAAGAGAATAAGAGAGTAGTAAATAAGCAAAATATAATTTTGCCGGTTATAGTGCAGCAGCCAATCACCTCCTAACTGTCAGGTCACACGCTGGGTTTGCAAAATGACATACAGGACCCGATTGACTGGCACATTGTCACCTTTCAGTTTATCACTTGACTGAGCTTAATAAATCTGCCCCCCCCCCCCTCCCCCTCCCCCTCCCATGGGCAGATTTATTAAGCTCGGTGAAGTTATAAAGTGGCTAGTACTTCATCACCAGCCAATCAGCTCTCAACGGTCAACGGTCAAGGCTTGGTTAAAAAATGGCAGTTAGGGCCTGTTTGGTCGGTGATAAAGTAGCAGCCACTTCACTTGAGAAAGAGCCTTTTCAGGCCTCCTAGCTTCCTACACTCCCGATACAGTACTAAAGTCAGACCATCTGGTTCCTTCTGAGTTCCCAAACCCCACAGTTACTGTATGGTCGTCTACCTCCCTAGGCACCTGTTGGCCCCTTTCAGAACATATATCAATAATAATACATAACAAATAGCTTTAAACCTTCACCTTAGTGATAAATGGACTTCACATATATAATACATTTCGCACTTAGTCAACGAGATATAAGTAATATAAAAGAGTTTAGCAGACAGTTAATTTAAACTAAGAAAACAATTATTTAGTTGCTTTAACCATTGCTATTGCCAAGTGGTCTTAGTTATACTGTCTGTCAGTGGCCACTGATTCGTTGGTGCACAAAGATATTAGTTGTGCTGTCTGTGGTAACCATAGTGATCTCCCACTGACCTAGGTCTTTCCTTCCATTTCTGGATAAGAACTTAGGAGTTTAGCACTCAGTAGAGTACTACTTAAATGCTGCTGCCCTGAATGTCTTCCCTGATGCACCATACAGTCCATTGTACTGTCTTATAATGCCACTTCCATTTTCACTGCAGAGTAATTTAATATTCTTGAAGGTCCCATCAGCAGCGCCTATTTACACAAATTGATGAAGCAAACATTGGGGCAGATGTATGAAACAGTGATAAGACTGGAGAAGTGTGCCAGCAGAAAAATCGCCCATGGCAACCAATCAGTTGCTATGTATAATTCTATAGAAAGCACTAGATACATTTTACTTGAAAGCGAATTGGTTGCCATGTTCTCCACTAGCCCACCTCCACTCTTTTGACATGCTGCTACCAGTGTGCGATCCTGAGTCCTGCCATGCTGTTACTAGTAGGCAATCCTAAGTTCCTGAAAAACTTTATGAGTGTGCAATCTTGAGTTTCTTCTAGCAACTTGGAAACGGTAGAGGAGGACTGTCTAAGTTCCAACTTGGCACGGTGTATACCATTCCAGTATACAACCCATGCATGTTTGCACAATGTTACAGTTTAGAGGCATTGTATTTGATTTATATAAATGCTGAACTCATTGCGGCTTGAGGTTTGGTGATGGCAGAATAAGGCCAAGTTCTGAAAGAAACCAACTAATTTGTCAACACATCAAAGTCACGTTACCGCAGAATAGCCAAGTGGTCTGGTCCAATCCAGTGACAGCTGAAAAAGGGTTTTAATGATAAATTATTAAAACAGAAGTAAGCAGACTGTTAGAAACACATATGAAGACTACTACTCCTGGAAGGAATGTGGAGGGTTCCTTGCTAAATACTGGCTTGGAGAAAGAAGGGTTGGCAAAGCTAGAAGCATTTTGCTTGAGGTAAAGAAAGAGATAGATCATAGATAGTTTTAGCGGATTATGGCAGAGTTTCCCAAACGCCACCATTACCGTCCAGGTTTTAAGAAAATCCATATTTGAGTCCAGAAAGTCAAATTAAATTGACTGAGGTGCTCATTTAGTCACCTGTACTCATGCATGGATATTCTTAAAACCTGGACCGTAATGGAGTTTGGGAAATTCTGGAAAACGGGAAAAGTCAACCATAATGAACAGTTTCCCTTTATACAGAATGGAAGAGTCTCAAACAGATTCTGGACATGCGGAATTCTAAAAAAACAAAACAGGTGCTGCAGCTATGGAAATGAGAAGCAAAAGTTAGGGGGTTATTCAGATCTGATCGTAGACCTGCGATTTCGCAGGATGACGGATAAACAATGTACATGGTTCATAGTGCGCATGGTCATGTAAAAAAATTCTGCTACTTTTTTTTTGATCGCTGGCCATACTTAAGTTAACTGGTAGGTAGTCGGCATTTGTGGGTGGTAACTGGCCATTTACTGGGAGTGGCAGGGAGATCACAGGCGTGCCCAGGAGTTTAAGGGAAGGCATGTGACGTCAGTTCCAGCCCTGATCCGACTGTTTCCATCGCATCGGCTGAGTAAGTCCTGGGCTATGCACAGACCGCATCGCCACAGAAGTGAGCATAAGAGGAGAGGTAGCTGCTGAAGGAACAGATAGATATGTGTATAAACTAGCGGTGGGCACTTTTTCGGGTTTTGGTTTTGGATCTGGATCTCCCTTCAAGTTTTGGATCTGGATTGGTTTTGGCAAATCCAGCCTTGCGGGTTTTGGTTTTGGTTTGGATCTGGATTTTTTGGGAAAAATGCTAAAAATTGCTAAAATAACAGATTTTGGGCCTGTTTTTGCCCCTAAAGTATTATTGAGCTCAACAACATTAATTTCCACTCATTTCTAGTCAATTTTGATCACTTCACAACTCACAAAATTGTTTTCATTGACTGTAGTTGGGCCAAAAGGTTATAACGAGGTAACTGGATGACTAAGCTAGGCGACACTGGAAATAGTCCGTCACACTGGACATTGGATATAGTCTGTCACACTGGACACTAGATATATGCCGTCACACTGGAGACTAGATATATGCCGTCACACTGGACAATGGATATATGCCGTCACACTGGACACTGGACACAGCCCGTTACACTGGACACTGGATATAGTCCGTCACACTGGACACTAGATATATATGCCCTCACACTGGACACAGCCCGTTACACTGGACACTGGATACAGCCTGTCACCCTGGACACAGCCCCTGGACAATGGACACAGCCCCTGGACCCTGGACACAGCCCCTGGACCCTGGACACAGCCCCTGGACAGTGGACACAGCCCCTGGACACTGGACACAGCCCCTGTACACTGGACACAGCCCCTGTACACTGGACACAGCCCCTGTACACTGGACACAGCCCCTGACACACTGGACACAGCCCCTTGTATTATGGACACTGCAGCCCCTATACACTGAGTGTACAGTCAGCAGCACTGCAGCCCCTGCGTGTGAGCACTACGGCACCTAGTTTACAACAAAATAAAAAATCAGTCACTAAAAAAATCACAGCACAGGGCACGGAGCACAGAGCACGAAGCACAGAGCACGGAGCACAGAGCACGGAGCACAGATCCCAACCACCCTCTTCCCTCTCCTATAATGGAGTGAAGATGGCGGGGCGCACTTGCGTCTTATATAGAATCCAGATCCCGCGAGAATCCGACAGCACGATGATGACGTTTTGCCTCGTTTTCGGTCCGGAATTCAGTTGGGAACTCCCGAACCTGCTCGGATCCTGACTCGGATCACCACATTCGGATCTGACGGATCCCGGAGATCCGGACCCGCTCATCTCTAGTATAAACAGCACTTACTGTGGATATTTTGTGTAAGGGATACTACTGCTGTGGTATACATGTATAAGGAATACTAGTGTGTAGTGTAACTTGAGTAAGGGACACTACTGCGTGTCATAACGTGAATAACGGGTACTACTTTATGGTGTGATATGAATCAGGGTCACTACGTGTGGTGTAAAGTGAATATGATTGTGCTACTGTGGGGCATAAATTAAATTGGAGGTACTATTGTGAGGCCACTGTACCTTAATAAGTTATGGGAGATAGGGCACAAATTTTGTAGCTTGCAGGGGGTGACGAAAACCCTTCCATCACCTCTCCAGAACCACTTTAAGCCCTTAACTAAGGAAAAAATTCCCAGAACCATCACAAGAAAATAATGTATTTTCGTTCCAGAATTTCTCTTGTACATATTGTTATTATGCATGTTCCTATTACTAATAACAGCTTGTGAACTTCTTTAATGAAAGATGACATTTTCTGATTGATAGCTCTCCTTCCCCTTAATGGCAGGCATCCACCTCTGTAAGAATGCAAGTCGGTAACAGACGTCCTCGGGAACTTCAAAAAACCTTACCCCAGACAACATCTCAAGTAGCCTGCTCTAAGAGCTGTCTGACATTTCCTGCAAGCTAAGAGCTTCTTGTAACAAGCTCTCCGATAGGTCACCGCTCACAAAATGTTTTGCAACCCATTACACAGGCTGAACTCCAGCACAGTAATACAATTGCAGTGCAGCTGCTCACAGCACGAGACAAAGGTCATGGCACTGTGTACATTAGCAAGCTGTGAAGGTTAAAGCAGTCCAAATCTCACCTCTTGCATCTTAAACACAACACAAGCAAGAAAGAAAAAAAAATCAGCAATGTGCTTCTTTCAGCCCTGGGGAGAGAGAGAGAGAGAGAGGGGGGGGGATATGACTAAAAGCACGGCAAGTTTTTTTTTCCTTCTTCTGTTTACAATTTGACTCCTATTACTCCAGCCTGAGTATTGGCAGAGGTGGAACTTCTATTCTAGGAATGGCCGTCGATTATCGATGATTCAAAATCATCGATGGTTTTTGGTTAATGTGAATAGTTTTGCCATCAATGGGGGAGAACCACATGGTTTCCCTCCATAGATGTAAAGCATAAACAAATAGTTTTCATCCCCCAAGGGTTCCGAGACACTGAGCATTGCTCTGCCCCTGATACCCATGAAACTCCACCCCCATGTTTTGATTGGCCCACAGGCCAGTCAGTCAGAGATAATACATGACCATCGATAAGTAAAAACATTGATGGTCATCCATTCATAGTATGCCACTATGGCCAGGGCACTATTGCCATTGATGGCAATGACAATGATGGCCATCCCTACTGAAGGCTACTGCTGCCATGTCACCCTCTTCCTATCATCCATTGTTTTTTCTGATGCCCCGCCCCCATGTTTTGATTGGACCACAAGCCAGTCAGTCAGAGAAAATGTATGACCATCGATAGGCAAAACATCGATGGTCATTCATTGCATAGTATGCCACTATGGCCAGGGCACTATTGCCATTGATGGCAATGACAACGATGGCCATCCCTACTGAGGGCTAAGGGGCCCACTGCCTCCCCCTGTCACACTCTGCCTCCCTCTGCCTGTTACTGTTACCCTCTGCTTCTGACAGGTTCTGTACCCTTTGCAAGCAAGAAATGTATTGGACCTTTAGGATGGATTGTCTATTCCCTAAGGCCTTAATGATGCAATTGAGTTGAACGTTGCACTTTAGAACCCAGTTATATAGGATATTTACGATGTACTTCTGAACCCAGTGTCATAGGATACTTACCTTACGCTTATCATTTTAGTATGTTTTAAACTTTATTAGTCCTGAATCTGATATGGACACTTTGGTTTACAGATAGTATTATTACTATTTATTCATTATGTTGGTATATAGAATTATCTCTGTCTGCGTTTTCACCCTTGAACCTGTTATTGATTTCTGATATGGATAATACATCAAAATAATTTACTATTACCACCTGTCTATTTTGATATACGGTAAAATCCAATATTTCCTCTGTCTGGGAAAAAGAAATAAATTAACCTCAGTTCTGTTTGTTTATTTATTTATTGTTTTGTTTATCCAATCCATTACTATTTCCGGTACTTGTGTATTATCACGGTGCCCATTACGTGGTTTGTGTAGTGGTGTATTGAGTATACCAATACATCACTATGCTGGCTACGTAAACTACTGCACGTAACTTGTTATGGTGAGCTGTGATAATACACAATGCTTCATATCCCCACTTTCCACGTCATACCCTCATTATCCACGTGGGCGTGGAGTTAACTTTATAAAGTGTGGCGAAGCCCGAAGCATGGTGAGCGCAGCGTGCCCCGCGAGGGGACGCGTACCACTGGTGGAAATGTGTGTTGTGTGTGTGTTGGGCTTTATATTTACCCCCACCGCGTCCATCACAATCCCCGCTGACTCCCCGCGATCCACCGATGTCCCCGGCGGCAGTGTTCAGTCCCCCTCCTCTAGCAGTCACTCCCCGGCGCCAGCGTTCAGTCCCCACCTCCAGCACTCGCAGCTGACAATGGGGCAGTTGTATGAAAGGTCGTTATGGGAGAGAAGGGGTAGCAATGCATGTTATGTGCAATGCGCCCCTGTCCATATCGGCGCTGCTATCTAAATGATAGAAGGCCGAATGTATGAGCGGTCAGCATCGCTGACCGTTCCGCCCGCTGCTGCTTTTGGCTTCGCCAGCAGAAGGCTGGCGAAGCCCTATCTAAACAGCAGGGACAGCGCTGTCCCTGCTGTTAGGTCTGGGCTGCACTGGGGATCTCGTGTGAGTATTGAGATCCCGTGCATGCCCAGTGCAGCCAACCGGGGGACAGGAGTGTAAACTGATGCGCTATCTCCAGGAGGGGACATCGCCGGAGGGGGGAGTTAGCGCTCCCCCGCTTCGGCGGACAAGCTGTTAATACATCTTGTTGATGTCCCTTCCTGCTTCGCCTCGCTAATGAGGCGAAGCAGGAAGTATTATAGCGGCGCGATAAGCGCCGCTATAATACATCTGCCTCAATGTACGCAATTAGCATAGTGCGGCTGGGGGAGCAGGGAAACCATGTGATGCTCCCCCAGCGGCACTAGGCTGAATTACGTACATTGTACATGTGGCGGGGAGTGACTGCCGGAGAAGGGGGACTGAACGCTGCCGCGAGGACATCGGTGGATTGCGGGGATCGTGATGGACGCGGTGGAGGAGGGTAAGTATAAAGCACTACACACGCACAATCCAAAACTGTATTATCACGGTGCCGGCTACGCTGACAACGTACCTTAGTTATGTTGAAAACGTAGCATAGCCAGGCACCTTGATAATACACAAGTACCCTATTTCCTTAATTATCATCATTACCATCATTATGCTATGCTAAAAATCTTCTTGTATCTAATTGAATGTATCCTTATACGGATGCGGACAAATGGAACGCATGGTGCATTCCACTGCTTCATTCACTTGCAGGGCATATTACTGTCTCCGGCGGATCACTTCATATATGTATGTATGTGTATATATATATATATATATATATATATATATATATATATATATATATATATATATATGCAAATTTGCTTCCCAATGTAAGTATTTTTGCGTTTCACTACACAAAATATTCCGCGTACATAGCAGAAGTGATTCTCAGTGAGACAACTAAAGTGTATAACTTTATAGAACCCGATGACAATCTTCCTCTATTGGCTTGCTCCCGACTCCCTTTCCCTTCCGTGAGGACAGCGGAAGCAATTCATACCAGCAAAATGAAACGCATATGCGTTCCAACACCGCTTTTCTTGTTTTAACTTGCCTAATTTGATATAAATATAGCTCTATATAATAAATTTCTAATAAAGCAATGATTGCTGACATACTACTTTGCTGTAATCTGTGTATATCTATCATAATCAGGTCCGGTCACTTACTAACGATGCCGATCATGTGACCTGTATTATAAACAAATGTTGTCTCATAAGAGATAATCCATAGACTTTAATCAGCATGCTGATTAAAGTCTATGGATTATCTCTTTTTTTTAGTGTGTGTATTAATAGATAGTATTTATGTACGTCTGTCTCCTAGTTTTTTAAACTTTTATTATATTATAATGTGTAAATATGCAAGTGCTGAAACCTCACACATGTTGATTGTTCCCCCATTAAGGAGGGTATTTATACCCAGACCAGGACTGACACCTTTGATAAAGCTGCAGTCGGCAGTGAAACGCGTTAGTGCCTTTGATGGCTCTCAGGGCATGCGCTGCTTACATGCTTTTAGCGTGATTGTATATATATTTTCTTTGTTGATAGGGGACTGACTACCCCCTTATTAATCAGTGGCTTTGTTTTAGAATCTTAGCTCCTGTCAAGCGCATAACTAGATTCTTTATTAAATCTTTTGTGTATCCTCTGCTTCTCCCTGTCACCCACTGCCATGTTTCATTAAGTGTACTTCGGTTGGGGTGGAGGAGAACAAATTATATTTTTGCACCTGAACCACAAGTTCCACCACTGATTATGTGGCTTTGGAGGGATCTAGATGATAGGTGGGCAGTCACTAGATCGACAGCAAATAGTTGATATGCACTTGGTCAACATTGTGAAAATGTTGACATAAACTAGGTTGACGTTGCCAATAGGTAAAAACAGTCAGAAATGTTGACATGGCAATAGCTGACTCATGAAAGGTCGATGTGGGTTTTTCATGATTTTTTTCCATATTTGCCTATTTTTCCCTATTTTTTAAAAAATTTAAATTTCAATGTGGACTACAACTGAGAATGATAAATTTCAAGGTACCTGGTCCAAAGCATGGCGAGCGAAGCAAGGGGACGCGCTACACTAATTGGGGGTCTACGTGTTCAGGTGTTGACATTGACATCAAAAAACATTAAACCTTTTTAATGTGTCAAACTTTTCCATGTTGTTATTTTACTTGTGTGAATCCTTTGTCAATCTCGACCTAGTCCTTGTCATCCTGTTGTCAACATGAACCTATTACATGTTGATTTTTTGTCAAGTGCAACCTTGTGCATGTGGATGTTTTGGTGTCCACCAATTGACCAAGAATCGGTCTATCCAATGATCCACACCCGGTTTTGGAGTGTTTATTAAAAAGTTTCTACTTGCCCAGCAAATACTGATGGCGAGAGTGGTCCAACTTATTTAATAGACTACAGAAGACAGTATTAAGACCGTATTAGATGACTGTAAACAATCGCGCTTTGCTAGAAAACATTTGCAGATTTTTGTTTTTATTTTTAAATCACGGAGACGGCCTCAGTTGGGGGGGTAAATGCAATTTCCTCACCTGGCAGGAATCCAAGCACAGATAGATTTTTCAAAATTGAATTAAAATGTAACAAATGCCAGGTCGTAAGAGGCACAGTCCCATAATTCAATTAAAACAATGATTTGCAGCAGGTACAAGCAGGGCTGAGTCCTTGCTTGGTGCCAGGTCAGTCACAAAAGCAACAGGTTTTTGAATATGCAATATAGATTTCAACTATATCTAATGCTTTCATATATACAGTAGGAGCAAGTTTCATCTTTGCTCCTTTGGTCATGGCTAGCCATGGCTATTCTATTGTTCTCAGCTGCAATACAATACGTATTGCAGCTGAGAACAATAGAATAGCCATGGCTAGCCATGGCTAGCCATGGCCAAAGGAGCAAAGATGAAACTTGCTCCTACTGTAGCTGTATGGATTTTATTTAATAAAAAGTTTATTGACTATTATGCCGTACATGTTTTTGTTGCATTGTGATGAAGGTTTTTTTAATATAAAAAAAAGTTGTGCTCCCATCCAAATTGGCGTCATCAGCTTCTTAGGCACTCTGCTAGATGCTGGTGCAACCACCGGGGTGCCTTCCCAAATGAGTTATACACACTGGTCAGTATCCAAAGATACAGAGGGCCGGCACTCGATTGGATTTTGTAAAATGAAATAAACAGCACAACCACAACTGCGTTGTGGTTGTGCTGTTTATTTCATTTAACAAAATCAGTTCGAGTGCCGCCCCCCTGTATCTTTGGATACTGGCCAGTGTATATACATATATATATATATATATATATATATATAAAGTCTAGGAGTGGTCTTCCAAATTATTCTCCCTTAAAGCGATCTGTGACTAATCGAACTCAGTCCCAGCAAAAGGGTGGTAAGAGACACAGTTGGGGGGGGGGGGGCATGGTACAAAGAGGTGCAACCAGAAGACACAGAAAAGGGTGATTTTATGTGATCTAGAGACAGAGGAATGCGGTGGCTGGAGGTGGAGAGATATTGGGGTGGTGGAAAGACATTGTGTTGTTGGAGAGACATAAAGAGGCTGACTGAGATGGAGAGACAGAAGGGAACTGGTTGAAGATGGTGATACACTGCAAGGCCAGAGAGACACTGTAAGACAGAAGGGGTCTGGCTGGAGCTGTAGAGACACTGGTGTGTTGATATAGACACTGGGATGTTGGAGAGATAGAAGTGAAGTTCTGGAGACACAGAAGGGGTTTGGCTGAAGCAACAGAAGGGAGCTAGCTATAGATTAAGAGACAATGGGAGGCTGAAGAGACAAAAGAGGGCATAATGAAGTTGAAGAGACAGAATGGAGCTGGTTGGCGAGACAAATGAGAGCCAACTAAAGCTGGAGACACACTAGGGAGCTGGATGGAACTGAGGAGACATTAGGGGGCTGGAGAGATTAACCCTTTGAGTGCCAAGGGAAATTGTCAAAAGAGGTGTGACATTTTTATTAATCCTTTGAGCGTCAACGTTGCTGTGAGAGATCCTCAAAATATCCGCTAAAAATGCCAGCGACGCTCACAGCAACTGTTCTTTTTTGGGTGTTATATTGACTAAACTTCATTGAATTGACTTGGCTGTGTTTGTATTTACACTAAAAGAACAGTTGCTGTGAGCGGCACTTGCATTTTTAGCGGATATTTTGAGGATCTCTCACAGCAATGTTGATACTTAAAGGGTTAAAAGGGAAAAAATATATATTCATTGAGGCACCAAAATAAGCATTACTGTTACCAATGGTACCAAATTAGGAAATACAGTTGAATAATATAAGATGATTTCATCAGGGAAGGCAAAGATCTGTGCCACTGTTATTTAGCATAACCTCAAAGCCGGCTCAGTGCCACAAAATTGGTGGAAAGCTAATATGGTACCAATCTTATAAAACTGAACAGGAAATTGTCAAACTGTGAACATTACTTCTTCTATGGATAATGATATAAAAGGAAACTGCTGTACTGTAATATATTACTAAAGGTAATTTGATAACATACTACAGTGTCGACAGGGATTCAAGAATGGCCGGCCAAGCCTAATAAATCTGATTAGCTTTTGCAAGGAGGCAATCTTTAAACTGGTTCTTGGTTGAGCGAATGCTGTGATATACATTGGAATTTCCCAAAGCATTAGATGCTCTTCCACATAACAGTCTAGAATACAAGAGTAGTAGTTCTAGAGGGATGTAGCGTTCTGCTCTCAGTCCGTAGTACTAATATGTATCTATGCGGCTCACACATTGGTAATTCACTAAAAATTACATGGATATGTCCAAGGAATACATGTCGGCAGGAAGCTGGTATGAGGCATGGGCCTAGGGGTGGCACTCTCTGGGGGCAAAAAGAATCACCCCCTCATGTCTCAAGGTGGATCACAACTCCCCTCTCTGCACTTCTCTCTCTATACCATTTATATGCCTGCACCCGCCCTCTCTCTGCGCTCTTCAATCTCTGTTCTCCCTCTCTCTCCCCTTTTCTATCCCTCACTTTCTCTATCTTTCTATCTCCCTCCCTTTTTTCTATCCCTCTATTTCTGTCTCTCTTCCTCCCTCCCTCTCCCTTTCCCTCCCTTTCTCTCCAATTCTCCCTCTTTCCCTACCTTTCTCTCTCTTTTATCCGTCTTTTCTTCTCTCTTTTATCCGTCTTTTTTCTATCTTCCCCTTTCTCTATATGTCCCTTTCTCTCCCTCAATTTCTCTCTCCCTGCCTGTCTCTCTCCCTACCTTTCTCTCGCTTTTCCTTTCTTTCTTTCTCTCTTCCTCCCTTTAACTCTCTCTTTTCCTCTCTTTTCCTCCCTTTCTCTCTCTCCCTAACTTTCTCTCTCTTTTTTTACCCTTCTTTTCTCTCTCTATTTCTTCATACCTCTCTCTCTCTTTTGCTCCCACTCTCTCTCACTCCCTATCTACGTTTCTCTCTTTTACCCTTCTTTTCTCTCTTTCCTTCCCTTTTTGTATCTGCCTTCCTCTCTTCCCCTCTCTCTTTTCCTCCCTTTCTTTCTCCCCTCTCCCTATCTTTCTCTCTCTTTTTTGAACCTTCTTTTCTCTCTCTATTTGTTCATCCCTTTTTCTCTCTGTGTGTGTCTCTCTTTCCCTACCGCTCTCTCACTCCCTATCTACCTTTCTCTTTCTTTTACCCTTCTTTTCTCTCTCCTTCCCTTTTTCTACAGTAGCTGTCCCTTTCTCTCTCTCCCTTCCTGTCTCTCTATTTCTCCCTACCTTTTGCTCTCTCTCTCTCTCCCTACTTTTCTTTCTCCCTTTCTTTCTCTCTTTCCCCCTTTCTTTCTCTCTCTCATCCTCTCTTTATCTCCCTTTCTTTCTCTCTCCCTCCCTTTCTCTCTTTTTGCCTTCTTTTCTCTTTCACTTCCTTCCTTCCTTTCTCTCTCTCTCTCTTTCCCTTCTATTCTTTCTCTCTCTCCCACTTTCTCTCTATCTCCCTACCTACTGTACTGTTCTCTCTTTTACCATTCTTTTCTCTCTCTCCCTGCCTATCTCTATCCCTCCCCGCCTCTCTCTTTCTCTCTCCCACACTTTCTTTATCTCTCCTTTTCTCTTTGCCCAGTTAAAACGTATAACTTAATAATGAAAGGGATTCACTCTTAACCCCATTTAGAGGTGGGTTAATTAAAAAATAACACCCCTGGTGGTGTGTCTTTTAAATTGTGCCATGGGTGGGGGAAGTGCAGGGTGGGGTCACCAGGTGACTGCAAGTGCTGACCACCAATGGGGATCCCCAACTTTAGTGCTTATTCCCAGCCACCTCCCTGCGCCTCGGAATCAACATAATGCATTATACACTTAAGCCGCCACCGACCAACCCTTATCCCGCTGGGCTTGTTCTAGATAATTGTTTGCCCACTGATAATACATTGGGCAGCAAAGGCTGCTAATGTAGGACACATGGGGGGGGGGGGGAATTACTAAGATGTGAGTTTTATTTTACATGAGATGTTGCTATGGGCAACCAATTAGATACCATCTATTATCTTCTCGAAAAAAATCAGGTGCTAAAAAAATCAGAAGTAGTTTCTGATTGGTTGCCTATAGCAACATCCCATGTGAAATACAACTCACATCTTAGTAAATTTCCCCCATTTTATCTTTGTCATTAAAATGAGCAACATTTGCAATTCTGCATTCTGTTTCATACATTCCAACTTTCTTGTCGTGAACTTTTCATATTGTCATTTTGTAGACTGTACTAGATAAATGATAACTATTAGCTAATTGGTTGCTATGGGCAACTTCTCTACTGTATATAGCTACAAGGATTGTTACATCTGTGCATTAAAAAGGATACTTATACCCCTTTTACACCAAAACACTGAGTCGCACCTGGGTTTTTGGCCTCCGCACTTGATTCCTTTTATACAGCATACCCACCTAGCATACTTCCAGATGGTAGTTGTCAGTAGAGGCAGGTCCTGGGCCTGCGCTTGGAGATTATATCATCTCGAAGCACTGGGAAATGCACCAATCGGGACCTCACAACGCCAACAGACCCACTGGGGGCAAGCCCAGCACCCGGGAAAGCTGCGAGACTGCCCCCTGCCTCTGTGCGCCCCCAGCCTCTGTCCATGGTGTGAATGGATGCCGCACACAGGTATCCAATCTCCTTCTCCCGCCTCTGCTGCTTTCTGTATAGTACCAGAGTTTTGTGCACATGTGGATTGCAAATTTGCGCACAGAGCTTGCGGCCAACTCTAAAGAATGCCAAAAGTGTTTACACAATCTGTAACTATTGTTAGATACATTCTCTACTAGAGTATATCTAGCACTTACCTACATTGCCACTGCTCAGTGTAGCCTCTGCCACACTGGGGATGCCAGCCCGGAGTATCCAGCCAGGTGTATCAGACCATGTGTATCCAACTGTTTTCAGCTGCTTTCGATCTCGATGCGTGGCATTTAAAAACCATATATATATATATATATATATATATATATATATATATATATGGGGGTTGGCGGCCTGGCACTCTCCCGGCTGTGGTTATAGGACCCCGGTGCCCTTGAAGAAAGATGTGCAGACTTGGAAAGAAATCACGGCACTCCAAGGATTTTTCCAAAAAAATATATATTGAAGGGAAAACACACACCAACGTTTCGGAGCTTAGCGCTCCTTTTTCAAGGTTACACTGTTTTTTCACCTTGAAAAAGGAGCGCTAAGCTCCGAAACGTTGGTGTGTGTTTTCCCTTCAATATATATTTTTTGGGAAAAATCCTTGGAGTGCCGTGATTTCTTCCCAAGTCTATATATATATATATATATATATATATATATATATATATATATATACATATACACTAAACATCGGCACTCACCTTTCCCATACCTCCCAACATGAACCTCTCCAGGAAGGACACAATGCTCTGTTCCCGGACTTCCCTCTTAATGTATGATTGACATCACATTTTTTGAAACACCTTTCTCAGCAATTATCCTGTTCAACACAGGTGATGGCAATCATACATTTAGAGAGAAGTCCCGGAACAGAGCATTGTGTCCCTCCTGGAGAGGTTCATGTTGGGAGGTATGCTTTCCTAGTTTTGGGGTGCCCTATGCATACCTCCCAACAGTCCCGATTGTCAGGGCCTGTCCCGCTGTCCCACCCGCGGGCGGCAGTGTCCCGCGGTGTGGGGGGGCTGTTGGGAGTCCCCCCTGTCAGCTGCTAAGCAGCGGGGAATAAACGCTGTGCGCATGCGCACAGCGTCTATTCCCGCAGCCAGGGGGCTGGGGGCATGGCTAGAGGCTCACAGACCTCTGGGTCATGCCCCCATAGCGGCAAAATGGGGGCGTGGCCTCGCGGGAGAGCCACGAGTATAGTCCACACCCCCAAATTAGGCCACGCCCCTGAAAATTTCATCGTCCCGCATCCTAGGGTGACAAAGTTGGGAGGTATGCCTATGGCTTGTGACCACATTGTTTAAACAGAAATTGTAGGGGCTCTGCACTCACTACATTAACTGATATTAATAAATAGTGGAGATTTAGTAAACAATGGGGTCACAAGCCATATAAAGAAAAGTGCTACAGTCTGCTTGTGTTTGTCATTTGACAGTGTCCCATGGTTGGTACATCAGCGATCAGTTTTTAAATAAAGTTGTTTTAAAGACAATGCGACCCATTGTCCTTGCCATACAGCACGATACGCAGACAATACGGTGTTGTATCCCCCCCTAATCTGTAGCATATCTGCTATCTGACTCGTGAAAAATAGTGAGGTGAGTTAAAGGGTAAAAATAATTTCCTTTTCTGAGTGCTGAAAACTTTTCCATCCAGAAAAAGAAAAATTAACCCACTCATTCCAAGATTGTTATTACTGGCTCGGAGCCTTTGCCTGTAATACATTTTTGGACAATTGTATAAGAACTTCTTACTTACTCATGAATCTAAATCTATTAGAAATAATTATATTATACCCATCTTTGTTTCCCGATTCACTGAATTAACCAAATGTTTTTAAATCAATCTAATCTGATTGGCCGTTTTAAAGGAGCTTTTTAAATTATACCTAAGGAGGAAGAACTGATAAATGTTATTTATATTAGTTCTGCTTAACTCTACCAAGGCATTTTAAATAAAAGACATGAGAAATGTATTATATATAATTGCCTTTATTCGGTTTAAGGAAGCATAAATATCAGAAACACACCAGCTCCATACAGTCAGTAGTGGGTTCAGTTCTAGATTTTATTAAAGGATTTCTGCTTTAATTTCCCAATGAAGAGCTGCATGAATTAAGTGGAGTTTTCCAGTAGTGCTTGTGAAATTTTATCTGATGCAGCTTAGACATTTGGAGGAAGTATTTAATATAAAAAGTAGCAGCAGAACCCTGTGAAAGCCGATCCGCCCTCACAGGCGAAAATACCTGAATTTATGCAGATGTGTCCCCTGTGAGCGTTACTGCTGATGCTTAGCAACACTCTTGGAAGTCGGTGCAATTTTTACTTGTTGAACTATAATTAATAAAGTACAATTAGTCATTAGATATATAATATGACTATCATTTTTATTTATTGTTTATTGTTTTTTATTATTAGTAATAATTATAATTATTATTAATTATAATAATAATAATAATATCAATAATAGTGCATCTTGTAATCATGGGGTAGATGTAAGAAGCAGTGATAAGGGAGGCTAAGTGATAAAAAGAGACAGATTTATTAAGCTATATTGCCGCCCATACACGTCCCGATACGGGCATGCGTTCCGTGCTTAACTAGCACGGATCACATTGCATTGCATTGCCTGTGCATGCGTTGTGCATTCAATGCAATGCAATGCAATGTGATGAAAACAAAGTACAAAAAGTATGTGCAAGCACATACTTTTTGTACTGTGCGATGAGGTGCCGCGGGAGCGCGTACCTTAAAGCACACATCGGACAGCCTGCATCGCAGCGTGTGTGGGCTGCTTATGAAGCGATAAAGTGCCTGGTGTTTTATCACCGGCCAATCAGCTCCTAATTGTTAAGTTACAGGCTGGGTTTAAGTAGGGGCAGTTAGGAGCTGATTGGCCGGTGATAAAGTACCAGACACTTTGGGGTAGATTTATTAAGCTCTGTGAAGTGATAAAGTGCCTGGTGCTTTGTGGGAAATTTACTAAAGGAAATTTGTAAAAAAAATAGGTGTATTTGTATCCAGAAATACACTTAATTTTGACATTTACTATCCCGAAAATACGGCAATTCGTATTCGTATTGATGTGCTATCCATACGAATACGAATTGCCGTATTTTCGGGATAGTAAATGTCAAAAATAAGCGTATTACTGGATACAAATACATCTATTTTTTTACAAATTTCCTTTAGTAAATTTCCCCCTTTATCACTTCTCCTCCCTTATCACTGCTTCATACATCTACCCCCATGTGAGACATATAACACATATTAAAGTGTCCTAAGCAATTCTATAAACTCTTTCATTTTAAAACAATTGTTTTATCTTTTATAGTAATAATCATAATATTAATATAATATTAATTTTAATCCATTTGCAAACAAGGAAAAATATGACAATACAAGTTTCAGGTACAGCATTTACAGTTAAGATCATTTACAGCCACGTGAAATAGTTTCAAATAAACTGAAGTCGGCATTAATTACATAAATATATTATTATTATTATTATTATTATTATTATTATTATTATGTAAATGGGGTTCTCCATTTTTAAATAATCATGAGAGTAGTAATAGCATATAATACAAACGGAAAGATTATGGATCATAGGGTCGACATGCACAGGGTTGACATTAACAAAAGGTCCACACAAGAAAAAAGAGGACACATCGAAAGGTCAAAATTATTTTTTATGTTTTTTTTGCATATTGATCCCAATTATGGTTCCGCGTCCCCTCACGTGGCTCATTTTAGACCACGGTGTCCACGTGGATGGTAAAGTGTGAAAACGCTGTCCAGAAAAAGATGAAACAAATTGTGAAAAACTCACATTGACAGTTATTTGTCAAGGTCGACATTGTGCATGTCAACCTTTTGACTGTTGGCCTAAATATTGTAGCCCTGTCATCTGGATCCCAACTGAAAAGGGTATACGGTCATTGGGTCGACACATTTTAGCTCGACATGCATTGGGTCGACTACTGAAGGGTGACATGGCTTAGGTTGACATGGCTAAGGTCGACAGGTTTGGAAGGTCAACACAAGTATTAGGTCGACAATGGCTAGGTTGACAGTCAAAAGGGTAACATGAGTTTTTCATGTTTTTTTTGTGTGGACCTAATGCTTGTGTCCACCTTAGCCATGTCAACCTATTTCATGTGTTGACCTAAGCCATGTGGATCTTCTGTGGTCGACCCAATGCATGTCAGCCTAATATGTGTTGAACCAGTGACCCATTCCCCTGAAAACCGCAAATCTAACAATGTCATGTATGTCTGAAATGAATATAAAATGTATTTCTTTGTTACAGTTCTGTCTCTCATATCGGATACATTGTGAATACACTGTGGTTAATACATAAATACCACTGGAAATATCTTGGCACGTGAGAGCGTAATCTGCTCAGTGATCCATCGAAGAGGAGTTATTTCTAATCTAAATAAATAGATTTCAATGTTATTCCTATTTAAGTTTAACAGCTAACATATCAGTTAACGTATGAGCATAATGTATTATCTGCTGGCTAAAAATGCAATAGTGTTGGTATTGTATCAATTTTCATTGAACAATATTATTGCATAGTAAGTATATCTTGTTTTTAAAAATGAATTACGACCATGTCTAGAAATATGTGTGAATTTTATCATACATTACACCAACGATAAGAGCAAATAGTACTTGTGTTAATGATAGGACTGAGAGATGCCATTTATTAACCTCCTTAGTAAAGGGGTGTACACATGGTGAGATTTTGGCAGGAGATTTTGACTAGATAGACAAAATCTCCTAGAAGATTAGCCAAAATCTCTTTTTTTTTCTCCTGCTTAGTCAAAATTGTCTAGCAGAGATTGGTTAGCATAGATTGACTAATGGTGTGTACACACGGCAGATCCTGCCGTGAGATGCGAGTCTCGATGCGATCAGATCGCACGGCATGCATGAGTGGCACAATTTAGACTATATAGTGCAGATCTGCACTATATAGTGTTGCCTGCCCTCTCTATCTGGCTGCCGATTTGCGCTCACATTGGAGTGCGCATCGGCAGCGCATCGGGCTCGCAAGCCCTAAAAAAGCATGCGATTTTCATGTGATATGGCTTCTGATGTTCACTATATCGGGAACATCGGAAGCCAAATCTTACCATGTGTACACACTATAAGCAGGCAAGGCAATTTTGACAAGATCATAGACTATCATTAATTATGCTGTGTACACACACAATGAGATTTGACATGAGATTTTGACTATATAGTCAAAATCGCATGCAGATCGCACAGCTTTTTACCTTGAGATCCCGATGCGCCTCCCGTGACAGCACAAATCGAAACCCAGATAGAAAGGGCAGCAATGACTATATAGTGCAAATGCTGATTGTATGAGTTGTATGTAAAAAATACAGAGATAGCAAAGATTGTATAGCACTGGAATCTTAAGTCGAATAGCAAGGGAATCTCACCGTGTGTACACACCATCAGACAAATCGCTTAATCAAAATCTCCAGTGCATCTAGCCAAAATCTCTCTCAATATTGCTTAGTCAAAATTGCTTATTCAAATTGGCCATTAGTCAATATCTCACCGTGTGTATGGGGCTTTGGTTTAAGCATTAAAACTGATGTATAATATCTATACTAAGGGTGACATTCTATGGGATGCGATTTCCGTTTTTTGGCGTTATTTAGACCACAAAATGGCGATATCGCATTTTTCAGAGAAATCGCAAATTTAATGTGATGCGCTAAGGGACTGAAATCGCATATTATGTGCGTAAAGGTATGCGGACCAAAAGTGCGAGATTAATTCGCACTTTTAGCGCATCCAGATGTTTTCCAATGCAAAAGTATACAAACCGCTTATTTAATGCTATGCGCATTTGAAATTCGCACTTTTTAGGTGTCTATTTATCGCACTTATTTCAGACCTGGTTCTGTTTGGCGCATTTGCACAGAACTCATTTTGGTCAAGTGCACACATGGTTAATTTCAACACAGGTGCCTTCATTATCACTCACCAACCCCCCTACATTAACCCCAACATCAGTAAGGACACCTGTGAGGGTTTAAATCATGTAGATTTTTATGACTATTTTAAAGTTGCTTATCTGTGATGTGTCCCATTTGGAGGAGCAACGCAGGAGGGAGGAAGGTGGGCAAAAGATGCTGGTAGCCCCCCCACTACTGGGTACCCCACGTATGTATGGTGCTCACCTGTACCTGGACTACCTGTCGGATCCACAGGTTGTGGGGATGGTTACGCTGAACCCCATTACCCTGTAGGAGTTATATGAGCAGGTGAGATATGATTTGTCCCATTTTGTGGGTGCCAACTATGTAGTGTCTGGCCAGCACTAATTAATGTGTGCCCTCTCCTATTTGTCCACAGCCTCCACTCAGTCTGTGACCTCATGGGCCTTGGTGGTATCAAAGGCCACTTTGTCCAAGCATTTGACTCAACTGTTACTTGCTATAAAGAAGTTGTTGCGGACATACATCAGCAGGCGTAACTTATCTGGTAAGCACATGTGGCCTGTACTCCAAAATGTACCTGTGGTGTAAGTGTCCTCATTCACAAATTATTGACCAATACCATCTGTTTCCACACACATTTAACCCAACACCAGTCCACAACGTATGCACATGGTGGTGCTGACCTATCCCTTGCTGATATCTACCTTGTAAGTACTCTTGGTACATGTATGAATGAAGTTTGCAGGGAAACATGGCTCACTGGTGTTGTGGAACTACATGTGCCAGCATGCCCAGACACACTACAACCATTACAGTCCAAACCATGAGTGTCAGAGCCTGCTGGAAAATGTACATCCACAACCTTTGGCAGCCAAGGAGTTATACCACACGACTTTACTGCAATCCCATAGTCATATACCATTACAATATGTTTGAATTCACACATTAATTTATATTGAGAAAAAGACACAGAAACAATGGTATGCGGTTAGCAACTTTTACTTTTTTTGGTGTAAAGCATTCTGCATTTTTACATGTGCAAAATACCAACTGTGGGGCCATGTACAAAGATCTTTGGCATTTTAATAAGTATAAACACTGATGTAGCAGCTACCTTCGGCCAGCATCAGGCAGCCCTACACCACTTCTAGAGCTGGCACTATGCCCACCACAGGTCCTCACACTACGACGGGGTGGGGAAGTGGGGGAGACACTTATTGGGGTGCTGGATACACTGCTGAGGGTTGAGGTAGTGCCACCTCCCACAATGCCTTCCTGCTGCTGCTGTATTTGGGCCTGCATAGCTAGTAGGGCATTGGTCTGCGCTGTGCATGTTTGGGTTAGTGCTGTGAGACTTTGGGCCAGGCTCCCAATATGGCTATTCTGCTCCCTTATTGCAGCAGTTAGTTCTGCAAAACGGGTGTCAATACTGTTGGCAATGCGCACTTGAGTGCCTACACCTACCCGTACACTACGTGCAATTTTGCGTAACTGCAGGAAGGTGTCACGCATGTACCCCTGTATATTACCAATTTGGAGGCTTTGGGAGGCCATGAATTCTAGCTGTTTGTCCTTGAAATTAACCAAGGAGTTAGCTACCTGGGAAGCTGTAGCTGGTGTATGGGGTTGCTGGGTGGTTGGGGGTGGGTTGGGAGACACCCCACTTGGGGGAAAATCACTCTGGGACGAGGTCTGCATTTCTTCCTCTGCCGCAAAGGTGTGGACCGGATCAAGAATGATGTCCATTTCGTCTAGCACCACTATTGAAGAATCGGTTGTGTTGCTCCCTAGTTGTATAGCACCTGTGGATACAGATGAAGAGGTAAGTATTGATGCATATATAGGCCACACTGTCGTCTACACTTTTTTACATAGGGCTATAGATGGCTGACGCCCATACCTAGGGGTGTTATGCAATTACACATGTACCCCGATACAGCATGCAACATTGACATTAATAATATGTCACATGCCTAGGTCAGATTACACTCATTTCCGTTGCAATGTAGCAGCAGGAGCAGAATGTAGTGTGAGATATTGTTGATGTGACATGGGTGTGTGTACTGTATGTGTAATGGGGTGTTGTTTAGTCATTTACCTGATTCCGCAGCAATGGGCCTTCTTCTCTTGGATGCCGCAGTACTTCGGGACGGACAATCTGTACAAGGAAAGATGGCCAGGCATTATGGACCTTGCAATGGATAAGCATTTTCAGAAAACATGCATTCAAATGACAATAATGGACAATTCCCAATGGAAAAGGACTGCATTATATCTGGACCACCTTTTTTTGGTTTTAAGTCAAATATTTTATTTAAAACTTAGTAGTAAACTAGTGTACACATGACAACTATGGGCTAATCGGTGGTATGTTGGCATGGCAGCTAAACCACCAGTACACCACAGGGTTTTTGTACACATACATGTTAGTCTGCTGCAAAGAATGGTACACTGTTAATCAATCAGATTAGTTGTGGAACTACAAGGCCCAGCATTATCAGCAATTTCAAAGTAGGAGCAGCCATTTTCTTGTACATGACCTTGCTGGGCTATGTAGTTCCACAGCAGCACTTTACAAAGCATAACAATACAAGTGCACATTACAGGTATAATACATTGGCATGTATGTTAAAGTTTGCATGGGGTCACACTTACCAGCTCGCGGTGGCGTTTGTGGCCTGTCGGAATCCGCCACATGCATGCCAGGCAGGACCTCAGGGGGGATGATGCGCTTCAGCTTCACCTCATAAGCATTGTAGCTGACAGTGGTGGGGCTTCCTCCTCCAGTCCTGGTGGCCTCCTCCATCTCCAGGGCCATTTTATGCTTTAACTGGCGTTTTATATCATTAAAGCGCTTTTTCACATTGCTGACCAGCCGCTTGTGATTACTGACAGCGTTCACCGCCTGGGTGATGTCCTTCCATATAGCCCGCTTGCGCTGGGCAGTGGTCTTGTAATTACTTTTGCCAAGCAGACGCTCGAACACTGGCATGATAGCCCGGACAAGTGCCACATTTTCTTCATAGGAGAACCTGACCATGCGGCCACTTTTGGTGCGACCAGCTACCACCACCTCCTCCTCCTCCTCATTTTCACCACCAGCCATGTCGCCCTCCTCCTCCTCCATGCCAGTGTCTTCCTCCTCCTCACCAGCATCTTCCTCCACCTCTGACATGTGGCCCTCCTGCAGCTGGTGTGGGGTATGGTCTAGGGCTTGGCTATAGGATGGGGATGCCAGCGGATCCTCCACCTCCTCCTGCTGGGGCTGGACGGCCAGGGTCTGGGCTGAGGCTGGCCTTGCTGTGGCCATGCTGCCTGCCACACTGCTGCCTCTCACACTTGACTGGCTGCTGCCACTGCTCCCTCTGCCACTGCTCCCTCTGCCACTGCTCCCTCTGCCACTGCTCCCTCTGCCACTACTCCCTCTGCCACTGCTTCCTCTGCCACTGCTCCCTCTGCCACTCATCACTCTGCCACTCCTCACTCTGCCACCAACACCTCTTCCTGAACTCACGCTTCCACTGCTCCTCTCCATGCTCCTTACTTCCTATCAAAGAGTGAAATGGCGCCAATGCCCCTTTATATAGGGGGTGTGATGCATAATGGAGGGGACATAGGTGGGCCAATAGGTTTGGGGGTTCTTAGTCATGCAGAGACAGTTTTGTAAATCGCACTCCGGTTGGTCCAAAACTCGCACATGACCGCCGGAACAACTCGCATTTTTTTGTTACTTTAAATCGCACTTTTTTTGTTACTAAAAATCGCACCTCTTCGCCGCAATTCGCACCTCTTCGCACTTTTCAGCCTCAAATGCGCATCACATTAAATAATCGAATTGTGACTGAAAAGTGCGATTTAGAAAAATGCAATTTGCGGCGATGTGGTGCGCGAATAAAACATGTGCATTTAGCGCAAAGCATAGAATCTCACCCAAAATGTCGTGACTCTGTAAAGACCAGACACGCCTTACATTCAATATCCAGTCCATGTAGTGATTTGTCTACAACTTCATCCATAATGGATGAAGGTTTTCAGTACTGGCCTCTCATTCCTCTACTCCTCTTACAGTTCTCTTTCCTCCTCTCTTGCTCGGTGCTTTTCCCTCTTCTCTGGTTCTCTTTTCCTCCAGTGGATCTAGCTACATCTGATTCTCTCTCTTTTGCCCATTCTGTAGTTCTCTTCCCTTCTCTCTGCTTGTCTTCTCTTCCATCTTTTTGGTTCTCTTTCCCTCCAGGGAATCGATCTTCCTACAAATGTCTTTGCTTTTCTCCATTTCTCTTCTCTCCTCTCTTCTTGTCTACTCTTTCGGGTTCTCTTGCGCTCTGGTTGATCTATAGTCCTCTGAATCTCTGTCCTTCACCCCATTCTCTAGTTTTCTTCCCTCCTCTCTGTTTGTCTACTCTTCCATCTACCTTGTTCTCTTTCCCTCCTGTGGATCTATCTTTCACTAAATCTCTCTCCTTTACCCCATTCTACGGTTCTCCTCCCTCCTATCTTCTTGTCTACTCTTCCATCTCCCTGGTTATATTTCCCTCCTGTTAATTATAATCCTCTGAATCTCTCACCTTTACTTCATTCTCCGGTTCTCTTCCATCTTCTCTCCTTCCCTCTTCCTCGTTCCCTATCACCTTCCTTCTTTCTGGCCCTACTGTACCATGGTCAGCTTCTTGTCATCATCAACAGTGTGGACTTGCATCAGTATATAAGGGTGTGGTACTATATGTTCTGTTTATAATTATTTCATAGTTATGTCATGAGAATGTTGACATGCTTAACATGTCGACAATGACCATACTTTATCATGTCTACACAGAGGACGTCTCAATGTAATACAATGTCAACTAATGTCTTCAGTGGCCAGGAATCACTTGCCTGGTCTCACTGGCATCACCTACAGCAGCTTCCGGGTCTGAGCAGGAATATTAGCCCACCAACCAGCATCTAGGTGACCTGGTCTCTCTGGTGGGTCTCTAATGAATTAAGGGTGTGGGACCCTAAAAAATTCAGCAAAAGCCAGTCACCCCAGAATAGCACACTAGTGAGAAACTATAATATTAGTGGGCTAATAAGAAAGAAGCGAAAGCTAGGGGTTAAAAGGTATTTAAAAAGTGAGGAAGTGCAGGAAAGTCAAATATCGGTAGAAAATAAATAGTACTAAATAAATGTTATAGTGGACCACCCCAAGGCAACCCAGCCACACCAAGCCAAAGGCGGCAATGTACAATATTCTGAGGGTACGGACATGGTACCTGTGCCTGTTGACTGGTTCTGAATGTTGGCATGTTAACGGCCCACCCCCTTGTGTCATAGTGCTAATGAGCAATATACCTACAGTATTTACCATCAATATAATGAGTCTAGCAGAGCAGCAGGTGTTACAATCATGTGAAGAATTCCCTTCATTTATTCTGGGCTTGAAAATCAGAAGAAAATATTTTGCTGATAGGATGCCTGTAGTTTATATTATAAACCATTAAACATCTAACGGAGGTGATACATTTAAGGCCCAAAGGGTGTGTTTTTACTTTCTTTCTTTTCTGTTTCAGAACTAAATATTTTCTAATTAAGTAAGTCCAAGGTTCACATTAACGAAACCTGCTGTTTGCTTGATAGAGAGGGCAGTGAAATCGGCAGAATAATGATTTGTATTTTTTCATTAAATAAAATTATAGACGCTCACTCTGGGTCATTGCCGGTTTAATTGAGAGAAAAGCCATTTCTCCTGGGATTGCATTTCGTTTGGAGAGTGATAAAGAAGTATGTGTGCTAGGAAACGATCCGAAGCTTTATGTGGCAGAGCGAGGCTGTCCCTGAAGGGCTCGTCCGCACACATATACTGAGAGAGTGGAGACTAACGTGATCCACATTGGGGCATTTTCAATGTGTTTTTATAGACTTTAAGGCGATTATTCTGGTTGATTTGCTCGGATGTGAATTCACATCCCTGCGAGTCAACCTAACCACGCCGGGGTTCTAACCGAACCCCTGTAGTTTAAATGGAAATCATACGATGGTCACCGACCATCAAATCAATTTTAAGGTGCAAGCAAATTTAAGACACTCTCTGGAGTCTTAGGTTTGCGTGCTCCCTGTACGGGAATAGGGCGGGCAGCTGACATCCATGACGTCCGTAACGTGGGTGCATCCCGCACCCGCGTCATCGCTGAATTAACATGAGAATGCCCGGCGATTTCATGGGAACACAAACTAAACGCTGGCCATTCCCATTTGTGCAGCTTGTCGCCGCCGCCCCATGCCACTACATTCACATAAATATAGGCACTGTGACTCAGCATTGTGAATTGTCATTGTGAAAACGTTTTAAAAATGTTTGCTGTACTCTACTGCGTCCACATAAATATAAGCAGTGTGACTCTGCAGTGAAAGTTGTCATTTGCGAAAAAGAAACAAAAATAGGGTTTTTTTTGAATAATTTATGTGTGCTGTACAACACTATGTCTATATAAATGTAAGTACTTTGAATCGGCAGAGCAATTTTTAATTTGTGAAATATAAAAGAAAAAAGAGTATTTTTTTTCTTCAGCTTGTGTTGTTAAAGAAAGCTCAGTAGGTACCATGCCATTAGCACTGAGGCAATATGGATCAGTAGATAGAAGGGTACTTGTTTCCTAGCACGACGGAAATCGGGTCGCAAAATCAGGTCGATCGCATTGCATGCAACCAAATCACATGCGATGCGCTTGACCCGACCGACTCGATTTTTTACATTGGAACCAATGTTTAATGGTCCCTAGACCCCATTTTTCATTGTATGCCCCCCAATTGTTAACGCCCCGCCACGATCAACATCAGCCCGAAGCATGGCGAGTGCAGCGAGCCCGCGAGGGGACGCGCATTACTTCAGATGTGTTACACAAGTTGGCTGGTTACTAAGCTGCACAGCAGCAGCACAAACATACGGCAGTTTATAGCATATCTGTGAAACACTGGGCCTTATTCTAGTTCACTCTTTCTGACAAAATCCTTCTTAGATGGACAAAACCATGTGCACTACAGGGGGGCAGATGTAAAATGTGCAGAGAGAATTAGATTTGGGTGAGTTATTTTGTTTCTGTGCAGGGTAAATACTGACTGCTTTATTTTTACACTGCAATATACATCTCACTTTGAAGTAAAACCCCACCCAAATCTAATTATCTCTTAGATAATGCACCTGCAGTGCACATGGTTTTGTCCATCTAAGTAGGATTTTGTCAGAAAGAGTGATCTAGAATAAGGCCCACTGCCACACAGCAGTGGCAGAAAAGATAGCGGTCATGATGGACTTGACGTCCGGTTCATTTTTTCTCGATTTGGAACCCAAGCCTGGCACTAAAACCCAGCCAGGGCTTGTATTCCCTCGGATTCTGGAAGTTCCGATGGGCTTGGTATTCAGAGAATTGAGACAGCTCATCTCTAGAAAATATGTGTGGACAGCCCATTTGTGTGATCTCATAGCACTTCTGGAATCTCTTGCACAGTGACCCTTATTCTGGTTCACTTGCAAAGGCAAATTTGGGTGAGCTATTTTGTTTCTGTGCAGGGTAAATACTGGCTGCTTTATTTTTATACTGCAATATAGATCTAACTCTGAAGTAAAACCCCAGCCAAATCTAATTCTCTCTGCACAAGTTACATCTGCCCCACCTGCAGTGCAAATAATTTTGTCCATTTGAGAAGGAATTTGCCTTTGCGAGTGAACCAGAATAAGGGCTTGTGTTTACAGTACATAATGATTCTCAATGTCTCTCACTGACTGCAATTTCCTTCTCGCCGCGTCTGATGAGAATCAGGGACACATGGAACTGGACAAGCCTCCGATCTCCTGGGCAATTCTTGCTGTTATCGCTTGTCGCTTTGATAACCAGTGAATGAGTTTGGAGGGGGTAAGGAGAGTCGGAAGCAGTGCCGTTTTTCAGGGTTGAACTTGACTTCCTGCGTTGCATGTTTCCACTTCTCCATGCTAAATTCCTATCACTTTTACTTTTTAAAAACAAAAAACTGGAATGCTACTTTGACATGAAGTTAGCTGAGTTCCTCCCTAAAGAAAACCAGAAGACTAGGACTAATTATCATTCATCATATTGGAATTTTATGGTACTTCAGTCATTTATCTTTTTCAGTCTAAGGTATTATTCACAAAGCATAACAGCATAATAGCAAATCCATGCTTTCTCTGGCCTGCCATTTTCACGACGGCAGTTAACCTTGAAGAGCAGTAACTGGAGTTTGGGCTGGATTGCAGCAGACTTTGGCCTACTCTCTGACTCAGGAACTGATCCTCTGCAAGTTATTACTCAGTACTGCCCATACTTGTCTACTTTTGAAAACTAGTTTCAAGGAGATTATAGTTGGTAATAAAATTTTGCAAAGCACCCCAATGAGGGGCGTGTCATGCTCCACCCAAAAGGGCATGTCTAGTTTCATATACACTTACGTGGAGATTGTGAAAAGAGATTGTGAATGTAGCACCTAGAAGCGTGGGTGTGTACTGCTACATCTGAGAGGAATCTTTTAAAATGACTTATATCCAAATGTAGATGAGCCCCAAAGCCCCATCATAGTCCCTTTCCAATCATGTAGACACTGATGAAATGTTGTCCCTACTGACTCATTTGCGTGGTCAGAGCTGCGATCCTCCAACATTGTGCTTTGTATTTGTCCCCTAACCCTAATACAGGGTTGCCGACCCTCCCGGAATTTGCGGGAGTCTCCCGAAAATCGGGTCCTTCCTCCCGGCCCCCGGAAGGGTGGGCAACCCTCCCGGAATCAGGGGGACCCCCACTGAGCCCCCCGATCGCGGCATTTATATGCCACAATCCGCGGGTCTCAGGGGAGGGGGCGGAGCTAAAACGGCACAATCGTGTCGTTTTAGCCCCGCCCCCTCCATGGATGTCAGTTATTTAGTCTATTTCCAGTAAGGGGGCGGGGCTTAATGATGTCACGGTTAAGCCCCGCCCCTAAAAATCGTAATGAAAGATTCCTCTCCGGGCTTCTCCCGGAGAGGATTTTCTGAAAGTCGGCAACCCTGCCCTAATACCTTTTCCTAATCCTCTCCCCAGGGGCAAACGCAGGATTTCAGAAGGGGGTTTCCATATATGTGCATGCAGTGTGTGTGTGTCCGTGACTAGCGATAGTCCGAGCTCCCACTGACCTTATATCCTAACAGGGTGCTCCACTAATGTAAAAAAATATGTAATGAAACATATAAAAAGGAATGACTGCATTTATATATGACACACAGTACTGATGATAGGAATCAGTGGCATAAATATGGAGGGTGCAGGGGATGCAATTGCTATGGGGCCCGGGGGCCCCATAGCAAATGCTTCCCTTGCCCCCTCCATAGCAATAAATAAATGCATTCATTCTGTGCTGGACGGCATCTATACTACCTGGCACACACTGCCACTGTGTCCCGGAAGCCGCTAGTGACTGAGCTTGTGGCGGATGGAGGCGAAGCCGCTGATCAGAGGCCACTCAATGAAGGGGAACAAGGTATAGGTCCGGAACCTGCAAGGAGTCTTACCGCAGCGCGGAGGAAAACAAGGAGGCGCTGCTGTCCCGAACTTGTCTGAAGGGGGATGGGGAAGAGCAGCTGCCGCTGCTCGCTTTTGCTGTTCTGCAAAGGCGAGCGAGTGGGTGCCCCTGCCCGGAGCCTGTCTTTAGCCGCTCCATGCAAGGGAATGAGGAGAAGCCGCTGCTGCTACCTGGAGCCTCTCCAAAGAGGAGAACGAGGGGGTGACTGTCTGGAGCCGATCCCCATGTAGGAGAATGAGGAGGAGACGCAGCTTCTGCCCTGAGCCAGTGCATGCAGGCAAGGAAAGTGTGGGTAAATTGGCTGTCTATGACCCCTGCCCATCTGTCCATCTATGCGGCCTCCCACCCACAAACTGTCTATCTATGCTGTGCCAAACCAATGGACCATCCATTCTTGCTGCCCTAGACCTCCCTATCTATGCTGCCCCGCATGTCCATCTGTCTGTGCCCAATATGGTGCTCTATGACCCCTTGTCCGACCATCCGTCCGTCTTTCAGTATTTGCCCCATATGATGCTCTGGACATCTGTCTATTTCCCACCCCTTATGTCTGTCATTCTGTGTCACCATATGATGCTCTGTCCATCCATCTGTGCCCCCCTTTGTCTAACTGTCAGTCTATGCCCCCGGTCCATCCACCTTCTTGTCTATACCCACGCCCCATCAATCTTTTTCATCTTTGCCCAAATATGTTGAACTATCTATGCCCCATATGGTGCTCTCTGCCCGTCCATCCATATCCCCATTTATGCCCCATATGGTGCACTATCTGTCCGTACTTGTCCCTGTCCCCCGTCTTCTGTTCGTCTGATCCCCCACCACATCTTGTAATGTAACAAGGTAGTGTCTCTCAAGCTCGCTCTACCCCTCTATCTATGTTGTGACTCTCTCTTCCTCTCCCTGACACTGTCTGTCCTTCTCTTTCCTCCCTGACCTTGTCTCTCTAGCTACCTCTCTCAGACACTCTCTCTCTCTCCCCGACAGGGTCTCTCCCTCCATCACTGACACTTTCTCTCTCTCATATATATATATATATATATATATATATCCCTGACATTTTCTATCTCCCTGACTCTCCGTCTTCCCCTGACACTGTGTCTCTCTCCCCCTCTCACCGGCAGTGTCGGACTGGGGCATTTAGGGCCCACCAGGGAAATATAGCCGCAGGGGCCCACTGAAGGGGTGTGGTCAGCCACTGGTAGGTGTGGTCATCAATGTGAGCAGTGGCGTCACTAGGGTTGGTGTCACCCGGTGTAGGAATTCGCAGTGTCACACACACAGGGCCTTATTCTAGTTCACTCTTTATAACAAAATCCTTCTTATATGGACAAAACCATGTGCACTGCAGGTGGGGCAGATGTAACTTGTGCAGAGAGAATTCGATTTGGGCTGGGTTTTACTTCAAAGTGAGATCTATATTGCAGTGTAAAAATAAAGCAGTCAGTATTTACCCTGCACAGAAACAATATAACTCAAACAAATCTAAATTTCTCTGCACATGTTACATCTTCCCCACCTGCAGTGCACATGGTTTTGTCCATCTAAGAAGGATTTTGTCAGAAAGAGTGAACTAGAATAAGGCCCAAACACACACACCCTCCCTAACCATCCAGACGTAATGCTTGTGCGCGCGGTGAAAATTTAGGGGTGTGGTCTATCATAAGGGGGCGTGGCCTGTACCATGATTGTATTACGTACCTGCAGATTGCACATTTTAGCAAACTTTGTAATACCCATTACACATAAAGCCACATGCCGTAATGCCAATTACACATTATGCTGCACACCGTGATGCCAGTTACACATTACGCCCAACACCGCAATGCTAATTACTCAATACACCTTCACACTGTGATGCTAATTACACATTATGTCGCACACCTTGATGCCCATTACACCCCACACTGTGATGGCAATTACCCAATGCTCCCCACACCGTAATGCCCATTACGCCCCATACCATAATGCCCATTACACTGCACAATGATGTCCCCAGTGCCAGATATCCCCCCACAGTGCCAGATACACATATGCCCCCACAGTGCCAGAGACACATATGCCCCCACAGTGCCAGATACACATATGCCCCCACAATGCCAGATATGCCCCCACAGTGCCAGATACACATATGCCCCCACAGTGCCACATATGCCCCCACAGTGCCAGATACACATATGCCCCCACAGTGCCAGAGACACATATGCCCCCACAGTGCCAGATACACATATGCCCCCACAATGCCAGATATGCCCCCACAGTGCCAGATACACATATGCCCCCACAGTGCCAGATATCCCCCCACAGTGCCAGATACACATATGCCCCCACAGTGCCAGAGACACATATGCCCCCACAGTGCCAGATACACATATGCCCCCACAATGCCAGATATGCCCCCACAGTGCCAGATACACATATGCCCCCACAGTGCCAGATATCCCCCACAGTGCCAGATACACATATGCCCCCACAGTGCCAGAGACACATATGCCCCCACAGTGCCAGAGACACATATGCCCCCACAGTACCAGATATGCCCCCATAGTGCCAGAGACACATATACCCCCACAATGCCAGATAATCCCCCACAGTGCCAGAGACACATATGCCCCACAGTGCCAGATATTCCGATCAGCAACTCGCCATTGCAGGAAGTGGGGGGGAAGAGAGACTGATGTTCACTGGTCCTGGACGGTGCAGGCGTACAGCACTGATGGCGCCATTAACATGAGGGGAGCCGCTCTTCAATCTGTCTCCAGCGCTGCGCTGTCAGTGTGACAGGCATAGCGCAGCAAGTATTAGCAGGCGCAGCTGAAAGCAGCAGGGTCGCCAGAGCAAGGAGCGCTCAGCCGGCAGCTTTCAATCTCGGCAGCAGGGACCCGGGAGTACAGTGCCGCTCTGCCTCCCGCGCAGAGCCAGAAGTGAGGCCGGGATATGGTTGATATGACTGCCCGCGGCCGACGCGGGGGTAGCGGCAGGCGGAACTGCGGCAGCATGTCAGTCACAGTCAGACGCCGGGTAGCTGCCGGTGCCCGGCGCCCACCCAGTCACCACTGCCGCTTTGTGACTGCCTTACACAAGTTACGCCCTGTGCTGAGCGCTCTCCTTCCCTCCCCTCTAAAGCGGCGGCAGCGGCGGACAGTGAGGGACTGGGTAGCCACGCCCACATGCCAAAGAGGGCGTGGCTACAAATCGGCAGGGCCCACCGGGGATTTCCCCGGCTCACCGCCGGGCCAGTCCGACACTGCTCACCGGCACGCTCTCCTCCAATTTCTCTACCTGCTCTCTCTCTCTCTGTCGATTACACCCTCTCTTTCCCTGTCTCTCCCCCTTGTGTACCCTGACATTCTTTTTCTCTCTCACACTGACATCCTCTCTCTCCTTGTCTCTCCCTTTCTCTCCTGGACACTTTCTCTTTTGCTCCCCTCTTTCTCTCTCTTTACCTCCCTGCCATTCTCTCACTCCCGCTCGAACTCCTCTCTCTCTCTCTCTCTCTCTCTCTCTCTCTCTCCCTGACACCCTCTATCTCCTGCTCCTCTTTCTCTCATTCCCTCTTTTTCCATGAGCCCTCTCTCTCACACCTTTGTTCTCTCTCTCTCTTTTCCCCCTTACACACTCTTTGCCATTGTCTCTTACTCCCTCACTTTTTTCTGCACCCCCCCCCCCCGGGGGGGGGGGGGGAGGGGGCTTTCAAAATTCTGCTATGGGGCCCACAAGATTGTAGTTACGCCTCTGATAGGAATGACACTCTCTGGTCTTCCGTAACTATACCTGAAAATGCAGACTGCTGCAGTGGAGTAACTGCAGCTCCGCAGACCCCGCGATCGCTTGGAGGCGCATAGTAAATATGGGCGCCGGGGGTCTGCGGAGCATCAGGGATTTGCTGTGGGGAGAGAGAGAAAGCGGCGGCTGCGTGCAGAGTCTTTATCACACTGACAGCCTCTCAGCTCCCTCTCTCTGAGGCCCGACCCCGCCCTCCACCTGCCATTGGTGGAGACCAAGCCAGCCAGCTCCAGGGGCACTGTGTATATTTCCCAGGCTGGCCGCTGGACCCAGCCAGCACCTGTTGCGGCACTGTGTGGCCTCCCCTGCTTCTGGCAAATGCCCGTTACTGCTGAAGGTCCTCCCCGACTGCTGCCGAGGTCTGGTAAATTGCAGTCCACTTTCTCTGCTGCAGAGTGCCTGCCTCTGCCATTGCTGATGTCACGCCACTGCTGCCTCCAAGTGCCTGCCGCTGCTCAGCTCCTGCTGTTCCCATTTGCAGTCTTCTTTGCTTTGCAAAGCACAGACAGCTCTTTAGCTCTCTGAGAGCTCTTCAGCTGGTAGGCATTTAGCAGCAGCAGTGGCAGGAGGACGGCAGGCAGCCGAGAAAAAAAAAAAAACTTGACCAGTCAGGGGGGTGTCTGTGCAACCAGAAACTCCCCCTGCCTGCGCCAATGCTTCCTAGTACCAAGCAGCCCCCCAGCCTAACCCTAATTCCTTTCAAGTCCAATCCTACACATACCCCTAGCCAAATCCCAACTCCTCCGCAGCCAAACCCTTATGCCCTAAACAGCCTAACCCTAATGCTGTGTACACACAGTGAGATTTGACATTAGATTTTGACTATATAGTCAAAATCGTATGCAGATCGCACAGGTTTTTTACCTTGTGCTCCCGTGACAGCACAAATGGAAACCCAGATAGACAGGGCAGCAATGACTATATAGTGCAAATCGAATGTAGATTGTATGAATTGTATGTAAATAGTACAGTTAACAAAGTTTGCATCGTAGTCGAATCTTAAGTCGAATAGCAAGGGAATCTCACCATGTGTACACAGATTAACTTTCCCAGAGCCCAACTCTAACTGCCACCTTCCTGCACTCTATACCCAACCCCCAAGGCCTAACTGAAACCTCCACACAGCCGAACCCCAACCTCCTGCCCACAGCCTAACAATCCCATCTGCAGACTAACCCTATCCCCACCCCACAGCCTAACTCTAATGTTGACATTATGACAATATTAACATTTCCCACCCTTCATTCACAGGCTGCACAGGCAATCAGAGATGGAACACTCAGAGATGGGCACACAGAGATGGGCGCACAGTGGAGCACACAGAGATGGGCACACAGTGGAACACACAGAAATGGGGGCACAGTGGAACACACAGATATGGGCACACATTGGAACACTCAGAGATGTGCACACAGAGATGGGCACACAGTGGAACACAAAGAAATGGGCACACAGTGGAGTACACAGAGATGGGCGCACAGTGGAGCATACAGAGATGGGCGCACAGTGGAGCACATAGAGATGGGCGCACAGTGGAGCACACAGAGATTGGTGCACAGTGGAGCACACAGAGATGGGCACAGAATGGAGCACACAGAGATGGGCACACAGAGATAGGCACACAGTGAAACACAGAGAGATGGGCACACAGTGAAACACACACAGAGATGGGCCCACAGTGGAGCACACAGAGAGGGCACACAGAGATTGGAAGAAAACTTTTTGTTTAGAAAAAAATCTAGTTTCATTTATCTGGTGCAGTAAAATGTTATAGAATCAATTTTTTCCGTGTGTGTACGCACATTGAACAATTTGATATGCTCGTGAACGATGGCATTGTTCAGATGATGACACTGTCTATTGCTGGCACACATCGCTACATGTAGGGCCCATAAGATGACACTGTATCACCCATTGCTGGCGCACATCGCTACATGTAGGGCCCATAAGATGACACTGTATCTCCCATTGCTGGTGCACATCGCTACGTGCGTATGGCCCATAAGATGACACTGTATCGCCCATTGCTGCCACACGGGCCCATAAGATGACACTGTATCGCCCATTGCTGGCGCACATCGCTACGTGTGTAGGGCCCATAAGATGACACTGTATCACCCATTGCTGGCGCACATTGCTACGTGTGTAGGGCCCATAAGATGACACTATATCGCCCATTGCTGGCGCACATCGCTACGTGTAGGGCCCATAAGATGACACTGTATCCCCCATTGCTGGCGCACATCGCTACATGTAGGGCCCATAAGATGACACTGTATCGCCCATTGCTGGCGCACATCGTTACGTGTGTAGGGCCCATAAGATGACACTGTATCGCCCATTGCTGGCGCACATCGTTACGTGTGTAGGGCCCATAAGATGACACTGTATCGCCCATTGCTGCCACACATCCCCATGTGTGTAGGGCCCATAAGATGACACTGTATCACCCATTGCTGGCGCACATTGCTACGTGTGTAGGGCCCATAAGATGACACTGTATCGCCCATTGCTGGCGCACATCGCTACGTGTGTAGGGCCCATAAGATGACACTGTATCGCCCATTGCTGCCACACATCCCCATGTGTGTAGGGCCCATAAGATGACACTGTATCGCCCATTGCTGCCACACATCCCCATGTGTGTAGGGCCCATAAGATGACACTGTATCGCCCATTGCTGGTGCACATCGCTAGGTGCGTATGGCCCACAAGATGACACTGTATCGCCCATTGCTGGCGCACATCGCTACGTGCGTATGGCCCATAAGATGACACTGTATCGCCTATTGCTGCCACACATCCCCACGTGTGTAGGGCCCATAAGATGACACTGTATCACCCATTGCTGGCGCACATCGCTACGTGTGTAGGGCCCATAAGATGACACTGTATCGCCCATTGCTGGCGCACATTGCTACATGTAGGGCCCATAAGATGACACTGTATCGCCCATTGCTGGCGCACATCGCTACATGTGTAGGGCCCATAAGATGACACTGTATCGCCCATTGCTGGCGCACATTGCTACATGTGTAGGGCCCATAAGATGACACTGTATCACCCATTGCTGGCGCACATAGCTACGTGTGTAGGGCCCATAAGATGACACTGTATCACCCATTGCTGGCGCACATCGCTATGTGTGTAGGGCCCATAAGATGACACTGTATCGCCCATTGCTGCCACACATCCCCATGTGTGTAGGGCCCATAAGATGACACTGTATCCCCCATTGCTGGCGCACATCGCTACGTGTGTAGGGCCCATATGATGACACTGTATCACCCATTGCTGGCGCACATCGTTACGTGTGTAAGGCCCATAAGATGACACTGTATCACCCATTGCTGGCGCACATCGCTACATGTAGGGCCCATAAGATGACACTGTATCGCCCATTGCTGGCGCACATCGCTACATGTGTAGGGCCCATAAGATGACACTGTATCGCCCATTGCTGGCGCACATTGCTACATGTGTAGGGCCCATAAGATGACACTGTATCACCCATTGCTGGCGCACATAGCTACGTGTGTAGGGCCCATAAGATGACACTGTATCACCCATTGCTGGCGCACATCGCTATGTGTGTAGGGCCCATAAGATGACACTGTATCGCCCATTGCTGCCACACATCCCCATGTGTGTAGGGCCCATAAGATGACACTGTATCCCCCATTGCTGGCGCACATCGCTACGTGTGTAGGGCCCATATGATGACACTGTATTGCCCATTGCTGGCGCACATCGCTACATGTAGGGCCCATAAGATGACACTGTATCACCCATTGCTGCCACACATCCCTACGTGTGTAGGGCCCTTAAGATTACACTGCATCGCACATGCAGTAATCCATATGAGCTACTCCGCAGTGGCGTAAGTTCGCCCCAGTTGCCCGGAGGCAAGATAAATATTGGTGCCCCCTCCACACACACACACACACACACACGCACACATACATATATAAATATACGTATGCATGTGTGTAAGTATGTATATATGTTATGTATATTATGTTTCAAAAAAGAGAGTGTGATGTCTATGGGATTACTATATATATATATATATATATATATATATATATATATATATATATATATGTATATATATATAATTATGTATAGTATAAGTATATTGCGATATTGAAGGCTTTCAATTAACTGATTTAAAGGAGAGGAGAGGTGCCCCCTTGGGAGCGGGAGCCCGGCAGAAGATGACTCCATTGCCTCCCAGAGTTGCGCCTCTACTACTCCGCATATACCCTATTCCGCTATAAGCAGCATTAATATTTCCTAGGATTACTGACTGCACGGATCAGCTAAAATGAATGTGCAGAGGTTTTTCTTTCATTCCCTGCAAATTAATTGCATAGCAATAGGTTAAGCCACTTCGTCCCTTAGCACCTTACATTAAGTGCATCTGACAGAGGTAGTGAACAAAACATGGTACGCTACCTTTTCAGCATAGGCTATGATACGCTGTCAGCGTAGCTCAACGGCTGCGGATTACTTTACATGTATTCCGCGTCCGCTCACCACGCTTTGGGCTCGCCACACTTTATAAAATCATATCTGACAGGGACACTGACTACGCTGGCCACGGGAACACTACGCTACTTCTGACAGGGATGCTGACTACGCTGGCCACGGGAACACTACGCTACTTCTGACAGGGACGCTGACTACGCTTTGTACACTCGGGAACACTACGCTACTTCTGACTGACTACGCTAACTACGCTGGCCGCACGAACACTACGCTGATTCTGACAGGGCCTCTACGCTAACTACGTAACGGGCGCCGTGCTATTACACAAGTACCCAAAACACTCAATTACTTTCCCAGAGTAAATTCAAATCTCATTAGATACTCCGAAATTCACAGTCTTAGTAAATACCGTAGTTAACAGTCAATTAATATCGAAATATATAGTACTACAGTAAATGCACAGCAAGAGATTTGCAATACAGAGGAAAGAACGAGGTGCACCAGAATAGGAACTATAGCAGGGTTCAAATGTTAAAATAACTGCACTGTAGATAACTACTCAAAGTACTTTAGTTCCCTCTACTGGTGTTCAATGGAAATACAACACAGTACAAGCTATGAAGTGTTGAGTAACTAAAGTGAGGCACTTATAACATTGTTTTGAGCTGTAGTTAAGGCCAAGATGATGTGTGTTACCAGTAACAGAGTCCGGTGATTCATACCAAGCCGCTGGTGAATACAGTGAATCACGTTTTCCCATAATATCACATAAATTGGGTAAGAATTGCGGTGAGTGCCAAGTGTAAGACCAGGAACATAAAACTGCAATATAAAAAGATTCTGATTCATTCTATGAGACCACACCTATAGATTCTGCTCCTAATGTGCTGCAACAAATGTGGCTCTCAAGTGGACATGTCTGGCCACATCCCAGTGAGATAAAGTGGAGGCAGATAAGTATCTGCGCAATGCTACACTGCCATTCATGAGCAGTTGCGTAACTATTCAATTTGCACCCGTTTGCTGCAAATTTGGGCAGCCCCCCCAGCCCCCCAAGGAAGGTTAACAACCCCCCCACCCCCGTAGGGTTAACAACCCCCCCCCTCCCTGTGGCTGGTACCTCCTGGATAGCCGGGACCCGACAAGCGCCGGTGGCAGGAGGAACCGGCCGCAGGGGGGGGGGGGGGGGGGTTGTTAACCCTACGGGGGAGGTTGTTTTTTATTAGCAGCAGGAGCCGGGAGCAGACAGAAGCGCCGGCGGCAGGGGCAGATGGCAGCAGGTAACAATAGCCCCGCAGACACCCCCGGCCCCTACACTTTCTCAGCGCCTCGCCCTCTATAGTTATAGTTACGCCACTGTGCATGAGGCACAATTCGGACCTGTTTGCCCTTGAGCTCCGCCGTTTTATTGCATGTATGAGAACTCCCCTGGGAGCTGCTGGTGGAGTTCATGTGGAATCAGATGCAATATATAGTGGGTGCTTAAAAGCTCCCACAATGTGCCGGTGATGATCCGATAGATCATAAGTGCTGCACTTATGATCTACAGCAGGGGTGCTCAAACTACTTTGCTCTTGGACCCCGTCAGACAATAAAAATTATTACAGGACCCCAGCAAGTTACTACTGAATGTGTGATCAGTGAAGTGAAGTGACTGCTTTTGTGACAGGGAGGCAGTGGGTAATGGAGGGGGACACAAAAGGGTGACAGGGGGATGGAAGAGGGAAGCAGTGGGTGTCCCCCTTCCACAGACACATTAGCCTAACGATCAGCAACATGGAGTCGTGACCCCATGCTGAGGTCTTCAGGACCCACTTTGGGGTCAGGACCCACAGTTTTTTGAACCGCTGATCTACAGGATTCAATCCATTGCGCACAGGAACACACATTATATACGGTCACATATCAAACACCTCTGATTTGGGCCAGTTTTACTCGATATATCATCCCAATCTGTCAGAATCGGGGGAAATCGGTCCAAATCGGACCTGTATATGGCCACCTGTACTGTCACATTGTCAAACATGCTGCAATTACAGTATAACTACTATAGATACACAGGTTGCCTGACTACATGAGGACAGGTGTGCCTGATGTACTGCATATGAGCCCTTCCCACCACCAAGAAGACACCTGGTGTCTTTTTTGTTTTGTTTTGTGGTATGTTTATTGCTTTGTCTAGAAGAAGGCCTGATGTCACCTGCTGATTATGTCACCTGCTGCATCCAGATCTGGGTGCAGCAGGTGACATCATCAGCAGGTGTCTGTAAAATCGCAGTAGATGTCCTTTATGATATAGTAGTGGTATAATTCTAATATCATTCAAACATTATCAGACAGGAAACACAGTGTTATCTAATTTCTAGCCGGTAAAGCTAGAAAACAGACAAGGTCTGCCTAATATATTTTTCTGTTGCGTTGCAAAGCAGAAGAACGGGCAGCCAAACAAAGCTCTAAACTATGTAGAAGTTCTCAATTTTTCGATCCTCAAGACAATTGTTAAAAACACAGAGTTTTATGATTTCCAGTAATGTAGCGTCTATCTGGATTTATGTATTATTTCCTAGAATAGACTGGCTCAGAGTCCTCCCAAGACCCACGTGCTGTAGTCTGCGTTATTAACTCTGTCTTTGAGATGAAGTGAAATGATCTTTGTGGTTTTGGCGTGGGCCTTGATGAACTGTGGTTCAAATCAGATACTCAAAGTCATTTGGATTCAACCTTCTTTTCAGTCATCGGGTCTTAAGATCATATAGACAAATGGTATTTTGTCACCTCCCCAGCCCTCGTCTTAGGCACATGCTAAGTGCTGTTAGGGTTGAATCCAATTATGCGTACTGTGCCCCTTCCAGGAATTAAAGTGATTCTGGCATTCATTTTGGGAACATTAGTCGTTTTGTTTACATCAATAGCAGGAGACACTTCTTACAGTGCCAGAGTGATAGCGACAACAATCCTGGATCAATTCCATCTATGCAATCACGGTACCAGTGCTCAGCACAGAGAATGCTGGTAGACTACAAATGGTCAAAGGTCATTTTGTGATGGGTATGAATGTGCTGATAAAACAACCAGAGATCCAATATAACATGTAAATGAATGAACAAGCGCAGGATAAAAGTTTTGCCCACTGAGCTGTTTAATTCCCGATGGTGGTAATACTGACCTTCAGCAACAGGAGCTCTTAATGTCCGTAATGGTAATACTTATCCAAAATCAGCACCTGATAATGACATTGGTGGTAATAGTTTCCTCCATTCAGCAACAGTTGTTGTCAATGACCTTGATGGCATTACTTACCTCCATTCAGCAACAGGTGCTGCTAATGACCTTGAAAGTAGTACTTACCTCCATTCAGTAACAGGTGCTGCTAATGACCTTGATAGTAGTACTTACCTACATTCAGCAACCGATGCTTTAACCCTTCAGTGGTGGGTTTTATAGGGAGCGCTCCACACTGGGTGAGTTGTTCTTTGGGAGCACTCCCTAAAAAAACCCCACCACGGTGTCTCCTGGGGCAAGGCAGCGCCGCTGAGCCAGTGGCGTAGCTTGTGTAAGGCAGCCCCCGCCACTGCTTGGGGGAGCGGGGGCTGCGTGGGCGCCGGCTCCCGCACGGAGAGGCAGGATCTCATTCTCCGGTGTACTCCCTGCTGCATCTGTAATACCGGAGGGAGGGACTGGCACAGTGGTGTAACTATAGTGCTATTGCTACGCCCCCAGCTCCCCCCTCCTTGTGGGTGCAGCAGGGTGCGGGCAGGGGGGTCTGTGCGGGTGTACCTGCGGCACTGTCTAAGTGTCTAGAAGCCGCGGTGAGAAGGTTCCCTGCGTCGCTGTGTAGTGAGTTGGCACCAGGTGACCGGGTCCCTGAAGTGTCTTGGAAATAAGAAGTCTGACTCTAGCGATATCCACCGGGCGGCAGCGCGGGAAGCTCTTCTGATTTTGAAAACACTGGCCGCACACTGATTGGCTGAGGAGGTGGGGCTGTACAGCGGCCGAAGCTGAGCTCAGCACTCAGCTCAGTGGTGCTGCCCGGCACTTAGCAGCGCGGACAGTGGCAATCCAGAGAATATTCTGGGTTTGCCAGTCTGGGCATTGGAGCATAGCCCGGAAAATTCTCGGGAGTACCATTGAAGGGGTTAATGACTTTGATGATACTACTTGCCTCCATTCAGCGACAGGTGCTCTTATTTACCTTAATGGTAATACTTGCCCGAAATCATCAACAGATGCTGATAATGACCTTGTTGGTAGTACTTACCTCCATTCAGCAACAGATGCTGATAATGACCTTGGTGGTAGTACTTACCTCCATTCAGCAACAGGTGCTATTAATGACCCAGTGGTTACTTTACAAAGTACAAAAACGTTGAGTGTGGTGCCTTAAAGACCTAAAGCAGCCCATACACGCTGCGATGCGGGCTGTCCCGATGTGTGCTTTGAGGTGCTCGCTCCCGCGGCACCTCATCGCACAGTACAAAAAGTATGTGCTTGCACATACTTTTTGTACTTAGGGTACTTATGTAATATCTGGGCTCCCGTTTTTCTTATGAGACCGCGTCCGCTCGCCACGCTATATAAAATCAACTCCACGCGTAGTTGGATAGTAGGGGTATGAAAAAATGGGGTGCATTTAACATGGGAGCCCAGATAATACATAAGTACCGTACTTAGTTCTCATCACATCGCATTGCATTGCATGCACAACGCATGCACAGGCAATGCAATGTGATGTGATCCGTGCTATTTAAGCCCACAACGCACGCCCGCATCGGGGCATGTATGGGCAGCTTTACTATAGAAGAACTTCTGTGCAATGAGATCCTTCCTGCTTGGCAGTACTCTGATCACAGTCTGCAAGGCCATCATAAGGACAGTGTTTCACTTCACCTGGGCTCCAAGATAACTTAGGGCCTTATTCTAGTTCACTCTTTCTGACTAAATCCTTCTTAGATGGACAAAACCATGTGCACTGCAGGTGGGGCAGATGTAACTTGTGCAGAGAGAATTAGATTTGGGTGGGGTTTTACTTCAAAGTAAGATCTATATTGCAGTGTAAAAATAGAGCAGCTAGTATTTACCCTGCACAGAAACAAAATAACTCACCCAAATCTAATTCTCTCTTCACAAGTTACATCTGCCCCCCTGCAGTGCACATGGTTTTGTCCATCTAAGAAGGATTTTGTCAGAAAGAGTGAACTAGAATAAGGCCCAGAGTTTGGTGGTCAGTTCAAAGAAAAAGTAAAAGTTGGAGAGGGAACTCATGATACCCCACCATCCTGAGAGGCTTCTTTGTATGTAACTGCTTCTCCCTTCTCCTTTTGAGAGACCTTGATCTTTAGGAATGGGGTAGGGAGTCTTTAGACAATTTAAGCTGCAATACCATAGCAAAAGACTTTAGCAAGCAAAAACGTGGTGGGATTTAATGAGACAGGTGCTAAACAAAGTGTATTAATATTAATGTAGCAGCTTTGGAAATGAACAGGACTCAATGCTGCTACTGTATGTACTCATTTACCTATTAATTACATCTCTACTTAACGTCTGCAAACACTTGTCTTCCTCAGGTGTTCTTGCAGCATAAAAATCAGCATTACTTAAAAGATGAATAAAATGCAACCTAATAGCAGCCAATACTCGGTCGCTCCGGACTCGGCGCACCTCGGACGCTGAGCCCTAAAGATTGTGCTAATCGCTTAATTAATCTAACTCTTGCTCATGTAACAAATAGTGACGCATTTTCTTGTAAAAATGATTAAGTTGCTAATTAAGCTGTTTATAACTCTTTTCCCTGGTTGCCAATGATAATTAACATGCAAATTAGCTCAGGGAGGTAGAGGCACCGGGGTCCCAAGTTCATTACCAAGTTAATTACTGTTTGCATACTTAAGCATTGCTCTTATAAATTTTGACACTTTACTTAATAGGCAAAAAAAACATAATTAGACTGAGGGGAAGGTACATTTCATTCCACTATGCAAATATTCTGCCTGCTAATCAAATTTAGTCCTGCTCTCCTGTTACTAGTACAGCGCATATAATAACTGTATATATTGTGGTGATATTGGGTCATTATCAGGGGCTGGCTGGCAAATTTTAGCCTGGGGGGCAAGTCCAGAGCACTGGCCCATAAGTAACAACGCATTGTTAATGCCAAGACACTACAGGCTGCTCCCCCTGTATAATATAAAAGTAGGTACTTGTGAGTTATCTGGACGCCCGATTTTTTGATTGTATGCCTTAAGTTAAGGCATACAATCAGATGCGATGCGATGCGATATCGCATCGCATCGCATCGCATCGCATGCCACCATCGGATGCGATGACCCGATTTTTCCATAGGAATCAATGTTAAAATGATTCCTATGGAAAAAGGGGTCCTTTTCATACCCCTACTATCCAAGTGGGCATGGAGTTGGATATAAACCTGTGGCGAGCGTAGCGAGCCACCGAGCCCGAAGCGTGGCGAGCGAAGCGAGCCCCGCGAGGGGACGGTATTCCGTGTCCCCTCGCGGGGCTCGCTACGCTCGCCACGCTTCGGGCTCGGTGGCTCGCTACGCTCGCCACAGGTTTATATCCAACTCCATGCCCACTTGGATAGTAGGGGTATGAAAAGGACCCCTTTTTCCCATTGAATTCCATGTTAAAATGGACTCAGTCCATTTTAACATTGATTCCTATGGAAAAATCGGGTCATCGCATCGCATCGCATCGCATCCGATGGTCGCATGCGATGCGATGCGATGTGCCCGATCCGACCCGATTTTGAAATCGGGCGTCCGGATAACTCACAAGTACCTAAAAGTAATACCACAGGCTGCTCCCCCTGTATAATATAATAAAAGTAATGCCATGACACACAAATTATTATACAGGGGGAGCAGCCTGTGGTGTCATGGCATTATTATTATTATTATTATACAGGGGGATTTTGTGATGCTGTAATTATTGGCGGGGGGGCGGGGGCGCAATTTTGATAGTTACGCCACTGGTCAATGGATTAACACTATGAAGGTTGACATACATATGGTCGACCACTAAAGGTTGACAGGGTTTAGGTCGACACATAGAATAGGTCAACACGGTCAATGTTGACATGGTCGGAAGGTAGACACAAGCATTAGGTCGGCAATGGGAAGGTCAACAGTCAAAAGGTCGACATGGACAACATAGTGTGCCGTGTCCGCTCGCCATGCTTCGGGCATTATTATATTCTCCCTCCACCACCCTAGTGGATGGTAGGGTATGAAATACCATCTGTCGGCACAAAAACAATGTGAAAAACTCATGTTGACCTTTTGGCTGTCGACCAAATGTTTGTGTCAGCCTTCCGACGCTGTCGACCTTTAGTGGTCAACCTAATGTATGTTAACCTTCATAGTATCCCGTAGCAGCCTAGCCGCGGGGCAATGCACATCTCTATTTGAAATATGTTCCACAATTCAGTTGCCTTTATTCACATGAAATAGAGATGCAAAGAGATAGATAAAAAGAGGCTCCCTTAATGGGCTGGAAGAACCCCCATTCAATGTAACAAAATAAAATGTTCAACGCGTTTCGTCCTGAAGTCTGCACAATGCCAATCTGGCTTTATTTTGGACATCAAATTGCACCTTTTTACTACTAGTTATTATAATCACTGGGTACAGTACTTGGCATTGGGTCCGTGGGAGCAAATGACATGAATCGCCTCTTTGTAGCCCTGTCTCCCGCTGTGCAATGCCTGAAAAGCCGGCATTTCACGGTGGTGGGGCGTGGCCACGATGATGCGATTGTGCTGACCACGCCCCCACTCCAGATAATTGGTGGGAACCCCTCCTCTTTTCCGCCCCATCAGCGGCCCGCCCCCCCAGGGGGTAGTAGGCAACCCTGGATTTATGGCATTATGGCATGAGGGAGCAGGGCCGAATCATGTAAAGCTTCTGGCACCACCCCATTCAGTGGTCTCCCCTCCCCCCATGCTTCTGAAGGGAAGAAATATAAAGAAGGTAAGAATACTTTAACTGCCTGACAACACTACTTATTCATATTCCTATTCCATTTCTCTGGTCATAGTATAGGATTTGCCCCAAAGTTCTACTTACAGTACTCATAGACCTATGCTACCCCAATCCAGTAGGTTCCGCAGACGGCCAATGGACCTTCCCTGCAATCCTCGGTGCTACTGGATTACGGTCACTAGTTCAACCCTATTAAGGTCGACATGCATTGGGTCGACCACTGAAGGTCGACACCTCAAATAGGTCAACTTGGCTAAGGTCGACATGGTCAACACAAGCATTAAGTCGACAATGGGAAGGTTTACACTCAAAAGGTCATGTGTTTTTCACATATTTTTTTGAGCAAACATGCCGACTGGCGGTATTTCATGCCCTACCATCCACTGCGGCATGCTGGGAGAATAAAAGAGCCCGAAGCATGGTGAGCGCAGCAAGCCATACGAGGGGACGCAGTGCACTTAGACCTGTGATGGCTAACCTTCACACTCCAGATGTTGTTGAACTACACATCCCAGCATGCCCTGCTACAGTTTTGCTATTTGGCCATACTAAAACTGATTCAGAGCATGGTGGGATGTGTAGTTCAAGAAATCTGGAGTGTCAAGGTTAGCCATCACTGACTTAGACGGTGTCCGTGTCGACTGTGTCAACATTTGGGACAAAAAACACTTGAAAAACGTATGTTGACCTTTTGACTGTCAACCTTCCGACTGTCGACCTAATGCTTGTGTCAACCTTACGCATGTCAATCTATTTCAGGTGTCAACATAAGGCCTGTCGACCTTCAGTGGTCAACCCAATGCATGTCACCCTAAATTGGGTCAACCCAATGACCCATACCCGTCTTACTAATGCAGCAGAGTTATCAATGCCTGTCCCCTGTGTGCTGTCCTGTCAGAGATGGGCCCTAGTTGATAAAGGAACCTGCCAGATTGGGCTATTGCCACATCTAGAGTGACCCCTGCCCAAAATAATGCGACGATTCTGAATTCTTCTGTAAACAGTAACATTGCCTCCCATGTAATAGAAATGTCCGCTAGGCCTTTCCATAGGCAGTTAGTAAGCAGATACTAAAAGCTGAAACCTGAGTCCCTTCGATGGCTCATGTCACCACCGCGGTCCTGTATTATTAAACACCAAGGCAACCTGCGGCTCGCTGCTGAAATGCTTCATCCTCCGGAATGGAAGGAGCTGTGAGATAACAGGGTGTTCTGAGAACCGGCTATTAAGGTAAGATTAATGACTGCACGGCAGCTAATAACACAGGGTCACCAGCGGTAAGTGCAGCACATAGATCTCCAGAACCCCGCTTCACAATCAATCTCCCTGCTACTTCCTCAAAGCTCCTTGTGTCTGAGATTACTGCAAGTTCTAATAGGAACGGCCAATGAGTATATATATTAGCTGGGAACTAAGGTACGGCATGCACCGCACACTTCATCTTGTACAGTCAGGCTCAGCCGTGCAGCTGGCCTCATATATATACAACCAGCATTTACTGTACAAGGAAAGAAATATATTATGTTAGATACATATCGTTTAGTACTCAGGGGCACATTAAGAGAGGAGGAGGCCAGTGCGCAGTCTTCTCCTCCTTTCTGCCACCAACAGCACAGAGCACCGCATTGCAATAGCGTGACTAGCGGGCCCAGGCTGTACTGCGCATGGGACGATCTCTGGAAAAATGGCATGTTGGCCATTTTTCTGGTGATTCCAGCAGCGCTGTAGCCTTGATTGGTGGGACTCCTGTGCTGAACACTGCACACATTATAAATACATCACTGGTAGTATTATAAAAATCTGGTACTTTCTATAAATAATAATAATAACAGTAATTGTAGTAATTATAATGGCAATAATACTACTATTAGTAGTAGGAGGAGTAATAATAGTAATAAATATAGCAGTAATTGTAGTATTTATAATGGCAATACTTATAATAGTTGTAATTGTAATAATAATAATAACAACAACAGCAGTAGTTGTAGTAGTAATAATAATAATAGCAATATTAGTTTTGCTAATACTAACAAAAAATGATAATAAATATATATATTAATATTAATAATAATAATTATAGATGCATACCTCCCAACATCTAATGCACCGTAAGCGGGACTATGCGCAAGCCAAATGCACACAAAATTTGGGAGGCATGACCTAGCAGCAAGGGGGCGTGGCCAGCACTCCTGTTTCCAGTAATAGGCAGAGCAACGCCAGGTAGGGGGGTCTCCCAACTGTCCCCCTCCACTGCGGGACACTGCCTGCACCGGGCGCGATTCGGGACTGTCCTCCCAAAAAACAGAATGGTCCCGCGAAAACTGGGACAGTTGGGAGAAGGTATGGCAGTGTTAGTAGTAGTAGTAGCAGATGCATAATTAAAGCTAGATAAGGCTCATTATCACCATAAGCTACATAATTGCACATTGGAACAACATCGTAATGAATTGCCCTCAGCCTGGATTGCCCATACACACTGGAGTGATGATAAGAAGAACACTCGCTGATCCTCGTGTTTTCAGATAAATTGAGGGTGAATTCTGACCATATTTAAAGCATTTTATTCGGACTAAAGAAAATTGAATTGGCATCAGCGAAAAGATACTAAAACATGAGCAAAAATGTATCTACATGAAAAAACTAACTAATGGAATACCCCCTTAGTCTTCAGTACATCTGTATAGAGATGTACAGTATGCGTATGCTTGACTTGCATAAGATTACTCCTAGAGAGGTGGGATGGGCTCAGCAGTGCTTTATTAACCAATAGGCTGCAGCCTAGTGCGCCAGGAATGGGGAGGTGCCTTGCAGGGGACGCCTGAGGAATAAATGAAGGCATAAATTTTTCCATGCTTCTCAGCTATACCTGTCCTGGGGTACTGAGGGGGTAAAGTTCTTATGGTGACTGCCAGATGTTGGTGCCAATGTGCAATTGTGCTACAGTGCCAGCTGGGCAGCCTAAAGCCATAGGGGCCTAATTATCATTGTATAATAGCGGCTACATCTTTTGGGGGTTAGCCGCAAATATTAAGTATCCCCCAATTGTATCAGGAGGGACCGCAGCAGCAATGTCCGTTCCCTGCTGCGATCCCTCCTGAGTCTCTGCTGGCTGCCTCCCACATAGGTTTCTATGAGGGATGCGAAGCTGCCTGATGTATCAATATCGAGCAGCATCCCTGGGCTACCGCCATTCTGAGATGGAGGTAGCCCATTCTAGCCTATGGGCTATGGATTTCACTGCCCCGGTCAGTGGGGTCGGTGGATAGTCAGCAGTAACCGTGCAAATGCAGACGCCCCGGTACTGGCTCAGCACATTGTAGGGACGGGCTCCTTTCGGAGCCCTGTCCCTGAGACCGGGGATGATACATCCCACTGTTGGGATCGCATTTTACAATGAGATCCTGGGCGGAAATGTTCAGCACAGATCGCATTATATAAATGTGATCATTGATAAATGGGCCCCAAAGCTTCCTTCCCAAACCACAAGCATTAGATCCTACTGTACACGCACATGGGCAGTATGACTGGTGAGCCCCTGAGAGCCCATACACGTGTATTCAGCAGCATTACAGGGGGAGCTATATAGCCTAGGGCACCTGGAACCTGTACTCAGGCCTTGGGAGACAGACAGGGGAGAGTTATAGTGTGTACACACGGTACAATTTGCCTTCCCATGTTGACGATATAGTCAACATCGGATCGGCATCGGATGCAGATCGCAAGGGTTTTAACCGATCCCGTTCCGATCCCGATGCGCGTTCACGTATCGCAAGCCAGAAAGTCTTGGCTGCCGTGACTATATAGTGCAGATCTGCACTATATAGTCAAGATTGTATTCAAATCGGATGTGCCTTGCGATCCGATCCGATCTGATCATATTGGGGATCGCATCTCAAGGCACATCTCACCGTGTGTACACACCATTAGTATAAGCGGCATAGGAATGATGGTGTCACATACAGTGATTGCGACACAATGACAGTACACATGCTGCACATACCTATGATACTGTATGTACTGTATCTCTATTGGGTATCAGAGTGCTGGATCACCCATACATAAGCATACAGTACATATGTCACAGTTCTATCATGTTTCCAACGCCTACTAGCATGACCTCATTTATGTTATTATTTGGCTACAGCACAATTTTTAAAAAAAAAGGAAGCACAACAGATGCTTGTAAATAGATTACTTTGGGGGTAATTCAGACCAGCTCGCTAGGTTGTGTATATTCACTGCCTAGTGAGCAGGTAAATGTCACTCCACCCAACACCCCCCCCCCCCCCCCCCCCGCGCGCCATATGAATCCCCGCAACACGATGCAGGCCGATGTGTACGCTTACACATCCTCTCACATGCACAGAGGAAAAATCATTTGATGGTCGCTCACCATCATGGAAACGCTTGCGTTTGCAGAGGTACACCCAGCGTTTCCCTTGCATCCGCCCCATGCCTGCCCCTTCCTGCCCACTACCGGACGTTCATGTAAATGAATATATATGTCTATCTCTTATATATTTAGCCAGATCTGTCACTTATCCCCTGTGTATATAACGCTCCCGCCCTGCGGGATACACAAACCCGCCCCCCCTAGGGAAAGACCAATGTTCTATGTGTATAACGTTCCCGCCAAGTGGGATACACAAACCCGCTCCCTCTAGGGAAAAGACCAGTGTTCTACACACCACCACCCCCTTGACATCACCTCCCCCCACCCAGCCAGGGCTACAGTACATGCCCACCATCCACCATTACTCCACAGCCACCAGGTGAGCGGCAGATCTGCCCGCACCCCTCCCCCTCTGCCAGCACCCCACCCCGGACCCCCACAACCTCCCCTCATGCGATTCGCGGCACCCCCACACCCCCCTCCCACGATTCACAGCGCCCCCTCCCACGATTTGCAGCCCCCCTCCTGCGATTCATGGGCCCCCCACGCCCCACTCCCCACCTCCCTTGACTCGCGGCCCCCGCACACCCCCGTGTCGTCCCCCCGCAACCCCCCTCCCACGATTCGTGGCCCACGCGCCCCCACTATTCCCGGACCCCCCTCCCACGATTCGCGGGCCCCCCTTCTGCAATTCGCGACACCCCTCCCGCGACCCACCTCCCGCTATTCGCGGACCCCCCTCCCGCGATTCACGCCCCCCCCTCCCACGATTCACGGCACCCCCCGCGACCCCTCTCCCGTTATTCGCGCCCCCCTCCCATGATTTGCGGAGCCCCCTCCCATGATTCGCGGACCCCCGCACCCCCCTCCCGCGATTCACGGCCCCCCCTCCCGCGATTCACAGCACCCCCGCGTGGGAGGAGACGCTCACCCACTGCCGGGAGCTGCATACTGTCCCCCACCCTCCTCCAGTTCTAGGGATGCCCATCGACCATCAATAATTTCAAATCATCGATGGTTTATGGCCTATGTTGAATACTTTTGCTATCGATGTTGGAGGACCAGATGGTTTCCCTACATCGATGGCAAAGGAGAACCGATCAAGTTTCAAATTTTTTTATGGTGCCGGGACACCGACCATAGTAGGAGGAGACACTGACTCAGGGCCACCGTCCTGTACTCCTGTGCTGCCACACTGGACCCTCACCAACTGGCAGAAGCTGCACAATGTCCCCCACCCTCCTCTTTAGTCCCCCGTATGCCCACACACCCCTATCACTACCCAGCCTCCTGTTTTCCTGTGTCGTGACCTCCGCCAGTGGGGAACCGCTGACTCAAAAACACCCTACTATAACACGCACACCACCACCACCACCACCCCCCCACACACACCCACAAATGTCACTGTACCCTCCACATTATCAATGTACATCTTACTCTGTAACCACTTTTTCATTAAACAAAACAATGCACACCCCCTTCCAAATCATATGCTCTCTATTTAACACATTTCACCTATAACTCAAGTTGCGATACAGGCCATCTTTCATACAATTCTAACCATATTTCTCACAATACAAACGTTCACAAATGAAGGGGGCGCAGCCCCTTACGCCGGTGTGAAGAGCGCCCGTAGGGCGCGATGAATCACCTAGTAACCCAATAAACAGTGACAGTCGAGGTGAATAGGTTTAATTACAAACCTTAGCATCACAATATTAAAGTTCACCCTAGTTACAATAGTAACTGTTCAGCCAAATATTAATACTTAAATACAATGCATATGTCGGTTTGGGGTAAACCAGATGTAGCCCCATAAATACGACTGCTTATTAAATCACTTAATAGTATATTCCACAACGCTCCCAACTGCAGCCAATGGAAGAAGATAAAGTATTACAGAGAAGGGAACCAGTGCCAGACATTATATCAGGGAAAGGACGGTGCGATTACTTATTCATGGCTTAGTCTGGTCAATAATGCAATAAGCACAGCTACAGTATAATATTATGTCTAGCATATAAGCACTAGACGCGTTACTGCCCCATCGAGCATCATTCAGCCTGACGTTACTGCATGTTACGCAGTATATAGGCCTGCCAGAGACCATGTAACAATAATATGTGGCAACGTTATAGTGGTCATGGGTCTAACACTTATTCCAAGAGTTCCATAAAATTCTTTTTTACATATCACATTCGTACACTCAAATCTGACACGTTTTTACACAACCGTGAAGGATCATTAAAGAACAGACAAACTCGAGCTGTGAAATTTAAAGAGAAAAATTGGAATAGATGCCGAATGTTTAACATGTATTTCAGCATTTTATTCCAAGATATAATACCGAATTATATGGTCACATGTTCTCTAGTGAAGGCGAAATAACCAGTCAGGGAATTAGTGATAGGCAGTTTTGGATGTAAAAGCAAACAAGCGCTATGACATCACAGTTTCGCCGCTGGAAGGTCAAGTCAAACAAATCCAATACATTTAATATTATATAGAATTTTATTGCGCTAACATTTTACAATGCACTGTTTGGCACTGACCTCATGCCTCATGACTTGGTGGAAATGTAGTTGATTTACAAATTTCAAAAGTCGCTTTTGCACTGTGCAGCGAACTGCTTGCTCGTGGTGAACACTGGCAGATCAGTTAAGATTTGACATTCTAAATTAGAATAACATAAAGTTATATAACAACATAAATGTATTATTAAGAAAGTGTCCTTGCAGGCAGACTGTGATCCATCAGGATTCTTTTATACAACCAGCCAAAGGTACATCAATATGAAGATAAAACCCAACGCGTTTCGTCAAGCATGACTTCATCAGGGGGTAATAGCACAGAGCCATTCGGTTGATATACAGAAAACTGTAATAACATAAAAAATGCATGTAAATACATATATACTGTACAAATAATGCCAAATGCATATAAAAAAACGATGAACAGATGGGATACAAAGGTGAAAATTCATACAACTATTTCCATAAAAAATACAGAGATGAGAAAGTGAATGAGGAAGGGGAGGAGCATGATGCCATACATTTAAAAAAATGATTGTTATGGTTCTAATTTATTTTATTCTAATCTAGAACGTCAAATCTTAACTGATCTGTAATTAGCGCCCCCAGGGATGCCTTTTATTGTTTCCATGAAATATTCTCATGTCGACCTTCTGGTTGTTCACCTTGCCATTGTTCACTTAATGATTGTGTCAACCTTCTAACCCTGTCGACTTTAGCCTTGTCAACACCTAATGCATGTCAGTCTAATCTAGGTCTACCGAATGACCCATATCCAGTACGATACGAACGATTCAGACCCATTCGCTGGACTGTGAATTATTGAGTGATTATTGAATGGCCGCGCATGCGTGGTAGGCAGTGCGCATGTGCGAGCCGTCTGACCGAAGGCCTTCGCTTGCTGCTCTCAGAGTGCTTGCCACCCTGCGGGAGTTAAGTGGCATGCCGTCTGTGTTTTCTGGGCTTCTACCCAGTGGGAGGGAGGGAGGCCGATGTCATCAGCGGCCTCCTTCTCCCAGCGGCCTTTGCAGCATTGAGTTTTAATTCCTAAAAGGAACAGGAGACTGCGCTGTTTATTGAATTCATTTCTCTTTTGCCATAGATGAGTTCAAATGATCAGAAACAATGGAGACTGTTGCAGTTAAACGCAATAATTTGCAATTTTATTTGATATAAACATTAGATATGAATACTAAAAAGAATATATATAGGTGGCCACCTATAACATTTGGTGTACTAGTACATTGTATCAATATGTATACAAAGAAAAATACATCAAAAAATATATATATAATAAAAATATATTGAATAAAATGTATAATACTTTGAAAAGGGAAGAGAGCCACGAGACTTCCAGCAGATATTTGTATATATTCCACACTGGGTATTTATAGTTAAAGGAGCCGGCTTTGGCCCGCTAATTGTGAGAAAATGTCAAATAGCCATAAGCGATGGATTTTTTATATAGGAAATATTCCCTCACCAAAGGAAAGTCAATTTTTAGAGTTGTCTGTAATTGCGTGCATTTAGCACGTGAGTCTCACCCTTTATCGATCCGATGGCGGCGATATATGGAGTGTCCCGCTGGGAGGGGATCAGCGTACCGGTCTGTGCGATGGAGGCAGCTAGCGCGTCTCTCACTCCAGCTGCTGCTGGCTGAGGACAGACGCTGATGGCAGTGTGCCTCTCACGCTTACCGTATCTCCTCCTCCCGGCGTTCTCCCGTTCTGTATGGCTTAAGCTGCGGCTGGGTCAGCACAATGTAGTTGCAGTAGCGTGGGTGACACACTGTGGGTAGATGGTGTCCACAAAGGTGTCAGATGTCCACGAAGATGTCAGGTGTCTCGGCCTTCAAAACGGATGGCTGGGTCCACCATCTAACGCGTTTCGCCTGACTGCGGGGCAGTCGGGTGAAACGCGTTAGAAGTTGGACCCAGCCATCTGTTTTTCAGGGGATATCCAATTGAGTGAGTCCTGGCATACTCGGTGCTGCGAACAGGGGAATATCCATTCGATGGTGAGTGATCTTCCGCCTGTGTGTACTGCTGCGTACACCATCACAGCCGGGCACATGGTTAGGGAAGTGCGGAGGGCGTGTGTTTAGTGGGGCGGTGTTTACCTGAATACTCGCAGTCCAGCGAGCAGGTCTGAATCAGCACCTCGGAGTAACGGTTAGTAACATAGGGCCTGATTCAGATCTTATCGCTGATCTGCAAAGTTGCAGATGACTATGAGTAGATAGTCGACACCTAGACAGAGAGAAAAAACCCATCCCGCGCAAATGAATTGCGAAACTATCGCAGATAGCTATCCATCCACCTTCCATCTAGAACGATTTTGGACGATTTCATCCGATTCCAAACATGTGGGTCCGTATATATCATCTGAATAGTGCCACATCGTTTGTGTTTTAAATCAGATACAATGCGCAGTCCCGTGAGAGCGCAGTCCTGCGAGGAGCCCCCAGGTTGGTCGGTCTGCACCTGTTATTTATCGGAATCGGATGGAATCAGTTGGAAAATAGAGTGCTTTTTGTGCAAGCGATATTTCATATGCGATATATTGCAGAAAGTTTGACTGACATTTCCAGTCCCCCTAGCCCCCTAATTCAGCGCATCAGATATATCGTATGGTACAATTGTATACCATAAGATATATCGAATGCAATATATCTCGGCTTGATCAATTACATGAGATATATCACATGCAGATATTACACCAGAGTTCAAATGCGGAAGGAATCACTCCCGGGAAGGTCCAGGGGGAGTTCACGGGAAACTGCATTCAACTTCAGCGTCAGATATATCTTTGTAGTGTATAGGCCCACCATAAATCAGGTTGACCTGTAATAAGGACAAGGTTGACTTGTACTAAGGAGGTAGCAGCAGAAGAGCAGGGTCCGGGGTAGCGGCAGGTGGGGAGCGGGGACCGTAGCAGTAGCGCACGCAGGGGGGGTTTCTGAGTACCCAGGACCCCCCCCCCCCAGGAATCTGGGCTTCTACCCAGTGGGAGGGAGGGAGGCCGATGTCATCAGCGGCCTCCTTCTCCCAGCGGCCTTTGCAGCATTGAGTTTTAATTCCTAAAAGGAACAGGAGACTGCGCTGTTTATTGAATTAATTTCTCTTTTGCCATAGATGAGTTCAAATGATCAGAAACAATGGAGACTGTTGCAGTTAAACGCTATAATTTGCAATTTTATTTTATATAAACATTAGATATGAATACTAAAAAGAATATATATAGGTGGCCACCTATAACATTTGGTGTACTAGTACATTGTATCAATATGTATACAAAGAAAAATACATCAAAAAATATATATATAATAAAAATATATTGAATAAAATGTATAATACTTTGAAAAGTGGAGAGAGCCACGAGACTTCCAGCAGATATTTGTATATATTCCACACTGGGTATTTATAGTTAAAGGAGCCGGCTTTGGCCCGCTAATTGTGAGAAAATGTCAAATAGCCATAAGCGATGGATTTTTTATATAGGAAATATTCCCTCACCAAAGGAAAGTCAATTTTTAGAGTTGTCTGTAATTGCGTGCATTTAGCACGTGAGTCTCACCCTTTATTGATCCGATGGCGGCGATATATGGAGTGTCCCGCTGGGAGGGGATCAGCGTACCGGTCTGTGCGATGGAGGCAGCTAGCGCGTCTCTCACTCCCGCTGCTGCTGGCTGAGGACAGACGCTGATGGCAGTGTGCCTCTCACGCTTACCATATCTCCTCCTCCCGGCATTCTCCCGTTCTGTATGGCTTAAGCTGCGGCTGGGTCAGCACAATGTAGTTGCAGTAGCGTGGGTGACACACTGTGGGTAGATGGTGTCCACAAAGGTGTCAGATGTCCACGAAGATGTCAGGTGTCTCGGCCTTCAAAACGGATGGCTGGGTCCAACTTACTAACGCGTTTCGTCCGACTGGGGGGCAGTCGGGCGAAACGCATTAGAAGTTGGACCCAGCCATCTGTTTTGCAGGGGATATCCAATTGAGTGAGTCCTGGCATACTCGGTGCTGCGAACAGGGGAATATCCATTCGATGGTGAGTGATCTTCCGCCTGTGTGTACTGCTGCGTACACCATCACAGCTGGGCATATGGTTGGGGATGTGCGGAGGGCGTGTGTTTAGTGGGGCGGTGTTTACCTGAATACTCGCAGTCCAGCGAGCAGGTCTGAATCAGCACCTCGGAGTAACGGTTAGTAACATAGGGCCTAATTCAGATCTTATCGCTGATCTGCAAAGTTGCAGATGACTATGAGTAGATAGTCGACACCTAGACAGAGAGAAAAAACCCATCCCGCGAAAATCTGCGAGTGAATTGCGAAACTATCGTAGATAGCTATCCATCCACCTTCCATCTAGAACGATTTTGGACGATTTCATCCGATTCCAAACATGTGGGTCTGTATATATCATCTGAATAGTGCCACATCGTTTGTGTTTTAAATCCGATCCAATGCGCAGTCCCGTGAGAGCGCAGTCCTGCGAGGAGCCCCCAGGTTGGTCGGTCTGCACCTGTTATTTATCGGAATCGGATGGAATCAGTTGGAAAATAGAGTGCTTTTTGTGCAAGCGATATTTCATATGCGATATATTGCAGAAAGTTTGACTGACATTTCCAGTCCCCCTAGCCCCCTAATTCAGCCCATCAGATATATCGTATGGTACAATTGTATACCATAAGATATATTGCATGCAATATATCTCGGCTTGATCAATTACATGAGATATATCGCATGCAGATATTACACCAAAGTTCAAATGCGGAAGGAATCACTCCCGGGAAGGTCCAGGGGGAGTTCACGGAAACTGCATTCAACTTCAGCGTCAGATATATCTTTGTAGTGTATAGGCCCACCATAAATCAGGTTGACCTGTAATAAGGACAAGGTCGACTTGTACTAAGGAGGTAGCAGCAGGAGAGCAGGGGCCTGGGGTAGCGGCAGGTGGGGAGTGGGGACCGTAGCAGTAGCGCACGCAGGGGGGGTTTCTGAGTACCCAGAAACCCCCCCCCCCCACTAGTCTGAAAGCTGAGGGTCCCCTCTTTCCATGGGTACAAGAATTTTAAAAATCGGCCCCAAGGAACCGGAGATATCTGACTTCAAAGGAGTGGTCCCCATCCAAGCCTGTTAATTGCTCTTCCCAGTCAGATATTTCAGGTTCTGTCTGACTTAGAGTTTTTCTGGGGGTAAATTCCAAAAGCTGGGACTCTCCCCCTTTAAAAGACACTAGTAGCTTGTCTCTACTGTTCCCAGAACCAGAGATATCAGCCTTCCAGCAGCTGGTTACTGCTCCAGCTCCACACACCTGGTATGTAGTTTTATATTCTCGTTGGCGGATTGCTCTGCCTCCTGAACTCTGATCCCCTAGTCACCAATAACGTTTGATAGGTGGGATTCTCTAGTTTTTAATTCCATTAAAAGCTAATAAATCTAGTAACTGGAGATATCTACAGTCAAGCAAGCTGTCCTCCCACCCAAAAGTTCTGAATAACAAGCCCACTCCACTATACACCCCTCCTCTGCGTATTAAACATCCTCTACCACCCTGGAAGTTATGCATCAGGGCCCCTTCATTCAGCCCAATGCCCCCTTCTACCACCCCATCTCCCACCATCTGGGCAGGAAAGGGGTAATTAGTGGAAATTACTGATCCAGGCCCTACATGCTGAGCGGTTGATATAATACCCCCTACCACCCGCGGGACATCAAAGCTTCCCCCACCCCTACCGCTGGAGGATCGGTAGGGGCCCCAATACATTGGGGCCCAGGGGTCTACACTGCTGTTAAATATATATATATATATATTTATATATTATTATTTATATACATTTGGTCTATCTATAATACTTTAACTGACTCGGCATATACTGGGTCACCTAAGTGTCCATCTCCGTGCTTTGCTCCGCCCCTCTCTGGAAACCCCCTTCTGAAAATCCTGCGTTTGCCCCTGCGTAGAGCGTCGGGAGAATAGAAAAAATCCCTATTCAAAAGACAGGGCGGCCGCTGATTGGCTGAGCTCTCACCCAATCAGCAGCTGCCCAGTCTTTTGAATAGGATTTTTTCTACTCTCCCTCCCACCACTACCTGGGTCCCTGCTTTCCAGTCCCTGACTGCCACTACCCCAGACCCTGCTCTCCGGTCCCTGTCTGCCGCTACCTCGGACCCTGCTCACCGGTCCCCACCCACCGCACCAGGGTCCCACTCTGTCCGACCTCCGGATCTGATCCGATGCGCACAATGTCATACACTTCATAATTTGGGCCTATTTTACACTATTTCTCAGCTCAATTCTCCCGAATCAGGTGAAATCGGGTGCAAGTCGCGTAGAGTATGGGAACCTTAGTATGGCAGCCTTTACGCTGACACTTCCACAACTCAGAAGTAAAAAAGGCCGGTTTGCTTTTATGATCCATACACATTTACTGCTATTCAGGCATATATATATACTGTTGAAAAAAATAAAAAAACAGTATATTCTAGAAGATGCTAAATAAATAACAAGTAGATTGTGATTGGTTGCTATGGGCAACATCCCATCTTCAATAGAACTCTAATCTTAGTAAATAAACCCCAAAGAGTGTACAGTAGGGCGGAGTGAAAAAACTGAAATTGAGAAATTCAAAATCGGCTAGTGTGGAAAAGTTGTGACTTGACTTGAATAAGAAACGTGCAAAAGCATTTTGATCTGAGTCAACATCTTCTGTTCTGGCAAGAGGCCTGAAGTTTCACTTTTTTGGTGAAAATGACGAAAACTATGAAGATGCTCCGATCTAGTTAAAATTATGTCAAGATGTCTTAGAGTGGTTCATTAATATACTTTAGCATAGTAAAAGAGAGTATGAGATTGTCCTAGTGCAAAGTGAATGACTTTGGTGGGAGAAAAAATCCCTAATAATTGACCCATTTTCATGGTCACAATTGTGAATATTGTGTGTTTTCTCCTGAACGTGTTTATAATAGAAGAAGCACAAATACACTAAATGGAATTCCGGTGACACTGTGTGAAATATAACACTGCATAATAGCCCTTAATCAGAGCTGATCCCAGTACAAATTTGTTCTCAAAATGGGCAAAACAAATGCTGCATTGCAGGTGGGGCAGATGTAATGTGCTGAGAGAGTTAAATTTGGGTGGGGTGTGTTGAAACTGAAATCTAAATTACAGTGTAAAAATAATGCAGCCGGTATTTACCTTGCACAGAAACAAAATAACTCACACAAATCTAAAGGTGGCCATACATCTACAGATCAATTGTCAGATTGGGCCGGTTGGAACAAACAGCTGGTAATATCTGAATGACAGTTTTTCAGCATTTCAAAGCAAATGGTCAACTGTCATTTGCTCTCATCTTTTACCAGGATTTTGTTCCAACCAGACAGATTGGACAATAAATCTGTAGATGTATGGCCACCTTAAATCTCTCTGCACATGTTACATCTGCCCCACCTGCAGTCCAGCATTTTTTTGCCCATTTTGAGAACAAATTTGTACTGCGATCAGGTCTGATTAAGGGCCACTATGCAGTGTTATATTTCACACAGTGTCACTGAACTACATGAAATTGGATTTATGCTGCTCTCTTTGCAGTGCATATACAAAGATAGACAATCCTGTGTATATAAATAAGAAATAACTGTTGCAGTCTGTTATTGAAAAACAGTAACTGTTACAATAAGTATTACAAGTAAAGCTGGGTACACATATGTACAATCGTCGGGCCGTTCTTCCGATCTGCGGACGAACGGCCGTTCGATTGTATATATGTGTACGCTGTCCCGATCCCTTCGTTGCGATCGATAAACGGCCAAAAACGCTTTTGGCCGTCCACGGTCGGTCGGTCGCAGGTTCTTTGCTGCTTAATATTCTTCCGACAGGACGGCTCCATATCGAAAGAAAAGTGACATGTGTACGCACGTTCGATCGATATGCAGCCCGTTCCTGCGATCATTCCTCCCAAACGCAGCACGCCCATGTGGGTGTTGACTAGCTGCGTCATCCCTCCATCAGCGCAGCAAGTAAACAACAGGAAGTCTTCTCCCCCGTACTTTCCGCCCCATGCTGTTAAAGAATATTCGTTGTGTGTGCATTCGTTTTGAAATAAATAATCGTTGTGTGTGCATTCTAGAAGTTATAGAAGATAGATAGATAGAGATAGATAGATAGATAGATAGATAGATATGTGATGTTCATTGTTCTGCATAAACACTTAACATTTATTAAGAAATACTGACAAAAATTACTGTGAACACATTGTTTATTTGGGTGGTCGGACCTGAACAGAGTATCACATACAGGTGCTTGCGTGAAGGTGTAGCAGGAACGGACACCCACCCACCCAAAAAACATAAAACCACATTTGAACATGGTGGTGTATGTAGTGGGAAGCGGTCCCACGGCAGCAACGCATCACATGGGAACATCCCGGCCTGCTCACATGTGATGCATTGCTGCCGTGGGACTGCTTGCCATGACATAAGTGCCACGTGTGAAGGTTTAGCAGGAAAGCCCACCCACCCAAAAAACATGAAAACACATTTGAACATGGTGGTGTATGTAGTGGCAAGCGGTCCCACGGCAGCAACGCATCACATGGGAACATCCCGGCCTGCTCACATGTGATGCATTGCTGCCGTGGGACTGCTTGCCATGACATAAGTGCCACGTGTGAAGGTTTAGCAGGAAAGGCCACCCACCCAAAAAAACATGAAAACACATTTGAACATGGTGGTGTATGTAGTGGCAAGCGGTCCCACGGCAGCAACGCATCACATGGGAACATCCCGGCCTGCTCACATGTGATGCATTGCTGCCGTGGGACTGCTTGCCATGACATAAGTGCCACGTGTGAAGGTTTAGCAGGAAAGCCCACCCACCCAAAAAACATGAAAACACATTTGAACATGGTGGTGTATGTAGTGGCAAGCGGTCCCACGGCAGCAACGCATCACATGGGAACATCCCGGCCTGCTCACATGTGATGCATTGCTGCCGTGGGACTGCTTGCCATGACATGCACCATTTTAAGGTGCATGCTGCTGGCCTCCAAATAAACAAGAAGGAGAACCAAGTAAAATAAAGTACACAAACTATTTTTTGACTTTATAATGCAAACCGTTATAAATTTTTTCATATAAAGAGTGTACTACTGCTACGCCTTTTTGGATTTTCGTAATTTTTTGGGCTACGGTATGGACTTTCCCGCTTAGTTCTTGTAGACATTTATGGACTTGTGTCATGTTTTCTTGCATTGTGCTTTCGTCGCTGGACGTGTCAGGTGATGGTGTGTTCTTCTCCCCCTCTGCACTGACATCTGAAATCTCGATGATATCTATAATAAGTACAGATAAAGAAATGTTTACCTTTCCACAAATGATACGTCACTATCCCATAAAGATGATTTGCAGTATACACTCACCATCTACACTGCTGGTGATCGCAATCACTTGGTGGCCCTCTGTGGTCCCTTCCATCGGCTGCGCAGCCTGGATATCATCTATAGTGACAAGGTAAAGTGACATATTACTACCCCTTGTTGTGTGTATAAAACATGTGTTGTTCTGTTGGTGTGCTGGTACAAAACCTTACCTGTTGTACTCTCCTTCTTTATTTTTAGGTTGGAGGCCCTGTCTCTGCCTTCCTCATGCCTTCTCCTGGATTGGATTTCCTCTGAGTAAATAAAAACAAGCAACATGTCAGCAAAACACTCAAAATGTAATGGATCATGACAGTATATTAATAAAGCCACCTAGGGCATTGGACTCACTTCTTTTAATAATTCCACGAATTTTCTTCAGCTTGGCCTGCTCCTTGTGCTTCAGGTCCGACCACCGTTTTTGGAGCTGGTATTTGGACCTTCTTTTCCCAAACTTCTCCTTTATCTCCTTGCATACACGCTGCATAATAATTTCTTTTCTGTAATTTGTCTTGGGGTATGTTTTTCTCGAACAATCGTAGTCCCTTCTATCCAGCATTTTGACCATCAGTTCCACCTCTGCAGATGACATGGCGGATGCGCGCGTCACTTTTTTCTCCTTGTTGTCCTGTCTGTCAGCGATTTCTTTATCTGTGGTTATCACTGATTTGGAAATCAAAGGTTCTGTACTGGCCTCCCCCATATGCGGTGGCGCCAGACCCTCCGACATGGCTCCTCGATGTCCCGTGTCTGTGTGACGCGAAGCACGTGAGTGGGGCGGAGATTCCTGTGCTCATCCAATCACTGTGTTTCAAGCCACGTTCTGCACGAAAGAATATTCCGTCGTTGCTGTTGGATTGATCGGAGCAGCGCAGCGAATTTTCCGGACTGTATCGACATTTATTTCGGTGAGTATTAAAACAAAATGTGTAGTTTTCTATGACAGGGACTTCAATCTGTGGGCCAGGGGTATGCTGGGGCTTGTAGTGACCGTGTATCCTATGTTCCACAGACTTTCAACTCCTGTACTATAGCTACAGTATATCTAGTGGCCCACAGACTGAACACCTGTACATTAAATGGTTTATGGTGTGCTTTTTGTATCAAGAAAATAATATGCCTTTTTATTTTATTTTTTGGCACAGAAATTCAACCATGGCAGAAAAAAATGTCGAATTTATGAAGGATTTCATTGAGGCCTACAGGGATCAGAATTGTTTATGGAACACCAAATCCAGAGACCATTCGAATAGGCAGAAGAGGCTATCTGCTCTGGAGGAGCTGGTGAGGGTGAGCCAGACATACTACCCCATAGCAAATGTGGAGTGGGTCCGGACTCGCATTGCTAATATGAGGACCGTATTTAAAAAGGAATTAAATAAGGTTGAGTCCTCAAAGCGGTCTGGGGCAGGGGCAGACCAAGTGTATGTGCCCAGGCTGTGGTACTATGACCTGCTGGCCTTCACGGTGGACCAGGAGCTGCCCAGGGATTCGGTCGGCAACACTTCAAGGAACCAGCCTGCACCCTCCACCTCCGCGTGCACCCAAGAGGTTTCAGATGACACCATTTGCGGCACAGTAAGTAGACGGATTTTTTTTGAAAAATTTTTTGCACACAAGATAAATATAACAGCAAGTACAGTATAAAAATTGTGAACATGTAAAATTAAAAGGGGGGGGTATCGCCCCCTGCAACTGACCTCTCTGTTGGGCACAACAGAGAGGTCAGTTGCAGGGGGCGATACCCCACCCTTTTGGTTCTACATCGTCAATTTGACCTTCTCTGTGGCCCTAATTCTGGTTCTTCTCAGTGGTGGAGCTATACTCTTATCCGCCTGGGAAGACAGTGATCAATATTCAGACATCGCAAGTGCATTTCCCACATTTTTTGTATTTGGAAGTTTTGGTTGCCATTGGTAATCCCTGGTATCTACACTGTTGTAGTCTTTCTGGCGCGGATTATTGTAATATTTTTTTGTGGTGTAAAATTAACGAAATAATATCATTCTGCCAATCCACAGCGCCAACACCAATAAAATACTGCATGTATTCATACCTGGTTAATTTAGCACGCATAGATGCATTTCTGGTGTTTAAATTAGTATTTGTTATGTCTGGTATCTAAATAATTAGTTTCCAGAGATGCCAATCATAACGCCTCTTCAACTAGCTCACTTTCATCCATGGCAGCAACATGGTGGTGTGTGGGCTGCGTTCTTCTGCGTAGATATAAAAATATATGGAAGTCTTAAAAATCTATAGTGATACATCATCTTGTTTTGTTACAGCCATCGCTATTTGAGGAGGAGTCTTCGGCATCGCTGGAGGTGGCATCACAGCTGCCTTCACCGACCCTCTGCTCCACCCCCACACCAACCGCCACGACCAGCGGTGAACCTCCATCAAGCGCTCAAAGTGCAGCAGAAGCACCATCAAGAAGAGGGCGCAAAAGGCCGAGGCAGACTCCAGATGCTGCGGACGTGGCAACCACCAAGATCCTGGAGTCTGCCAACAGATTGATGAGCATGGATGAGGATGATGCGGACCGGGTGGGGAGCGTATTAGCGGACAATTTGCGAAAGTTGGACCCGGCTACAAGGGTGGAGGTAGAGCGCATATTTTATGAGACGCTGTACCGGGCCCGTGTGGGGACTCTGACCCGGCACACACGTCTCACCGATGAGACCCCTCTGCCTAGGGTTGAATTTCAACCCATCAGCCCAGCTCCTATACCCCAACAAGCTGTATTTCACCCGGTGCAATATCCCCAGTATCACCATTTACAGCCACCAACTGGGCAAAGGCAGCACCAACCGGCAACGGCGGCTAATACGCTCCCACCAGGTCCACCTGGTGGCCCCTTCCAAACTCCATCTCCCTCCCAACCACCGATGGATACAGGGGATTATGGGGTGGGCCAAGTTTACCACCAGATGTAAATATTTTATATAGTTGATTTAATTGCATTTTTGTTTTAATAATATAGTTTAAATATTTTTATGTTTAAGTATTTCTTTATTATTTATTTCCTTGTTATTTATGTTATATTTTTTATAAGTTTATAAGTTAATAATTTATACAAAAATTAAAAATTCTGTAATCTAGTTGGTGTCCGTGTGAAAATATCATTTACCATGCAGGGTGACTATAGGGCACAGATATACATATGGGGTACATGCATGTTGTTTCAATATTTACCTTCATGTATTGCTCCTGGAGACTGTACAAAAGTACCAGGAGAAATTGGCATAGAAATAGGTGTGGTGGAGCAACTACTTGCTAGTACATAAACACCAGTACTGGGTACAGTCTGCACTCCAGGTGCCGTGGCATTGTGCCCTCCAGGAATGCCTGGCACCTGAGTACTACCACTCACTTGCCGTGATTCGGCCTCCACCTCCCCCTCCTTGCTGCAATAAGACGCAGAGGACAACTTGTGCGGAACTGTGAGTATACAAATTTTATTGGCAAAATATTGATTAGTACACACCAAAAAACAATATATTTACAATGACAAAAACGTACATTTTTAAGCAATCATGTCATTCTGCCACTCCACAGCCCCAACACCATTGAAATAATCCAAGTACTCGTCTCTTGACAACTTTGCTTGCGTTGATGCATTTCTGGTGTTTAAATTATTTGCCAAAGCTGTCAGACCAATAGGCTCGTCAACAACTTGGCTGTCGTCCACTGTAGCCCCCAGTTGTTGTGTGTGCACCGCTTTTCTGCGCATGTAGTTGTGCAGCACACAGCAGGCCTGCACCACTTTGTCAATCTTATCTAGGCGCAGATTGATGGCACTGTGAAAAATTCTGAATTTATTACTCAGAATCCCAAACGCATTTTCAACCACTCGCCTGGCACCTGACAGGCGATAGTTAAAAATGCGCCGTTCCCTGTTCAGTGCCCTTTGTGGGTAGGGTTTAAGGACATTAGGGTGCAATGCAAAGGCCTCATCCGCCACAAAAACAAAGTTCAAACCGTGCTCATTTTCAGTCCGCTCTGGCAGATTCAGTAGATTTTTTTTCAGTTGGTCGTGGAAAAAGGTATACTCCAGGGCTCCTCCATCTGAAACTCTACCATTTTTCCCAATGTCCACAAATACAAACTCGTATCGAGCATTAGCGATGGCCATTAGAACAATGCTGAAGAACCCCTTATAGTTATAATAAAAAGAGCCACTCTTTGCAGGGGGCATGATTCTGACGTGTTTGCCATCGATAGCTCCACCACAATTAGGGAAATTCCAAAGATCACGGAAATCACGTGCAATATTTTGCCACTCCTCCTTGGTCGATGGAAACTGCAATATAAAAGTATATGCGTATTATTAATCTGTTGGGTTGATTTTAGACACATCAGCCCTCCCCCATTGCAGCCTCAAAGCTATTACCCGCCTTATCAAAATGACCCCCCACCCACTGGTGTAAAGATTACATTAACAGGCATTGTAATGATATACATATAGGGTACAGGTATGTGCACAGCTATACATATGGGGGACATGTATGTAATTTCTATATTTACCTTCATGTATTTCTCCTGTAGAACTTGGACGATGGCATCACAGGTGTCTGGTATTATCAACCCCAGCGCTTGAGATGATATTGCGGTTGTGAATCTCAGGTCGGCAAGGGTCCTGCCTGTTGCCAGATAACGCAGCGTTGCCACCAGTCTCTGCTCTGCAGAAATAGGCCTCCTGAAATAGGTGTCCTCTCTCTCTATTAAAGGGGTAACCAGTGTCAGCAGCTCCATGAAGGTAGCGTCATCCATACGGAGATAATTCCTGAAATCATCAGGATTGTTCTCCCGTATCTCCTGTAGCAATGGCATGTGGGAGAAGGTGTCTCTCCTCAGAAGCCAGTCTCTGGTCCAGCAGCTCCGATTCTTGGTCCTTTTTCTTTTTTTAATAGCCCGCAATCTGATGGCCATAGCAGCCAAAATGCACGCACGAGCCTTCCTTCTCCTCAAGCTCATGATTAAAAAGGCCCAAATGCACCGATAGACGAACGTACGTACGTATATCCAGTACAGCTAGCAATGGATATGAATAGTCACGGCTCTATTCACTGTACTACACGAACGATTCTTTGTTCCGTGATCACGCCTCGTTTTGCTATGCTCTTTTAATCCAGCCCATTATGATAATGTTGTGTACATTTTTATCGTTCGAATAGCCAGAACGGGAGAGTGTGTACGGTGGTACAATCTTTTTCTTGCGATTGTTTGGACGGGAGTACATCGGACGTCGCCAGTAAAATTGTACATATGTGTACGCGCAGATCGGTCGTATGTTTCGGACGGCCGAACGTGTATACGGTCGATCGAACGGTCGCAAGAAAAATGAAATTGTACATATGTGTACCCAGCTTAAGTGTAAACTGTCTAATGTATCATTTTACATATCACTTCTGTTTATTGACAGAAAAACAGTGTTGCATCCCCTATACTGGGAACATGATTGGGCTGCATTACAGCATATAATTATGCCAAAGATAAGCCAATATATTAACTGTTAAATAAGTTGAAGTGTATTATGATTTAATAAATTGTAAGCTTGCAGCAGGGCCCTCTAACCCCCAAGTCTGTCTGTCATTACCCAGTTTGTTTTATCACTGTCTACTATTGTAAAGCACAACAGAATCTGCTGAGCTATATAAGAAACTGTAAATAAATAAATAAACAAATAAATACATTGATTAAAAAAATAACAGGTTAATCATTCTATGAGTGGTGTCCAGCAGTACATATATGCCAATCACTGTGTTCATTTCTAGGCAGCAGGGCCATCTTAACAGCAGTGTGGGCACCTGGGCAAAGCAATGCACTGGGGCCCTTACCCATTCTCCCCTCCTAGGGGTGGGGGGGTGGTATCAGCAGCAGCTTTGATGTCCCACGGGTGGCAGGGGGTGCTCTATCTTCCATTCAACATGTAGGATCTGGAGCAGTAACTTCTGCTAATTACTCCTTTACTGCACAGGTGGTGGGAGGGTGAACACTAACATGTGGAAGGGGGCACTGAGCTGTATGAAGGGTCCCTTGTAAATGACTTCCAGGGAGGTAGGGGGTGTTTTATACACAGGGGACGGTTGGATAATGGAGTGGGCTTAATATTCGTCATTTTCCGGTGGAAGGGCAGCTTGTTTGACTGCAGATATCTGGAAATAGATGTCTTAGCCTAGAATAAAAACCTAGAGTCCCAACTTTCAGGAGGTGCTGGGAACTTGGGTATCAGAGATCAGGAGCCAGAGCAATCCATTGACAAAAATATAAAACTACACCAGACGTTTGGAGCTGGAGCAGGGACCGGCTGCTTGAAGGCTGATATCTCTGGTTCTGGGCATGATAGACAAGCCGTTAGTGTCAGAGAGAACCTGAGGAATATGACTGGAAATTGTAATTAACAGGTCGGATGTGGACTGCTGCTTTGAAGTTGGATATCTGCAGTTCCCCAGGGCCGATTTTCAAAATTCTGGTATCCCTGGAAAAAGGGGATCCTCAGCTATCAACATAGAGCCTTTATACACCTGGAGCCCCTGGGCAAGTGCCCATTAAGCCCTTAGCCCATACAAAAAGACGGCCCTGCTAGGCAGGATTGATCAGCAATACTTATTACAGCATAATGCACTTTAATGTATTTAACTGTTAATATATTGGCTTATCTTTGGCATAATTATATGCTGTAATGCAGCTGCAGGTGGAGCAGATGTAACATGTGCAGAGGGAGTTAATGTGGTCATACATCTACAGATTTATTGTCCGATCTGTCTGTTTGGAACAAAATACTGGTAATGGATGCTTTGAAATAGTGATACTTTGCTTTGAAATGCTGGAAAACTGCCAAAAACTGTCATTCAGATATTACCAGGTATTTGTTCCAACCAGCCAGATCTCACAATCGATCTGTAGATGTATGGCCACCTTTAGATTTGTGTTGAGTTATTTTGATTCTGTGCAGGGTAAATACCTGCTGCATTATTTTTACACTGCAATTTAGATTTCAGTTTCAACACACCCCACCCAAATTTAACTCTCTCCGCATGTTACATCTGCCCCACCTGCAATGCAGCATTTGTTTTGCCCATTTTGAAAACAAATTTGTACTGCGATCAGGTCTGATTAAGGGCCATTATGCAGTGTTATATTTCACCCAGTGTCACTGAAATTCTATTTAGAGTATTTGTGCTTCTTCTATTATAAACACGTTCAGGAGAAAACACACAATATATTCACAATTGTGACCATGAAAATGGGTCAATTATTAGGGATTTTTTCTCCCGCCAAAGTCTGTCACTTTGCTCTAGGACAAGCTCGTACTCTCTTTTACTAAGCTAAAGTATATTAATGAACCACTCTAAGACATCCTGACATAATTATAACTAGATTGGAGCATCTTCATAGGTTTCGTTATTTTCACCTAAAAAGTGAAACTTTAGGCCTCTTGCCAGAACAGAAGAGGTTGACTCAGATCAAAATGCTTTTGCACGTTTCTTATTCAGGTCAAGTCACAACTTTTCCACACTAGCCGATTTTGAATTTCTCAATTTCAGTTTTTTCACTCCGCCCTAGTGTACAGTTCTCCTGGTAGCATTATAATCACTTGAATTTGTATCTTCTCCTAAATCTGCTCAAAATTCAAAGATGTTGTATAATGTTGGGGCAAAAATCTTCAGACCTAGGAGGTAATTCAGACATGATCACTGGGCTGTCAAGATTTCCATCAGTCAGGTAAATACTGCCCTGCTGTCGCACTGACCAAAATCCCCCCCCCCCCCAATCATGTGCACGGCTGCGAACGCAATCGCAGCCATCCCATGAGAGTAAAACCATTCAAAATGTACTCACCATGAAATGGTTTCCCCTCTTGCACAGCGCCGAGTAAATCTAGATTTACTCAGCGCTACGGTAGCCATGGGGTGATGGAGGAAATCCCTCCCAATGGCCGGGGAACACCTGCATTTTCCGGGTCACTACCCCAAACTCCAACATGCTAGCCATCGCAGGCTCCCTTTGCACAACAGCTAGCGCAACGCCCACATTGTACAGGGCTGCAAAATTCGCAGCCCTGTTTTCTGAATCGGGCCAAGGTGATTCACCAACATACAGGCAGTGCGTGTCTGCAGAGAATCTATGCTAGTAATGGCGGCTTCCCTTTGCCTTGATTATTAATATGTTGGAAAAAAGAAACCAGGGCTGTAATTAGCAGCTAATTTATATAATAAGAATATAAATCACGAATAATGTATTCTGCCGACTGACACGTCAAATGCATAAAGCCGAAGAAATTTACCAGAAACAAATTTAGAAAAATGTGCTTTCGGTAATTTAATTAAAATATATTTTCATAAATGGCATGAATGTATAAATTAAGTACTTAAAGCTAATTTATGTTTTAAAGGAGAAAGGCATATTGATAATTTAAATAAAATAATTTTATTCTTTAAAATCAGATTTTTGTCAATATTTATTTTATACAGAGACAATTATGATGTCCAGAACTGTAGTTTCTGTATATCAGGAACATTCCATGTGACTCACGTTACATTTTATGTTCATTTATGGTAGTTTAAATGCACCACCCGCAAAAAAATTAAGAAAATTAACATTTGTTATATAAATTCAAATGTTGTGAAAAAGAAGATTATATTTCCTATATAAGGTAAACCTTATAGATCATTATGATGAATACAAATGCCTGCTTGGCAATTTTCACATCTATTTTGACAAATTCCCTTGGCACTCAAAGGGTTAAAATCAATTTGACATGTGACTCATGTTACATATGGATGTGACTCATGTTACATTTCTGTCCCCATCGAAGCGCTCACAAAGAAATGACTCAAACCTGTAGAATCCATGGGAATTAATCAGGTATGGGTCATTAGGTCGACTGCAAGAATGTTGACATGCATTAGATTGACCACTGTAGGACTACAGGGTTCAGGGGGACACCTGAAGTAAGCAGACATGGCTCAGGTCAACAGGCTCAGAAGTTCGACACAAGCATTAGGTCGACAATGGGAAGGTCAACAGTCAAAAGGTCAACATTAGTTTTTCACGTTTTTTTGTCCCGGCTGTTGACATAGTTGACATGGACACCGCCTAAGTGTACCGGTTACCTTCGCATGGATCACTGCGCTCGGCACAATATTTTATTCTCCTATCACGCCATAGTGTATGGTATGGGTAAGAAATACCGCCTGTCGGCACATGTTGTCGGACACTTTCCTTCTTTCCCTTTATTTATTATTTGATATTGTACATTCATTTTTCTTCAGAATAAACTTATTATGGGATCGGAGAAAAAAAAGCAAATACATCATTGCAAGATCGATTTAAAGAGAAAAATGCAATTTCATAGTTAAAAAGAGCTCTTTAAAAAAAAGTGTTAAAAAAAAAATAAAAAAAAATGCATGCAATTTTTTGGATTTATTTTTTTGCAGTGTGGAAAACAAAAATAAAAAAGGCCAGCACGTGGGACTTTTATATATTTTTTTTACTACTTTTGTCTGTGCTACAAAAAATAAAGTACAGAAAAATTGTGTGAATAAGAAAAAATTCTCTTTAGTGTGCGAAGTCCCCTATTTAAGTCACACAGCCTTGTGCATTGTCCCAGCGGGGAAATGAAGCAACGGGGTGTGCTGAATACAGCAGCTTGGCCTAGTGTTTATGGTCACCGAGACAACGGGACATGTAGGCGGGGCTCATTCCAGCAGCTGCTCCAGGATACCGTATATGCCTTAAGGATCACAAGTGCTATATACTTCATCTACAGGTATACACAGCACAGCAAGACTAACCCCAAAGCCCTGAGAACCAGCAAGCTATGGGGCTACAGCCAGGACAAGCCCATAGGATTAAGATCTGCATGTGAGTAGCAACAAACTAACATACCCCCATTGTTCATATATTGGGCTTTGTTTCATTGTTTTGCAAAAGCAAAAAGAGTTCTGTGATCTACGCAACTTTGTTTGTTTTTATTTTGGGAAGTTTATTATAAAATAGTGTTTTGCAAAAATGTAGCACAGGCCGGGGGGGATATTAATAATAAATAGCAGTTAAACAGGCCTATAATGAGACAAAGGAGAATGCATTGTGGGATTGGGGAACGGGTGCACAGAGTCCCATAGGAATAAGCTGTAAAACCTGAGGAAGTGTTGTAGTGACTGGTTATCACGAATGGGTCTCATACTGTTGTTATGTCGTTTATATCTGGCAGTCAGTAATAAAGGTGCCCATACACGTTACAATTATTGTATACAATATTGTATACAATATCGCATCTCATCGCATATCGGTTTTCCGATGAGATCAGATGAGATGAGATCAAGTACAAAAAGTATGTGCTGCACATACTTTTTGTACTAGATCTCATCCCATCTCATCTTATCGCAAAACCGAGATGTGATCAGATGCGATATTGTATACAATATTGTATACAATAATTGTAACGTGTATGGGCACCTTAAGTGATTTTGTAATGCAAATTTTTTATTGGGCTTATTTATTTTAACGGTGGTATTGCACAATGCATCATACATACCACGTAGAAAGCAATATTTCTTTATAAAAAATGTTTGAAAAATATTTATCAGTGTTTTTGTGCAAAAGTGTGCAAATTAGACTTTGTAGCAATACAACATTAATTGTTGGCGGTTTGTGCTGTGTTTGCACAATGCGCGCATGTGAGGAACGGATGGGGGGACACAGGCCACGCTTGCAGATAGTTAGCTAATTCACAGGTACAAATTTATATACAGCTAATGTGCAAATATATGCCAATATTACAGCTGTCTGGGAATGCCTGTTGTGGCCTCGCAGATCTCAGAATCTGCGTACAACAAAGGCGCAGCATCCGCCGCAGATCATGTGATTATCAGAGTTCTGATTAGCCATTGCACATTGTTGCGGCGTATAGCAGCTTACTGTAGTGGGACTGCAATGCGAATGCGGCTTGGCATGCTGCGCTCATTGTTGCCGGGAAACCATTAATGGGAATAGGTGGCGGGCACATGCGCGTGCGCATCACAGGTGCCGACTGGCAAATACTCTGCAAACAGCCACCGACACGCCTCCATTTGAGTCACCGCACCCATGTGGCTGCCCACAAATTGTCTCTGACTGTCAATCATTCTGCAAATAAATCCTCTCTGCATAAGCAGTGGCAAGACCGTTACGGCAAGTGACACATGAGCAGTCGGATGATAGCCGCTCACCTAAATATCAGTGGTACAGCATACAAACCTGCATCAGGCCCAGCGCACGCTAACTTCCTACTGCATGTGATCGCCTATTTAATAAGAATTGTGGTGGTTATTGTGCTCTGAACACTTTGAGTGCCAACATCTCTGTGAGAGATGTGTGAAATACCCGCTAAAAACACCAGCGCCCCTCACATTTGTTATATAAATTCAAATAAAAAATTTGTACAAAAAAAAAGATATTTCCTATATAAGGTAACATTACAGGTCAGTATGATGCATAAGAATGTTTGCTTGCCAATTCTCACACCTATTTTGAAAAAATTCACTTGGTACTCAAAGGGTTAATATTTTCCTCTGTTTAATGATTTTAAAATATTTTTTTAACTTAAAAAGCGGCGGTGGATAGTCGTGCCCATGGGAACGCCCAGTGGCCATGACGATGATGATGACACCCCCACAGAAGGAAGGATGCGGGAGGCTGGTTGCATTGCGGGGGGGGGGGGGGGGGGGGGGGGGGGCTGACAGTAAAGGGGTCAGTAAGCCATATATATCCCCACAGAAAAATATAGACCATTTATTAAAGTTTGTCAGTTAAAGCGTTATATATAAGACACACAGTATTTTCATCTTGTTTGTACTCCAGTTTGTGTTCATCGGAATGTTGTATTCTGCACTGTGTAAATAAACATAGCTAACACTTTCCTTTGTCCCTTGCTGTGACATTTCCTAGTACAAGGTGTGACATAGCTGTACACACAGTGGTGGGGATGTCACCAGCAGCTGAGCTACTCTCCCAGAGTGATGATAGCTCAGCTGCTCCACTGAAGATCCCCAAATGTTATTGTTCCTGGCAGGACAGAATATGTAGGTTGTAGACAGCAGGTTATAAATGGTTAATAATTCAAATGGTTGACAGTGTCTAGGTAAACAGTCAAAAGGTCTACATGCAGAAGGTCGACACTGATAAAAGGTTAACACCATAGCTGCCTACCCTCCTGCGTTCTGCAGGAGACTCCCTGAAATAACAGCAATCTCCCTCTCTCCCTCATTAGTCTAGCAATCTCCCTCATGTCACTTAGCCCACATTACACTGTTACATTTTGGGGGAAAAAAGGAATAAGAGACAGATACATTTATATTGAATCTTCAGCACAATTTCCCAGCAGTTTACCAAGTATAGTAGCTCTTACTAACTGCTTTGGGGCTCATCTACATTTGGATATAAGTCATAAACTCACCATCGGGTATCCCCCTGGTCCACCTCGACGGTTGATACACCTAAATACAAACTTAACTTTAAACCTTATATAACTTAACTTAAAATAAAGACACAACACAAAGTGCTGGCGTTTCAAAAAGAATGTCAAATTTATTTTGACAATTAACTAAGACTATGAATGGTGGCGGCACTAAAGAACGGTCACTATAGGAAAGGTGGGATTAAAGATCACTAAGCATACATACAACGCTGGGTGACCACTCTCCCTGGTCAGCCACCAGGCCTGGTAGTGACGGCCACCCCCCGGACAGAAGCATGGCCCATGACAACCGATGTCGAGGGAGAGTGCACCCCACTACCTACACACACACACAGTTCTTAAAGAATTACCATTCTTTACCGCTGCCGAAGAGGAAGAGAAATAGGGAAGGGTGGGTGGTGCTTCTTGGACAGAGGGTGATCACTCTAATGCTGGCCACACATCAGAGCAACTTTCCTCCAACCGTCCAACTAGTTGGTTGGATGGAATAAAAACCTGGTACTGGATAGGAGCAAATGTAATTTGTAATAGTCATTTGTTTCCCAAATCTGAAAATGGACAACAACTGTCACTCAGACAATGTCCTGTAGTTGGACCTATTTGATTTAAACAATTGCACTGAATGTTTTTGTCCATTCTCCTGAGTTTGTGAGCAAATTGCTTATTGGCATTTGCCCCCATACAGTACCAGATTTTTAGTCCAACCAACCAACTAGTTGGATGGTTGGAGGAAAGTTGGTCTGATGTGTGGCCAGCATAACTCGTGATCATTCCTACCCTATCTAAACCCTCCCCCTGCTCTGATAGGCCTTGTGCCCATCCTCATTACCATAGCATGTGACCAACAGCAGAGTGTACCCTGGGAGAACCCTCAGTGGTTTATGTCACCTCAGGCTTATTCAGCCTTCTGTGTTTCTTTATAAAAGATTCCTCTCAGATGTAGCAGTACACACCCACGCTTCTAGGTGCCACATTCACAATCTCTTTTCATAATCTCACCAAATATGGCTCTAAATACGCCCCTTGGGTGGAGCATGACACGCCCCCTCAATGGGGCACTCTGCAAAATTATGCTACAAACTATAATCTCCCTGAAACTAGTTTTCAAAAGGTCGACATGAGTTTTTCAGGGTTTTTTTGGTGTCAATGTTGACACTGGAGCACATGGACCGCTGATTGGTGTACTGTTATGGGGCAGGTGCTTCGCTCCACACTCATATCGAGCTTTTGTTGGCCATTTGTCAATGCCGACCTTGTGCATGTTGATCTTTTGGTGTCAACGTATGTCAGCTTTTCATCTGAATACCATTATAAACTGGGTCGTGGTTCAGTTCAGATCTGCAGAATTCGGGTGGGCTCTGATATCTGAAGAACTAAATGGCTCATCTTTAATTTTCAACAAACATGAAAGTTATAAGCCTTTACTTCACTGATACCCCTTTCACATCGCTCCTAATTACTGGGTACAAGCCGGTTTCTTGGCGGTTCGACCCGGTACTTAGTGCAATGTGAAAGGGTTTACCGGGTCCCGCAAACGGGTAGCAACACGGCAATACGAACGGTAAACAAGAAGGGTTCTTAACGTCTTACCGGTTTGTGGCCATGTAGCTGTACAGTGTGATCAGGTTAAATGGGTCAATCGACCCATTTCCCATTCACACTATGGAGGAGGCAGCAATTGGAGCAGCGCCAGCTCTAAGTGCTGCCTCCTCCCCTGCCCCCCGATGACGCGCCGACGCTCCGCTGCATCCCCTGATGATGTCAGCGAACCAGAAATAGCGGTTCGTTGTTGCACCGTGAACAGATTGCACATGCAGGGTCGCACTGGGACTGAACCGGTAAAAAGTCCCGGTGCGACCCTGCATTTGCGATCTGAAAGCGGCATGAGCCTCTACACTGAAATTCATGCTTCTTACATCACTACAATGCAATGCATCCCATGCTTGCAATCCCCTCTATACTGGACTTATGTCATCATTGAATGTCCTTGCTATAGTAGAGTTGCACTCTATGGGGGTTATTCAGTCCTGATCGCTGCTGTGCAAATTTGCAAGCCAATCAATTATCGAATGACTGCACAAGTGTCTGGGTCGCAGCGCGCATGCGTGATGTCAAAGAGCAACAAAAAACAGCGAATACTTTGGCATTTGTGGGTGGTAACCAGGTGTTTTCTGGGAGTGACAAGAGAGATGCAGGTGTGCCCATGCATTTCCAGGGAAGGTCTGCGAGGTCAGCCTCAAACAGCCGGTCTTTGTTGCTGAGTTGTGGAAGGGTCAGAGTTACTCACACACAAACTTACATGTGGTGGGAATCAGGCCCTCTATTTCCTAAAACATCAGGGTCATATTTGTGTCCACAGCCCATTAACCTACCAGTATGTTTTTTGGAGCACCAACACGAGGATAACATATAAACTCCACACCAATCATGTAAATTGAACTCATGATCTCACTGCAGTTAGGCTGCATTTGTATGCAAACCAATAAGCAGGAGACTGTCAGTATAAACTGGGGAACTGTGGTATATTGCACTGTGGGGCACTTGTGCATTTAAACTGGGCACATATTGGTATATTGTGAACTGGGACACAACAGTGTGGGGTTGGGATCATTTGGTCTATTGCATTATGGTAGAAAGTCATTAGGTCGAATCCATTAGGTCGACATGCTAAAAGGTCGACATGATTCTAGGTCGACATGGGAAAAGGTCGACATGATTCTAGGTCGAAAGGTCATTAGTTCGACAGGTCATTAGTTCGACATTGTCTATGTCGACATTCACAAGGTCGACATGGGGTTTTTCACTGTTTTTTTACCTGAATGTCAGCACAGTCGACATGGACACAGTTTAAAGTGCACTGCATCCCCTCGCATCGCTCGCTGCGCTCGCGATGCGTCGGGCACGGTGCCTCGCTATGCTCGGCACACTATTTTATTCTCCCACCACGCCCTAGTGGATGGTAGGGCATGAAATACCGCCTGTCGGCACATGTTGGCTCAAAAAACAGTGAAAAACTCCATGTCGACCTTGTGAATGTCGACATAGACAATGTCGAACTAATGACCTTGTCGAACTAATGACCTGTCGAACTAATGACCTTTCGAACTAGAATCATGTCGACCTTTTCCCATGTCGACCTAGAGTCATGTCCACCTTTTAGCATGTCGACCTAATGGATTCGACCTAATGACTTTCTACCATAGTGCAGTAGACCAAATGACCGCATCCCGGACTTATTGTGTAAAATAAAAATCACTGTAGATGATGTAGTGGTTACCATTACTGCCTCACAGCACAGAGGTCATGGGTTCACTACCAACCATGGGTGGAATGGGTTTCCTCGGGGTACTTCGGTTTCCTCCCACACTCCCAAAATTGACTGGAAGATTAATTGTCTCCCAACAAAAAATTAACCTTATTGTGTGGGTGTATGTACATGGGCAAAATAAATGGGCCAAGTGGTTCTTATCAACCATCAAATTCTATGTTTCAATGTAATATGTGTTATTATCATTATGAACTGGAGCACTATGTGGCATAATGTGAACTTGAGGTATTACAGTGTGGCATTATGTAAACTGGGGGCAATACAATGTGAAGTAAAAGGACTTGAAGGTGTTCTGTGGAATAACAAGATCTGGGGAACCCCACAATGTGGCATATTATGAACTGTAGGGCACTACAATGTGGTATGAAATGAGCTGGGGGCAATAGTGTGGCATAGGACCTTATTCTGGTCTGTTTGCATCCCATGTGCAGATGCATTTCTGCGCATGTGCAGATGCAGGGTGCGTGCGGCCACAGCAAACAGAGTGTTCGCGGCGTTCCCATGAAAAAGCTGGGCATTCCAGGGACGTGCGATGAGGTAAATGGCTGAAGCTTCCCTGGCAAGTACCAGAGCCAGATTCGCACACAATATATGAACCCAGGGGTACATACCAGCATTATACACATGTGCAGCAGTATACACTACTGGAGATTTGATGAGTTTTGATAAGAGATGCATAGAAAAGTTAGCCAGGTGAGGCACTGCCTCACCTGCCATAGACATTTTTACTCCAGAGTTTTGACTATAAAAATTATTGGAATAATAAAAATAAGAATTTGTTTGTATATTATTTGTATTTTTAACATTTTATCAATTCAAAACTATGGTATATACGTTAGTATGACAGGAAAGGCTGTGCCTCACCTGCCTCACTCCACCGCACGCCACTGCGGCATTCCCATGGAAATCGCCCAGTGACGCGGGTGCAGGAGGTGGACAGCTGACATCACTGGATGTCCATCATTCGGAGTGTGGCGTCTGGGGGACGTGCAAGGCTGCAAATTCACAGCCTTGCGTGTCAACCAGAATAAGGGCCATAGTGTGATCTGGGTAAACTACAATGTGACATAATATGAACCGAGCACTCTGTGTAACAAAGAGGCATATTTATTAGAGATGAATGGGTCCGGATCTCCGGGATCCGACAGATCCGAATATCGCGATCCGAGACTGGATCCGAGCCGGCTCGGGAGTTCCCGCCTAAATTCCGGACTGAAAACGAGGCAAAACGTCATCATCGCGCTGTCGGATTCTCGCGGGATCTGGATTCTATATAAGACGCACGCGTGCCCCGCCATCTTTACTCCAGCATAGGAGAGGGAAGAGGGTGGTTGTGCTCTGTGCTGTGTGCTGTGCTATAATAATAATATATTATTTTGCTGCTGCTCACTCGATTAGGGTCTGCAGGGGCTGCTGTACACAAGTCCAGTGTACAGGGGCTGCAGTGGCCAGTGTACAAGGGGCTGTACAGGGGCTGTGTTCAGTGTGACAGGGCTTGTGTCCAGTGTGACAGGGCATGTGTACAGTGTGACAGGGTCTGCGTCCAGTGTACAGGGTTTGTGTCCAGTGTACAGGGGTTGTGTCCAGTGTACAGGGGCTGTGTCCAGTGTACAGGGGCTGTGTCCAGTGTCCAGGGGTTGTGTCCAGTGTCCAGGGGTTGTGTCCAGTGTCCAGGGGCTGTGTCCAGGGGCAGTGTCCAGTGTACAGGGGCTGTGTACAAGGGTTGTGTCCAGTGTGACAGGGCCTGTGTCCAGTGTGACAGGGGCTGTGTCCAGTGTACAGGGGCTGTGTCCAGTGTACAGGGGCTGTGTACAGGGGTTGAGTCCAGTGTACAGGGGTTGTGTCCAGTGTCCAGGGGCTGTGTCCAGGGGCAGTGTCCAGTGTGACGGCTGTGTCCAGTGTACAGGAGCTGTGTCCAGAGGCTGTGTCCATTGTCCAGGGGCTGTGTCCAGTGTGAAGGCTGTGTCCAGTGTACAGGAGCTGTGTCCAGAGGCTGTGTCCATTGTCCAGGGGCTGTGTCCAGTGTCCAGGGGCAGTGTCCAGGGGCTGTGTCCAGGGGCAGTGTCCAGGGTCCAAGGGGCTGTGTCCAGTGTGACAGGCTGTGTCCAGTGTAAAGTAAGAAAAATAAATAAAAGTAATAAATAAAATAAAAACATATTTTTGGAGGATGATGGAAGAGGAAATAATGGGAGATCAGCAACCTGATAGAAGTGCTGAAGCTGCTACCACCAGTCATGACAAGGCCGATACCTCTTTGTATTTTTTGCTCTTTGGAGCATTTCTCTTTTTTTGGGATAGTTTATTAAACTGCCACCCTGTCTGCCCCTGCAGTGCCGCTCTGTTTCCAAGATGTGCCAGGTTGGAAGTGTAAAGGTGCCCACAGACGCTACAATTATCGAATGCGTTTTGTACTTTTTAAGCACAAATTGCATCTTATGTACAATTATTGGATGGTGATTATGGGCTTGTGCGATGCTGTATGTCTAAAATTGTATGTCTAAAAAAGTACGTGCTGCACGTACTTTTTAGACTACATCTGAAATTTAACATTACAAACATGGGTTCATCACATCGCATCGCATGCAACCAAGTGCACATCTCATAGCAAGCTGGAAGAAAAATTGTATAGAACCATTGTACAGACAAAAACGCATAGCACAGTACAATTGTAGCGTCTGTGGGCACCTTTAGGTCCACATGTATGTGATGCTTAGTCATCCAGCTACCTCGGTATACCCTTTTGGCCCAACTACAGTAAATTAAAACAATTTTGTAAGCTATAAAGTGATCAAAATTGACTAGAAATGAGTGGAAACTAATGTTATTGAGGTTAATAATACTTTAGGGGCAAAAACAGGCCCAAATTCTGTTATTTTAGCCATTTTTAGCATTTTTTCATAAAAATCCAGATCCAAAACACGAAGGGAGATCCAGATACAAAACCAAAACCCGAAAAAGTGGCCGCCGCACATCTCTAATATTTATCATTATCAACATTAAATATTTGTGGCAAATTACAAAGCCATGCCCTACATTTTTGCTGTTCCATTACATTTAGGTGTGTGTTATTTTGCATGGGATTGGTTTGAAATCCCGGCAATTAAAAATACGACCACCAAAATCCCGACAAGGGGGGGACGTGGATGCCCCCCCCCCCCCCCCCCCCCTTTGCGGGCTCACTTTGCTCGCCATGCAGCGGGCCTGGTGCCTCGGGAACACTCGGCACACTCATTTATTCTCCCTCTATGGGTGTCGTGGACACCCAAAGAAGGACAAAGTGCCGGGATTTAGATGGTCAAGATTCTGGTGTCGGGATTCCAACCGCCGGCATTTCAACTGCATCCCGTTTTGCACTGTGGGGCAAAATTTAAATTAGGGGTGTTATTATGTGGCCCGTATTATGCCCTGTCTGGGGGTCCCCAAAACTCAGAAACTATGGTTGGAAGGTATGTCTTGTTCACCTTTTCACTGCGGTGTATGCGTGCGGTTGTGTAAGGGGGTTTTCAGAGGAGGGAAAGGGATTGAGGGAGACCTAAGCCCTGTATTAGCTAGTATCGCTGGTTAAATTTTCATGAGTGACCATATTGCCAGGGTTTTTGTTGTGTACAGGGTAATAAATCGCTAGGAGCATGCTCCCGCACTCAGTCCTTAATAGTTGCTGGTCGCAGGATCTTCGATTTTGAATTTTTAGTGGTGACCTGTCAGTCAAAACTGAAAAGTCGCTGGAAAAATGGTACATTGTGTGATATGGTCGCTGAGCAATAATAAGCCAAAATCTCCCAGCAACCATATTGCACCATGTGTACACACAGCTACTGTATCACTTCAGAAGTAATAGACAGCCTCAGTAGGGTATGTGGTCATGTGCTAGTTTTGATTTGGCGACTCTACGTGTGACCGCACTTTAACCTTGAGTGGTCACACACAGGACAGCCATCAGGGGGGTGCTGCGGGCACGGCTGTCCAGGGCCCAACCACTCTGACAGAAAGTGAAGGGCCTTGACCACTCATTCTGCCCCCTGCCCCCCCGACTGCCTCCACTGAGCTGCCCCAGCTGAATCCCACTCCTCCTGGAGTGCAGGCTTCTCCTTCACCATCATTAGGGGTTGGGATTATTTGGTCTACGAGAAGTTGGTTGACAAGCATTGGGTCGACACCATTAGGTCGACGTGGGGAAAGGTCGACATGGGTCCAGGTCGACATGGATTTGGGTTGACCTTGACCCATATCGACCCCCCCATAGAGAGGGCCGGGGTGATAGAGCACAGTGAGTAAAAGAAGGAGAAGTGAAAGAGAGAGAGAGAGGGGAGCGAAGGGACAGTCAGAGAGAGAGAGTGGACAGTGTATATATACTTGCTAGCTCTGCTTCTCCTTCTCGTCCTCTGTACTGTTCAGCCTGGCGGGTCACAGCTCCTGCTTCCCACGAGAGACAGCAGTCGGGTCCCGGTGGTGTTCCGCTCCGGGCTCCTGCGAGAGGTCGCAAGGTGGTTCCCAGCTCCAGTGGTCTGTGGCTCCTTGTTACCGTGAGAGGTAGCAGGCGGGTCCCGGGAGAGCATGGCTCCGGGCTCCAGCAGGAGGTTACAGGTGGATCCCGACTCCAGGTGGTGTGCGGTTCCGGGCTCCCGCGAGAGATGGCAGGCGGGTCAGCTATCTTTTATTGCAGCTTTTTTTTTATCTGCTAAATGACAGGGGGGCACATCCTGCTGCCGCCCCCGATGATAGGTGCCACCAATAGGCCCATACCTCATGGACAAATCCGACCCTGCCCCGGCCCCACAATTTCTAGTGACAGCCCTGGAACAGCTAACTGCTGCCTGTATACTCACCCTGTTTTTTGCATCGTATCCAAATAACCCTTTATAAGCTGCATAGGGGTGTGCAGCACATTTTATTAGGGGGTGCACCACCTATTGTGCATGTCTAACAACACCCATTGGGTGCATCTAACACCACCAATCAGGCGTGTCTAACATCATCTATTGGCACTCACTACAATATGAGAAATAATTTTTGCCCTGCGCTCACCTTCTAGGGTGGACATACTCCAGCCCGGCAGCCCTTTCGACCATTGGTCATCTTGGTACTTATGTATTATCTGGGCGCCCGATGTTTTGATCGGGTCGGAAAAATTGGGTCAATCGCATCGCATGCAACCAAATCGCATGCGATGCGATCGACGCGATTTTTACATTGGATGCAATGTTAAATGGTCCCTGAGACCCGATTTTACATTGGGTCCAATGTTAAATGCCCCCCAGACCCCATTTTTTATTGTATACCCACCCTATTCATACCCCCACTATCCAAGTGGGCATGGAGTTGATTTTATATAGCGTGGCGAGCGCAGCTCGCCACCGAGCCCGAAGTGCGGAGAGCGCGCCCCGCGAGTGGACGCGGATTACTTAAAAGGTAAACCGCTTGCGCTCGCCACGCTATATAAAATCAACTCCATGCCCACTTCGATAGTGGGGGTATGAACAGGGTGGGTATACAATAAAAAATGGGGTCTGGGGGGCATTTAACATTGGACCCAATGTAAAATCGGGTCTCAGGGACCATTTAACATTGAATCCAATGTAAAAATCGCATCGCATGCAATTTGGTTGCATGCGATGCGATCGAACCGATTTTTCCGAAAAAATCGGGTCCATCACATCTGATTTTGGGCGAGATTCTCTATTACAGAAATGCGGTAAAACCCCCGTTATCTGGGTTTTTACCGCATTTCTGTATTCTCTAACCTCCCTCCGCAGTGTCACCGCTGCGGAGGGAATCGCCAGCAAAAGCTGGCGGTTCCCTGCAGAAGCCTATGGGCTTCTTACCGCAGCGGTGTGAGGGATCCATCACGGATCCCTCCCAGCATGCCTTGCGGCATGCCCGGAAGTCCAGCAACGGCGCCGCATCGCAAGGGACAGCTCTTACCGCAAGAGCTGTCCCTTGCGTTAATGACCGCATATTTTAGAGAATATGCGGTCATTAGAAATGCGATGCCAGGCGAAGAGGGCTGCGGATTTTAGAGAATCCCGCCCTTTATGCCTTAAGTTAAGGCATACAATAAAAAAATCGGGCGCCCAGATACTACATAAGTAGCGTCATCTTTAGCGCGGACAAACCTGAACCTCACCCACTACAATATAAAAGTCTCTCAGCCACAACATAATCTTCTGCCTATTCTTATTACTCTGTGTAACAGTAAATGCAAATAAAGTCAAAAACATATATGGATGACACAGGTATGTAGTGATACGACAATGGTCTAGTACAATTAACAATGCAAAACACACATCATTGATTGATGGGCGATTCTTTTAATAGAATACAGTTCTAAAAAGCAAAAGTCTTTGGTAAGGCATACGGTCATTTGGTCTACAGCATGATGGTCGACAGTCATTAGGTCGACACCATTAGGTCGACATGGGAAAAGGTATTGCTGGTTGCTAGCGGCAGGGAGGTTTTTATAAGGGAGGGCACAGCATTAGGGGGTGCCTGTGCACCCCTAACACTCTATGTGCGCACGCCTATGATAAGCTGCCAGACAACAGCTGAGGCAACATTAGGCAATATCTGCTAGCAAATCCCACAGGGACAGGGAGAGTATAGTGCCTGATACAATGCTGGCTCCTGGGGGCATCTGATATGTCTAATGCATAATGCAGAAGACTTGCACTAGAAAGGTAAGAGCTCCGACCAGGGCTATTTTTGTGCAGGCTCCAGCAGGAACTGAGGCCCTTATTCTAGTTCACTCTTTCTGACAAAATATTTCTTAGATGGACAAAACCATTTGCACTGCAGGTGAGGCAGGTGTTACTTGTGCAGAGATAATTAGATTTGGGTGGGGTTTTACACCTGCCTCACCTGCAGTGCAAATGGTTTTGTCCATCTAAGAAATATTTTGTCAGAAAGAGTGAACTAGAATAAGGGCCACAGTTCCTGCTGGAGCCTGCACAAAAATAGCCCTGGCTCCGACACCTGATACATGAAGGACCAAGCAGTATATATCTGCACAGTATATACACAGCTGCATTCCTGCCACTGTTACTATGTCATTATTGTCAACAATGTCACATATTTTCTAGGGGCGGTGTCTATGAACGATTACATGCATACAGGTTACATGTCATACTCCTGATCGTGTCACTTTTACTAAACGTGGTTATAATATATAGGGTACTTGTGTATTATCTAGGCGCCCAAGATTTCCATCATACGACATTGTTTTGGTCGCATCGCATGCGATCAGATTGCATGCGATCGCATGCGATGCGACCAAATTGGACCAGATTTTTAATTGTACAGGCACTCTGATGGGTAATGCCACCCCCACTATCAACGGCCACCTGAAGCGTGGCGAGCGCAGCGAGCCCGCGAGGGGCGGCGGTACGCGTCCTCCGACCTTTTCATACCCCCACTATCCACGTCGGCGTGGAGTTGATTTTAGATAGTGTGGCGAGCGCAGCGAGCCACCAAGCCCGAACCGTGGCGAGGGGACGCGGATTACTTCACAGTAATCCGTGTCCCCTCGCAGGGCTCGCTGCGCTCGCCACGTTATGGGCTCGGTGACTCGCTGCGCTCGCCACACTATCTGAAATCAACTCCACGGCGACGTGGATAGTGGGGATATGAAAAGGTCGGAGGACGCGTACCGCCACCCCTCACGGGCTCGCTGTGCTCGCCACGCTTCGGGTGGCCGTTGATAGTGGGGGTGGCATTAACAATGGGGGTGCATTTAACATAGTAATCCCCCATCAGGGTGCCTGTACAATTTAATATCGCATTGCATCGCATGCCATTTCTAATGGCATGCGATGCAATATTTTATCGCACAGTGCGGGTCTGTGCACCCGGAAATCGGGTCCCATTGTATCGCATCCCATTAATTAGTGGTATGCGTTGCGATGGGTGCCCAGATAATACACAAGTACCTAATGTAGTGTTTGCCATTTTAACCCCTTCCCGACATTTGACGTACATTTACGTCATGGTCGGGAAGTACTTCCCGACACATGGCGTAAATGTACGTCATGAGTTCTAACTGTCACCGCGTCTATAGACGCGGTGACAGTTTGGAGATGTCTGCTGTCCCTGACAGCAGACATCCCCCCTCGCCGCCCAGGGGGGGCAGGGGTGCCCCCCCCGGTCGGCGATCGCTGCGATTGGCTGTTCAAAAGTGAACAGCCAATTGCAGCGTTTTCTGTGTTACCGGCGGCTAAGCCGCTCGGTAACACAGAGATCGGTGGTGATCGGTGCTGTTAAGTACAGCACCGATCACCACCGAATGGCAGCCCACCCTCCCGGCAGCCTCCCTCCCACCCAGCCAGCAGCCGCAGCGCCAGCCCCCCTCCCACCCCCCCCGCCAGGCGCAGCACAGCAGGAGGAAGAATATGATTTTTAAGTGAATGGGATTAAATGAACTATATATATATATATATATATATATATATATATATATATGTGTATATATGTATGTATATATATATATATATACACATATATATATATATATATGTGTGTATATATATATATATATATATATATACACACACATATATATATATATATACACACACACATATATATATATATACAGTGATCGGTGCTGTTAAGTACAGCACCGATCACCACCGATCGCCAGCCCCCCCCCCCCCTCCCACCCACCCCCTCCCACCCGGCAGCCCGGGTGGGAGGGGGTGAAAAATTTTGAGCCAGAATTTTGTGTAAAAAATTACATTTTTTTACACAAAAATGCAGTTCTGGCTCCAAATTTTTCATTTTTGCAAGGAATGAAGGAGACAAAGCACCCCAAAATCTGTGCCCCAATTTCTCCCGAGTATGGCAATGCCTCACATGTGACCAAAAAATACCAGTTGGGTGCATGGCAGGACTCAGAAGGGAAGGAGTGATATTTGGATTTTGCAGCACAGATTCTGGTTGAATGACCCCTGAAGCACCCATACAGTGGAACCCCCCCACAAGTGACCCCATTTTGCAAACTACACCCTTCAGGGAATTCATCAGGGGGTATAGTGTACATTTCAAACCCCCAGGGGTTTCACCAATTTTGATACAACTGAGCTGTGAAAATGAAAAATTAAATTTTTTTCATTTTCACAGCCCAGTTGTATCAAAATTGGTGAAACCCCTGGGGGTTTGAAATGTACACTATACCCCTAAATGAATTCCCTGAAGGGTGTAGTTTGCAAAATGGGGTCACTTGTGGGGGGGTTCCTAAATTTTAGCATCTTATGGTGCCTAGAAACCTACATGGTGCCTAAAAAATAATCTCATAAAAAGGAGGCTCCAAAATCAAGTAGGTGCTCCTTCTATTATGAAGCCTGTGGTTTGGTCAACGTGCACACTAGGGCCACATATAGGATATTTTTGAAAACAAAAGAATTGGGGGAATCAATTTTTAGTCACATTTCTCTAGTAAAATCTACTGTGTTCCTTAGAAAAATGTATTAAAATTGCAAATCTGCAAAAAAAATGAAATTTTGAAATTTCACCTACACTTTGTTTTAATTCCTGTGAAACACCTAAAGGGTTAACAAACTTCCAAAATGCTGTTTTGAATACTGTGAGGGGTGCAGTTTTTGAAATGGCATCATTTATGGTGGTGTCTCACATACAAGTCCCTCAAAGTCACATCAGAACTGAACTGGTCCCTAAAAAAATCAGTGTTTGACATTTTCTTGAAAATTTGAAAATTTGCTATTCATATTGTAAGCCTCCTAGTGTCCAAAAAAATTAAAAGGAAGTTGAAATAATGATGGAAACATAAAGTAGACATATGGTCTATGTTAGTTATTAACTATTTTGAGTGGTATGATCATTTGTCTCACAAGCAGAAAATTTAACATTTTGCAAATTGCTAAATTTTCCATTTTTTTACGACATTTTGGTATTTTTCACAAAAAAACACAGACTGTATCGACCCAAATTTACCACTAATTTGAAGTACAATGTGTCACGAGAAAACAATCTCAAAATCACTGGGATAAGTAAAAGCAAAAAAAAGTTATACCCACTTAAGTGATACATGTCAGATTTGAAAAAAATGTCTCTGTCAGGAACGCAAAAACTGGCTGTGTCAGGAAGGGGTTAAATTATACTTTCTAGCCAAGAGGTTAAATACACATTGGGGTGTATTTAATGCTGCTGGCAAGCTGTCACAGCTCGCAGGGTTAGTATTCAACTGACCCCTCTGCATATGCTGATTCCCCCTTGGCTTTTGGAGCGAGGGGGAATTGGCGTATGCTGCCGCTAAAACAGCGAGACTGCAGCGGGCTCCCTGCATTACCCGCGAGCCTCGCTGTTTGGGGGAATCCTCGCCGTCCTGTGACAGCGAGGATTCCCCTGGAACGTAGAATAGGTGAGCAGCCGGCGCAGGGGTTAAACAGCAAGGATCGCTTGTTTTCGTCAATCCCCGCAGTTTAACCCCTCGCCAGCAACATTGAATATGGGCCAGAATATCATTAGAATTGCATGCGATATGCAGAAATGGTGGATTTTAATGCTAGGGGTAAATTTACTAAAGCATCTAAAAATGAAAAGAGGTGATGTTGCCCATAGCAACCAATCAGATTCTGTAGACCTTATTCTGGTCCGTTTTCCCATGAGAACACTGGATGTTCTTATGCAAATTATGCCCTGACACAGGTGCGGGGGGGGGGGGGCGGTCAGCTGGTATCGCTGGATATAAGCAGCCCGCCCATTTCCTTCCCAGTGTGCATGCATATGTACGGTTGTTCAGAGCAAGTAGCGTATGGCCACCTACTGCCACTTAAATTCTTCCTAACAACCGTCCTATTCCTGTTCAGAAACCATTTTAATGGTAGCTCTATGTTAATTATGGTATGCAATTAATTATTATATTTTGCAGGTAATTTTCTGGAAGATGAAGACATGATCTCACACATCTGTGCAAATCAGAAGGAATAAAGATGTCGGGTCAAGATGTCCCTGGTCGGTTATGCAGAGAGGCCTACGATTATCTTCTCCAAAAGCGGTTCAGAGAAGCCTCCGCCTTTTACATGGCTGCATTCAGCTGCAATGCCCCCATCGCTCTACAAAGGGTGCATTCGCTGGATGATGGACAGTACCAAGAAGTCATTAACACTCTGCAGGAGTGGTGTCTAGGCGAAGGCGACATACCAAAAATAAAGTGTGATGGCATGGCCATTGTGTCCCTCAACCCGGGGATAGCGGCCGTGTTCCTTTCAACGCTTTGTCCAAATAATTTTGCTGCTTCCTCATTCAAAATGGGTACGTTCCTTAAAAGTGGACGCTATGAGGAGGTGGTGACCAGGTGCAACTCTTTGTTGAGTGTGTACCCTCAATTTTCACTAGAACTTTTGTTGACCAGAGGTCTGGCGTGGATACTGTCCCGTTCTCACTCAACCAGCGGGGTAGTCGATTACATCCAAGTATTCACAAAACAGAAGGAGGAGGCGAAGAAATATATTTGTACAAAACAAAGAGAGTATCTACCTCAAGTCATTAATGCCGTCCATGACTATGTTTCTTCTTACGAGAACAATAACACAGAAGGCAACACGCACATCTTGCTTCATGAATGCTATAGTCTTCTAGCTGCGTTGATGCCTGATGACCTTCAGGTATGCAAAACACAGGCTGCTTACTTGTTTGAGGAATGTAAGTTTGAAGAATGCATAGCTGTTTACTCTCGAGCAATTAAGGCTTTGTCTCTAGAAACCAAGATCAAAGAAGAGAAGATATCTTGTCTCCTGGTGGACCGGGCTACAGCTTACTACTCTTTAGGATGTCGTACAAAAGAAATGGTTCAAGACTTAGCAGAGGCCTTCACAGTCAGCCCCTGTCACGCCAGGAAGAGGTTTACAGAGATCTTCTCGAGTGCAGACATGACTAGAGTAATGGAACGTTCCAAGTCTTGTATTGAATCGGAATTCAGGGACTTCAGAGAAGTTGTGCGGGCTCGTCCAGAGCTCAGATCTGATACAGGTACAGAGAATCTCTTACCAATCATAAAGGCCCTGGAGTTTTTGATTCAATGTTCTGCTGAGAACAGTCGGGAGCTGAACGTCCGTCTGGCCGATTGCAAACTTCTTGCTGGAGATTTCCGAGCCTGTCTGGACATTTGTAACCAGCAAATTAATTCTGATAAAAAGACCTACCAAAACACATTATATGTCCTACGAGGCTTTTGTTACTTCCACAGGAATGAACATCAAGAGGCACTTAAGGACTTTCAGAAGATTATAGAAGATGAATCCCCGCACCCTTCCAGCTGCGTAAAAGCTCTGTGTGGTAGAGGACTAGTTCGAATGATAAGTGGAAGCTCGTATCTGACTGCCCTAGACTATATCACAGCCTGTAAGCTTAAACTAGATGAAACATTCCTCACTATTAAGTCTTATGTGCCTTGGAACCAAAGAGGTCTTCTCTACAAAGTGTTACAGGAGGAAGGGGAAAAGATGCTGCACAGAAAGTCCACCAGTACAGATGAAAATGGGGTGGTGAACAGAAGGAACATATCCGAGCAGGAGAGAGTCTCCACTAAAGAATGGTAATACATAACTCCTAGCTATAAACATAATATACAATATACTGTATATTGTAAATAAGCTACTGTAATTCCTAAACTTAACAGAAGATATGTGATGGTTGTGAAACATGCATTGCAATACCCATGGCACTATAAACCCATGGCACAATAGAGACACGTGCCCTTAACTGCCGCCCAGTGGTGTTCTAGGGTTCCAAGCATCCCTGGCAAAGTAAAAAACCGGTGTGCCTCCCATACATGAAATAAGGAAGACTTGCGTGCCAAAAAGAGGATGTTGTCTTTTGGGGATAAGGACGTGGCCACATAATAGAACCCCCATTTTAAATTATGCCATGCTGTAGTGTCCCTTATACAGGTTATGCTAGACAGTAATAGTGTCCTTTAGAAATTGCACCACACATTAGTAGTGCCCAGCCAGTGTGAGGTGAAGTGAATGAAATACAGATTATGATGCAAGGTGCTGCCTCCTTGACATTCCTCTGTTTGCCTTGTGCTCTATAGCTTTACGTCGGTAGACTGTATTAGTAAAGAAGCCAGGAGCAGAGTCCATAACTTCACTTATTCTTTAGTGATGTTTCAGGTGTGCACCAGCTGGCCATTCTCCTTATGATGCTGGATTCCACCGATGATGTGTGCCGGATCCTCTGTACCGATGCTCTCTACCAAATGGATCGCACAGAAGAAGCTCGCAAGATGCTGTCTCTGGCGCTCAACAGCAGTTCTCAAAGATCTCCTGTCCTCGCCAGACTTGCTTTGCTGCAGTTCAAAAAAGGATTTATTTACGATGGAAATCAGGTATTGCCTGCAAGTGTCTGTACAGCCACCAGATGGCAGCATTGGTTTAAAAGCGGCTTGAAAAAGTAATTTTCCACATGAACAGGATAGTTATTATTGCTAGATTATCCTTTATGTACAAATGTCTCCTCACACACCATTAATGCCGTTAAGACAAGCAGCCACTCTGGGAGCACCAGGTCCCTGATGTTTTCAGGTTTTTTAGCATATTTTTTGGTCAAAAATGTCTTTGTTGCAATGCTATGCAAGTAGGAGGCATGAGGAGACAGTGTTAATTCATTTAATACATGTATGCGACACATATATCTGTCTACAAAGCACAACAGAACTTGGCATGGCAAAAAGACACGGCTGCTAAACTGTAGCACTTCTCTTCAGCTTCAGGGACTCCGCTGCACCGAGACACCTGTGTGCAACTGAGTCTCTGAGTCTGCATAGAAGTACTACAACTAGTGAGGCCAATCCCGGGATCGGGATCGGCGGGATCCCGGGATTTAGGCCTAAAATCGGCGGGATTTCAATCCCGGGATTGAAGCTTTCAATCCCGGGATTTCGGGATTAGTATCCCAGTGCTTTTTTTTCCAAAGCCGGGCAGCGCTGAGCACTTTAGAATGGCTCAGATGCTGCCCGGCTGTCTGCTGCGTACCCCCGGTGGCTGTCAGTGTCATGACGGCGCCCAGGCTGCGCAGCGTGACCCCTGACATCACGCCACGCTGCGCAGCCCATCCACCGCCATGCCTGTCAGTGCACTGTCTTCAGCATAAGTACAGTCGCTCAGCCGCCCGCCCGCCCCGCCGCTGCATGGACGGACGGACGGACATCGCTCCTGCTGCTGCCTGTCACCATACCACTGTAAGTGACAGTGCAGGGCAGGGGGATGGGGAACAGTGGCGGGCGGGCTGGCGAGGGGCGAATAAGAGGGCATTTATATTGATATTTGGGGGGCAGGTCATTTTTTTTTTTTATTAGGGAGGCCAATCCCGGGATTCCCGGGATCCCGGGATTGAGCATTTTTCAATCCCGAATCCCGGGATTGAAAAAATGCCCCGGGATTGGCCTCCCTAACTACAACGTAGCAGCCACAGCTTTTTTCCATGTCAAGTTCTGTTGTGCTTCATAGCAGACTCAGTCGCAGACAGATATATAAGTGTTGCATATCAAATTAACAAGCAAAGTCTCCTGGTGTGTCCTATCATGTTGTGACTAAGATGCATTTTAGTCAAAGAATACACCCGACACTATCCTGTCGCATGCGACTTGGTGGTCACGCTCATTCCTTGCATCATGCCCTGCATGGGCAATTTAGATTGGATGTATGAGGACACATCTGTAAACAGGGTCAGCTCTGAGCACTATGGGCCGCCTGAACTCGGTGGGCGCGCGGCATGCCGGACGAAATTGGACTTTTTTTTAAAGGGGCAGTCACTTACTAGGCATGGGTTTGCCTTGTAATGGATCGCCCCTTTAAAATAATTTGTTGATACATGAAAAGAACAATGTGGTTTAGAACGAGGCCAATGTGGTTTAGCACGACAGGAGACACAAGTCAACACAAGATTTTCAAGATTTCATTTTAAACTGCCTTGTTCTTACATCACACTCCAAGTGGGCATAGAGGGAGCACGGCAAGCCCTACACGGGGACACGGAACCTTACTACATTGACAAATAAAACATGAAAAACCCATGTCAACCTTCTTCATGTTTGGACCATTTCTATGTCAACCTTTTGCTTGTGTTGACCTTTTGTCAATGTCGACCTAGACCATATTTACCTTTTCCATGTGTTGATCTATTGCCTGTCGACCAATAGCAGTCGTCTCTCAACACTGTCGACCGAATAATACGCACCCCAGTTTAGCACAGGTGACGCCATATATTAGAAGGGAGAGTATTTTGTCTCACCTGGAATGGGTCATGTTAGGGTTTATTTACTAAGATGGGCGTTCTTTTGAAGATGGGATGTTGCCCATAGGAACCAATGAGATTCTATCTATTATCTTCCAGAAGGTACTAAATAAATAAGCAGATTCTGATTGGTTGCCCATAGCAACATCCCATGTGACATAGAACTCCCATCTTAGTAAATAAACCCCTTTGGGAGGGTAAGCGGTCATCTATTAGAATGAACTTAGGTCTACAGTCATTAGGCTGACCCCACTAGGTCGACTGGCAGGAAGGTCGACCTGACTTAAGGTCGACATGGCCCAAGGTCGACATGACTTAAGGTCGAATTTGCATAAAGGTCGACATGAGGAAGGTCGAATGGTCATAAGGTCGACATGGGCCTTTTCACTGTTTTTTGAGCCGACATGTGCCGACAGGCGGTATTTCATGCCCTACCATCCACTAGGGCGTGGTGGGAGAATAAAATAGTGTGCCGAGCGCAGCGAGGCACCGTGCCCGAAGCATCGCGAGCGAAGCGAGCGATGCGAGGGTCCGATTCTCATTGCCAACTGTGTCCATGTCGACTGTGTCGACATTCGGATCAAAAAACAGTGAAAAACCCATGTCGACCTTATGACCAGTCGACCTTCCTCATGTCGACCTTTATGCAAATTCGACCTTAAGTCATGTCGACCTTGGCCCATGTCGACCTTAAATCAGGTCGACCTTCCTGCCAGTCGACCTAGTGGGGTCGACCTAATGACTGTAGACCTAAGTTCATTCTGATAGATGTACCGATTCCTTTGGGAGGTATGTAATATCACTGGGCCAGATTCTCTAAGCTTCAAAAGTGATAAAATGGAGAGCGATAAACAGCCAGCCAATCAGCTCCTATCTAACATTTTCAAACACAGTCTGTGACATGTCAGGCAGGAGCTGATTGGCTGGCTGTTTATAACTCTCCATTTATCACTTTTGAAGCTCAGAGAATCTGGCGCATAGACAGCAAAAGTGCAAAGGAAGACCATAATAAAAGTAAGAGGAAACAATGCGGGATAGACGGCTTCTAAATAAGAGGGCGATTCAGGCCTGTCTGGTGAGATCCGAATTTGGCGGGGTGTTCATTCAATGATGGGCAGACCGGGGGCGGGCAGTAGGCGGCTGCTGGGGTCCACCCAGCATTTTAAGGGCGTGCCCACAAAAATGGTGGGCGCGTCCATGGAAACGCTGGGCGGACAACTGCGTACGCGGGCGTGTCCGTGCCTGCTTGGAGCAGGCGGCTGACGTCACATGATGTCAGCGTCCATTAGGGTGACCAACTCATCCCTTTAATCCGGGACACATATTAATTACACAGGTTCTGTGGCAGTTTAAAACCAGGTGAAAGCCAGCCACAGAACCTGTGTAATTAATATGTGTCCCGGATTAAAGGGATGAGTTGGTCACCCTAGCGTCCATCCCCATCTCGCCCACCTCCATCCAGGATAAAAGTGAGTATAGACTTACCTTTATCTACGAAGGGAGGAAATCATTCAGTGATGAGCGACCATTAAATTATCTTTCCGCCATGCAGTCGCGCTCGAGCGGATGTGTGAGCGTACACATCCGCTCGCATGGTAGAGCAGGGATTCGCTCAGCGAGGAGGGCGTGCGTTCGGCGTGACGGCATTTACGCTGCCTAGAGAACAGATCTGAATTGGGCCCCAAGGAGTTTATTCTAGTTCACAAGCAAAGCTGCGAAATTCACAGCGTTATGTGTGCTTTAAACGCTGCCCATACCAACATGCTCCCCCCCCCGCATGCCACATCTCCAAGTCACTGACCGTCGAATGATTCCTAAGGTGCACGCAAATCTAAGACACTCTCTGTTGTCTTAGATTTATGGCTGCCTTGTATGGGAAATGGGCGGTCAGCTGACATCCTATGATGGCACCTGCGCCATCACCAAATTACCATGGCAATGCTGGGCATTCCCATAGGCGCAGCCTGTTGCTGGTGCAAACGAGATGGCGAATAACTATTTTGCCGTGCCCGCTCGCACCGAGCGTCTGTACATGTGCATACGTGCCTATGTTCATGCGCAGATGCTAAACATCGCTCCCCCGTACAAACGTGCGGGGGAGCGATCAAATCAGAATCACCCCCTAAAACATTTCTAGATGTACTTAGTACTTTTATCAGCAGGGGGCGATAGAGTACTGGCTGAAATGTTTTATCACAAAGGCTCAATGCTGCCGATAAGGGAATATGCTTTCAAAACAACTCAGGAAAATGTGACAAATCCGACTGTATTTCTATGTAACGAGGAGCCAGAAAGCCTTTCCCCAAATGATCAGCGTGGCTGCACCTGGCTTCTACTGCTCTGCTAAGTGGAAAATTTGTTTAAAAAAATAATAAAATTGGCATAAAATGTTCATAATTATGAAGAAAATCTCTCATATCTTCTTTAAATACATGAAACCTAAAGTACAATTACATAGCTAAGTATTATGCTAATTCCTCTTGCCAAATTGGAGGTGCCCATACACGGAGCGATGACCTGATCGTATCGCATTTAGTACAGAATGCGTACAAGGTGCTACAACAGCATGCGTTTCGAACTAGATGCGATGCGATCTACAGATGGATCCGCTCTCATTAGAGCAGCTCCTGGTGTGACAGATGGGCAGGGAAGCACTCGGTCCCCGCAACATCGACACCTTGCTGATGGTACTCGCGAGCGAGTTAGCAGCGTGCACGTCCCTGTCCGCCGGCCACACCCACAGCCAACCTCTGCCAGCGCCCAATAGCACCCAACAGCGCTATGGATATTTCGCACTGGCGGGCTGGCAGAGGCTGGCTCCATCTGTAGTACAAAAAGTACATGCTGCACATACTTTCTGTGCTGTGCGATGTGACGCGCGCGGGAGCACACATCACATCACACGGGGAAAACACTCTGTGTATTGGCACGTTCAGATCTCATTTCACTATGATGGGGTGTCCAAACCTGTCCTCAAGATCTACCCTCCGTTCATGTATGTCAGGCCACCTGTGGATCTATAGGAATGAATGCAGCATGCTTGAAAATGTGACAGTTAGTAATGACTACATCTGTGCACCGGCTAGGTGATGTGTAAACATGGACAGGTGGTAGATCTCAAGGACCGGTTTGGCCACCCCTGTACTATGTGATGTGGGAGGGTGACTTGGCCTTCTAGAACAGTGGGTATATTGAATAGAATCATTGGAATATCTATAATGGGTACAGGCTGGGCACTGGGGGGGCTCACACAGCACACAGGGGTGCCGACAGGTCGTCCGGGCCATGGTAAAATGGACGGAGCTTGCTAAAAGGGGCCATGGCCATGCCCCAACAGAACACGGGACTGAGCAGCGTGTGCACTGCTCAGAACATGGGACTGAGCAGCGTGTGCTGATCATAGGCGTGCGCAGCCCATTTTATTAGGGGTGCACCATTGGAGGGGCGTGTCTATCAACACCTATTGGGTGTGTCTATTACCGCCTACTGGGCATCAATTCAAACTAAATAAGTAGTGTCTGAAGGTACGCCGCAAATATTTATACTGTAATGCCCTTTACACATTATGCCACACTCCATAATGCCCCACACCTTAATGCTCATTATACATTGTTACACACTGTAATGCCCATTACAAGTTAGACCACACCAAAATGCCTCTTAAACATTATGCCACAGTCCATAATGCCCATTACAGATAATACCAGAAACCACAATGCCACACACCATAATGCCCATTACAAGCTATGCCACTCCTTAACACGTTATACGACATACCGTAATGTCTTGTACATATTATGCCACATAAGTGCCACTTATACATACATGCTCATTGTCATGGGTTACATGCTCATTGCCATAGTACTTGCACACCAGGGGTTATATCCTTTTTGCCAGAGGTTTCATTCTTCTTGCTAACGGGGCTTAGATGCTTAAGAGCTGCCCATTGCAAAGCAGCCGGCAGATGGTGAGCGGGTCCACCTCCCTCCCTTACCCGGCTGCTGCGGGGTGGGCTCAGCCTCCTCCTCCCTGCACCCGGAAAAGGATGTACAGTGCAGGGAGGAGGAAGTCACTGGTCCGGGCAGCACAGCACTGTGCTGCTCATACACTGATGAGGGGGGGGGGGAGTCAGCGGGGGTCCATCGGCGGTCGGATTGGGGCAGCGGGAGGGGCCGTGCGGGACGCCGGTGGTCGTGTTAAGAAGCCCATAGGCTTCTATGGGGTATTGCCAGCTCTTGCTGGCGATACCCCTGCAGTGAAAACCAGGGGTGCGGGTTTTCCTGCTCATCAAAATGCGGTAAAAACCCAGATAATGGGGTCTTTACCGCATTTTTTCGTTTAGAACATCCCACCCAGAATCTTATTGGTTGGCAGTGTGTATGGGCCTTTAATGTATGTTTATAGATACCTCCCAATACTAGCCCCCCCCCCCCCCCCGCATCTCTGATCATGAACACAATAGCAGAAGGTTATAATACAAGTTCAGTGGAATTGAGGATACAAATTTTGGTATATTTGATGGAACGGACCAGTGAGCAGCTGCAAGCATGAAGAGACAGGCATGTTACTATATGGCGCGAGACTGTGCTGTAAAGTTAATAAGATGGGAGTTCTAGTGAAGATGAGCTGTTGCCCATAGCAACCAATCAGATTTTTCTTCTTATTTATTGAAAAGATTATAGCTAGAATCAGATTGGTTGCTGTGGACAACTCCCATCTTAGTACTGTAAATGTATCCCTGTGTGCTTAGAAAAGTCTGTTCTGTCTCCTAGTGGGTATATTATTTATGAAGTATTACATACTGTACACTGCACTATGTATAAGGCATATTATATAGCTTAAGGGCCTGATTCAGCTTGCACTATATATTATATAGCTTAAGGGCCCGATTCAGCTTGCACTATATATTATATAGCTTAAGGGCCCGATTCAGCTTGCACTATATATTATAAAGCTTAAGGGCCCGATTCAGCTTGCATTATATAATATATAGCTTAAGGGCCCGATTCAGCTTGGTACTGATGTTTGGGGTCTGCGCATGTGCTTCGCAAATATATGCATGTGCAGATCCACTGTGTGAACGCCATCGGCGACTATCACAGTTGCCATGGAGTTCACACAGAGGGGGGAGGGCACGGAGCGGACAGGGGGCTGGCTCATGTGGATGCCCAACCAGCGGCGTAACTATAGCACCGCAGCCCCCGCCACCGCGGGGGGGGGGGGGGGGGCGCTGTGCATGTGGGGGCGCCGGGGGCTGCGGTGCTATAGTTACACCACCCCCCCCCCAATCCCCCGCAGAATTACCTATCTCGCTGGTCCCGGCGGCTCCGTTCTTCTGATGAGGATTACCACAAAATGGCCGCCCCCATATAGCACACAGTTCTCTGAAACTGTCTGCTGTATGGGGGCGGCCATTTTTTGGTGGTCCTCAGCAGAAGAAGAACGGAGCCGCCGGGACCAGCGCAATAGGAATGGCTGCAGGGGATTGGGGGTGGGGGGGTGTTTTTTACATGGGCGGCGGGGGATTGGGGGTGCGCGGCGGGGGGGGCGCCCAAAACTTAGTTACGCCACTGTGCCCAACGTTTTCTGGGCGTGCCCACAGAAACAGTGGATGCGCCCAGAAAAACACTCCCATGTGAACGCAGGCGTGGCATGGCATCATGTGAGCTGTCCGCCCCGTCTTCAGCCAGGTCTTCGTAAATATAAATAAGCCTAGACTGACTTTTCTTTCCAAATGCGGTAAAAATCATTCGATGGTCGGCAACCATCGAATGATTTTCCCCCGTATACTCGCATGCGAATGGATATGTAAAGAAGCGGCTGGGGGTCGGGCGTTCGTTCTTGCCGATTATACTATTATATCCTTCAGCACGACAGTAACATTAACCTCTGCTATCTCTTTATCAGCTCATAAAAAAAGTAATTCAGCTGGGTGACACCTCGTGCCTCCTCCCCATCATGGATATATTCCAGGAAGATGACCGTAGACTGATGCAGAATCACTGTCATGCCAAGGCTGTGTCCATATTACAAAGCAAACAAGGGGACACATATCTGAAGGAAGCCGTCGCCTACTTATCCTTCGCTATAATTGCCTCAGGTGAGACAGCGCTATTGTGTACTGCGACATCTTTCCAGGAAAAATCAATGGCTGGGAATAGGGCGCGACAAGTCCTAAATGCTCCATTAAAGTCTACAGCTTGAAAGTAGAAAATGACGGATGGATGTAACAGCAGGTAGGATCTCTCTCTTATCAGCCTCCAGCGGCGCGGCGCCACACTTCAAAGGCCTCATTTCATATTCCAGATGGGTTTATCATACACGTTGTGGATTGAAATACACTTTCAAAGGGTAATGGAAATTCATTTAAACATTAATTAATGATTTCTTATTTTGCCACTCAAACATAAGCCGCTTCTAATTAGAAGAAGGTGAAGCGGAGGCGCAGAGTGCTGTAGGCGTTCCGTCACCTTGCGCTGGGTCACCTCACATATTACAGACTCACAGTGCAATAGAAAAGGGAGTTTTAGCTAGTGGGTGTCCGGATGGGTGACAGACAATTTTATACCACCGAGCATTGGTGGCAGTGGAGGAGGGACACGAGCGCCTCTGAAATTAGGGACATGGCCCCCAGGTCAGGGAGCATGTCCTATGTCCGCCGTACACCCGCAAGGTCACGGCCCATTTTCACCACTGTATAGGGGTATACAGACGGAGCGATTTCAGCCCCATTTCTAAGCAATCTGACGATATCACTTAGAAATGGAGCACTGGCTGCTCTGTGTGTATGACCTGCAGCATTAGCCATGCACGGTCCCTTGCGACGCCATCGCCCGCAGGGAAAGACAATGCTGGCACTATCATTCCTGCTAGGTCGTGGGGTTTCGCCTATAAACAATAGGCAAAATCCCGCTCAGCATGATTACTTAGCACACATCATTGCGGGGTACATCGCTAGTGGCGTGCGGAGAGCAGCGTAGCACAGTGTGAACACGACCTAAGAGCTGCTGGCCATGCCCCCATGTGTCATGTGACCTCAGCTCTGCCCCCGATCAGCCTGTTTCTATCGCAGCCGCTGGGTTGCGCACAGACTTAGCACAGTGGTGGAATCATTCGCTGCTGAGTGGCTTGCCAAGGCCGTACTAAGCAATCTGCAGGCTTGCGCAGGGCATGATTTCACTCTGGCGGCATAGGCGTGCGCACAGGGGGTGCCGGGGGTGCAGAGGCACCCCCTAATGACAGGCACCCCCGCATGATTGCACCAAGGTCCGACAACACAGAATAGCATTTTTTGTTCCGGGAGCCGGCTGCAGTGACAGACGTGTCAGAGCTGCAGCAGGATACACTACATCGTAGTGAGGAGTCAGGACCCTGGCTGCCTGTAGGGGGAGCTGAAGTGCACAGACAGCTCCTCTCAGGCAGACATTACTGAAACAGTGTTGGCCGTCGCCGAGTGGCCGGGTGAGGAGTGAGGGACTTCCTGGTGTTGGAAATGTGCTACAGGTGAGCTGGCCATGGTATGTTATATGAGCAGGCTATGACTTTGTTTTAGAGGGGGAGGGAGATGATATAAAACGTTGTGATTATTATGTCATAAAGGTGTGTGTTTATCAGCTTTTTGTAAGTATACTGTGTGTGTGCATAAGGGGGCTGTGTATATGTATGCTATGGGCGGTATTCAATGAGGCTGATTCGCCAGGTTTTTATGGCGATTTTCTGCTGTAAGGCGAATTTTTGACTAAAACGGTGAATCACCCTATTCAATGACCAGATGGCGAATACATTTCAAGGTTTTTTTCGCCATGATTCACCGAGTAGCAATCGCTATCTTTTTATGGTGAAGTGGAAGGTGAACTTTTAAAATAAAGTGTTTTGTTTTTTACAATTGGTGTCAAAAAATCTGGAATTTTATTCTGAGGAGGGGCATGCTATTTTTATTAATGTGCTGTGAGCACATGAATATATATTTAATAAAAAATATATATATATATATATATATATTTTTTTTTTTAACACAGACCAGCCAGCAGGGGGCCGGAGCCGAGCCGCTCATTAGATATTCATATATTCACTTCACCCGATCATTACATATGCATGATCTGGTGTAGTGAATATACCCGGTCCCCTGCTGGCACCCCCGGGGGGCAGCCTGTGCTGCCTGGCACCCGGGGAGACTACCTCCCCCCCACAAACGTTCTGGGGCAGGCAGGGAGACTTCCATCTCCCTGCCTGCCACCGTCCTCAGGCTCCCTGCGGCGTCCGCCGCAGGAGCTCAAATTCGCCAGTCAGGGGCAGCAAACCCCTGACTCTTTGAATACCGGAGCCGGCGAGGCTCCGGAATGCAGCGAGCAGTGGCGAATGTTTAGCGAATCCTAAACAGGATTCGCTGCACGTCGCCAGTATTCACATTGAATACTGCCCTATGTGTGTGGGAGGGAGCTCTGTATACTACAGTACATTGTGTGTGTGCATGCTGTGCCTGTATGTATACTATGTGTGGGCTGTGTATATCTGTGTATACTGTGTTTGTGTGTTTGTGTGTGTGTGTGTGTGTGTGCACAGAGAGGCTGTGTGTATGTGTGTGTGTATATATATATATATACGTATATATTTTGTGTGCATACTGTAGGAGGGCTATATATATGTATACTATGTGTGTAGGGGCTCTGCATGTGTATACTACATCTGTATGTGTGCAGGCTGTCTGTGTATGTGGGTGCGCAAAGGGGTGCGGTGCATATGTATACTATGTTTGGGGGGCTCTGTATGTATGTGTGTGTGTGTGCATGCATAGACAGTGGTGTAGCTAGGTGCTACGGCGCCCGGAGCAAGGGCATGTTTCGCGCCCCCCCCCCCCCCCAATTTGTAGTAGGTGAGGCTCCTGCGCAGTGAAAAGTGGACACGGATCAACATTATACCACACACCGTAATGCCCATTGCACATTTTAGTGAACTTTGTAATTCCAATTACACATAAGCCCACACATGATGCCCATTGCATACTATATAACACTCCGCAATGCCCATGACATACTATATAACACTCTGCAATGCCGATGACATACTATATAACACTCCGCAATGCCCATGACATTCTATATAACGCTCCGCAATGCCCATGACATACTATATAACACTCTGCAATGCCGATGACATACTATATAACACTCCGCAATGCCCATGACATTCTATATAACGCTCCGCAATGCCCATGACATTCTATATAACGCTCCGCAATGCCCATGACATACTATATAACACTCCACAATGCCCATGACATACTATATAACACACCGTAATGCCCATGACATACTATATAACACACCGTAATGCCCATGACATACTATATAACACTCTGCAATGCCGATGACATACTATATAACACTCCGCAATGCCCATGACATTCTATATAACGCTCCGCAATGCCCATGACATACTATATAACACTCCACAATGCCCATGACATACTATATAACACACCGTAATGCCCATGACATACTATATAACACTCCGCAATGCCCATGACATACTATATAACATTCCGCAATGCCCATGACATACTATATAACATTCCGCAATGCTCATGACATACTATATAACACTCCGCAATGCTCATGACATACTATATAACACTCCGCAATGCCCACGACATACTATATAACACTCCGCAATGCCCATGACATACTATATAACACTCCGCAATGCCCATGACATACTATATAACACTCCGCAATGCTCATGACATACTATATAACACTCCGCAATGCCCACGACATACTATATAACACTCCGCAATGCCCATGACATACTATATAACACTCCGCAATGCCCA